>NC_092225.1:34098709-34419954 GCF_036320965.1 Panulirus ornatus
CTTGGGAAGAGAGTCAGGCAGTACAAGAGAAAGACGCTGATGGCGAGTCAGGCAGGACAGGAGAGAAATGCTTTGGTCGAGAGTCAGGCATGACGGGAGAGAGAGGCTTGGAACGAGAGTTATGCAGGACAGGAGAGAGAGGGCTGGGATTAAAGTCAGAAAGGACAGGAGACGCTTGGGACGAGAGTCAGGCTCGACATGAGAGAGTATTGTGACGAGAGTCAGGCAGGACAGGAGAGAGAGGATTGGGACGAGAGGCAGGCAGGACAGGAGATACAGGCCTGGGACGAATGTCAGGCAAAATAGGAAAGAAAAGCTTGGGACGAGAGTCAGACAGGGCAGGAGAGAGAGGTTTGGGACGAGAGTCAGGCAGGACAGGAGAGAGAGGCTTGGGACGATATTCAGGCAGGACAGGAGAAAGAGACTTTGGACGAAATTCAGGTAGGACAGGAGAGAGAGTCTTGAGGAGAGAGTCAGGCACGACAGGAGAGAGAGAGGCATGGGACGAGAGTCAGACTGAACGGGATAGAGAGGCATGGGACGAGAGTCAGGGAGGACAGGAGGGAGAGGCTTGGTATGATAGTCATGCAGGAAAGGAGGGAGAGGCTTCGGACGAGAGAGAGGCAGGACAGGAGAGAGAGTCTCTGGATGTGAATCAGGCAGGACAGAAGAGAAAGGCTTGGGACGAGAGTCAGGAAGGACAGGAGAGAGAGGCTTGGGACGAGTCAGGAAGGGTAGGAGATAAGGGCTTGGAAAGAGAGTAAGGCAATTAGGAGAAAGAGACTTGGGACGAGAGTCATTCATGACAGGACAGAGAGGACTGTGACGAGAGTCAGGCAGGAGAGAAGAGAGAGGCTTTGGACGAGAGTCAAGCTCGACAGGAGATATGCTTGGGACGAGAGTCAAGCAGGGTAGGAGAGATGCGCTTGGGATGAGAGTAATTTAGTACAGAAAAGAGAGGCTTAGGACGAGAATCATGCATTATAGGAGAGAGGGGCTTCGGACAATATTCAGGCAGTACAGGAGAGATTGGCTTAGAACGAGAGTCAGGAAGTACAGGAGATGGAAGCTTGGGACGAGAGTCAGGCAAGGTAGAAGAGTGAGGCTTTGGACGAGAGTCAGGCAGGACAGGAGAGAGGGGCATAGGACGAAATTCAGGGAAGACGGGAGAGACTTGGGACGATAGTCAGGCAGGACAGGAGAGAGAGGCTTGTGATGAGAGTCAGGCAGTACGGGAGAGAAAGTCATGGGACGAGAGGCAGGCAGGAAAGGAGAGAGAGGCTTAGGATGAGAGTCAGGCAGGACAGGAGATAGAGGCCTGGGACGAGTGTCAGGCGAGATAGGAGAGAACAGCTTGCGCCGAGAGTCAGGTAGGACAGGAAAGGGAGGCTTGGGACGAGAGTCAGACAGGACAGGAGAGAGAGGCTTGGGACGATATTCAGGCAGGACACGAGAAAGAGAATTGGGACCAAAATCAGGTAGGATAGGAGAGAGAGGCTTGAGACGACAGTCAAGCACGACAGGAGAAAGAGGCTTGGGACGACAATCAGGCAGGAGAGGAGAGAGAGGTTTGGGACGAGAGTCAAGCAGGAAAGGAGAGAGAGGCTTGGGATGACAGTAAGGCAGGACAGGAGAAAGAGTCTTCGGACGAGAGTCAGGGAGGACAGGAGAGAGAGGCTTGTGACGAGAGTCAGGCAAGAAAGGAGATATATGCTTGGGACGAGAGTCAAGCAGGACAGGAGAGAGAGTCTTCGGACGACAGTCAGGCAGGTCAGGAGAGAGAGGCTTGGGACGAGAATCAGGCAGGAGAGGAGATAAAGGTTTGGGACGAGAGTCAGGCAGGACAGGAGAGAGAGGCTTGGGATGATAGTAAGGCAGGACAGGAGAAAGAGGCTTGGGACGAGAGTCAGGGAGGACAGGAGAGAGAGGCTTGGGACGAGAGTCAGTCAGGACCGGAGAGGGAGGCTTCGGACAAGGGTCAGGCAGGACAGGAGAGAGAGGCTTGTGACAAGAGTCAGGCAGGAGAGGAGAGAGAGGCTTAGGACGAGAGTCAAGCTCGACAGGAGAGAGAGCCTTCGGACGAGAGTCAGGCTGGACAAGAGAGAGAATCTTGGGAGGAGAGTCAGGTAGGACAGGAGAGAGAGGCTTGGGACAAGAGTCTGGCAGGAGTGGAGAGAGAGGTTTGGGATGACAGTTAGGCAGAACACGAGAGAGAGGCTTGGGACGAGTGTCAGGCAGGATAGGAGAAGGAGGCTGGGGATGAGAGTCAGGCAAGACAGGAGATAGAGGCTTGGGACGAGAGTCAGGCAGGACCGGAGAGGGAGGCTTCGGACAAGGGTCAGGCAGGACAGGAGAGAGAGGCTTGGGACAAGAGTCAGGCAGGAGAGGAGAGAGAGGCTTAGGACGAGAGTCAAGCTCGACAGGAGAGAGAGCCTTCGGACGAGAGTCAGGCTGGACAAGAGAGAGAAGCTTGGGAGGAGAGTCAGGCAAGACAGGAGATAGAGGCTTGGGACGAGAGTCAGGCAGGACAGGAGAGAGAGGCTATGGACGAGAGTCAGGCAGTACAAGAGAGAAAGGCATGGGAAGAGAGTCAGGCAGGACTGGAGAGTGATACTTGGGACGAGAATCAGGCAAGACAGGAGAGAGAGGCTAGGGACAGAGTCAGGCACGATAGGAGAAAGAGGCTTGGGACGAGAATCGTTCAGTGCAAGTGACAGAGAGGCTTGGGACGAGAGTCAGGCAGTACAGGAGAGAGGCGTTGGAACGAGAGTCAGGCAGGACAGGAGAGAAAGGCTTTGGTTGAGAGTCGGGCAGGACAGTAGAGCGAGGCTTGGAACGAGAGTCATGCAGGACAGTAGAGAGAGGACTGTGATTAAAGTCAGAAAGGACGGTAGACAGAGGCTTGGGACGACATTCTGGCAGGACAGGAGAGAGAGGCTTTGGACGAGAATCATGCATGGTAGGAGAGAGAGGCTTGGAACGAGAGTCAGGCAAGACAGGACGGAAAGTCTTGGGAGGAGAGTCACGCAGGACAGGAGCGTTAGGCTTTGGAGGAGATTCAGGCGGGACCGGAGCGAAATTCTTCGGACGAGAGTCAGGCAGAACAGGAGAGAGAGGCTGGGGAAGAGAGTCAGGCAGGACAGGAGAGTTAGGGATGAGGAGAGGGTCAGGCAGGATAGGAGAGAGAGGCTTTTGACGACAGTCAGGCGGGACAGGAGAGAGGCTTGTGACGAGAGTCTGGCGGGAGGGGAGAGAGAGGCTAGGGACTGAGTCAGGCACGATAGGAGAGAGAGCCTTGGGACGAGAGTCAGGCTGGACAGGAGAGAGAGGCTGGAGACGAGAGTAAGCCACGACAAGAGAGGGAGATTTGTGACGAGAGTCAGGGAAGACAGGAGTGAGAGGCTTGGGACGGCAGTCAGGCAGGACAAGAGAGAGAGGCTTGGGAGGAGAGTCAGGCAGAATAGGAGAGAGAGGCATGGGACGAGAGTCAGGCAGGATAGGAGAACGAGGCTTGGGACGGGAGTCAGCAGGAGAGGAGAGAAAAGCTTGGAACGATAATCAGGCAGGACAGGAGAGATAGACTTGGGACGAGAGTCAGGCAGGACAGGAGAGAGAGGCTTGGGACGGGAGTCACGCAGGAGAGGAGAGAAAAGCTTGGAACGATAATCAGGCAGGACAGGAGAGATAGACTTGGGACGAGAGTCAGGCAGGACAGGAGAGAGAGGCTAGGGACGTGAGTCAGGCAAGACAAGAGAGACAGGCTAGGGAGGAAAGTCAGGCAGGACAGAAGAGTGATGCTTGGGAACAGAATTTTCAGGACAGGAGAGAGAGGCTTCGGACCGAGTCAGGCACGATAGGAGAGAGAGGCTTGGGACGAGAATCAGGCAGTAAAAGTGAGAGAGAGGCTTGGGAAGAGAGTCAGGCAGTACAAGAGAAAGACGCTGATGACGAGTCAGTCAGGACAGGAGAGAAATGCTTTGGTCGAGAGTCAGGCATGACGGGAGAGAGAGGCTTGGAACGAGAGTTATGCAGGACAGGAGAGAGAGGACTGGGATTAAAGTCAGAAAGGACAGGAGACGCTTGGGACGAGAGTCAGGCTCGATATGAGAGAGTATTGTGACGAGAGTCAGGCAGGACAGGAGAGAGAGGATTGGGACGAGAGGCAGGCAGGACAGGAGATACAGGCCTGGGACGAATGTCAGGCAAAATAGGAAAGAAAAGCTTGGGACGAGAGTCAGACAGGGCAGGAGAGAGAGGTTTGGGACGAGAGTCAGGCAGGACAGGAGAGAGAGGCTTGGGACGATATTCAGGCAGGACAGGAGAAAGAGACTTTGGACGAAATTCAGGTAGGACAGGAGAGAGAGTCTTGAGGAGAGAGTCAGGCACGACAGGAGAGAGAGAGGCATGGGACGAGAGTCAGACTGAACGGGATAGAGAGGCATGGGACGAGAGTCAGGGAGGACAGGAGGGAGAGGCTTGGTATTATAGTCATGCAGGAAAGGAGGGAGAGGCTTCGGACGAGAGAGAGGCAGGACAGGAGAGAGAGTCTCTGGATGTGAATCAGGCAGGACAGAAGAGAAAGGCTTGGGACGAGAGTCAGGAAGGACAGGAGAGAGAGGCTTGGGACGAGTCAGGAAGGGTAGGAGATAAGGGATTGGAAAGAGAGTAAGGCAATTAGGAGAAAGAGGCTTGGGACGAGAGTCATTCATGACAGGACAGAGAGGACTGTGACGAGAGTCAGGCAGGAGAGAAGAGAGAGGCTTTGGACGAGAGTCAAGCTCGACAGGAGATATGCTTGGGACGAGAGTCAGGTAGGGTAGGAGAGATGCGCTTGGGATGAGAGTAATTTAGTACAGAAAAAAGAGGCTTAGGACGAGAATCATGCATTATAGGAGAGAGGGGCTTCGGACAATATTCAGGCAGTACAGGAGAGATTTGCTTAGGACGAGAGTCAGGAAGTACAGGAGATGGAAGCTTGGGACGAGAGTCAGGCAAGGTAGAAGAGTGAGGCTTTGGACGAAAGTCAGGCAGGACAGGAGAGAGGGGCATAGGACGAAATTCAGGGAAGACGGGAGAGACTTGGGACGATAGTCAGGCAGGACAGGAGAGAGAGGCTTGTGATAAGAGTCAGGCAGTACGGGAGAGAAAGTCATGGGACGAGAGGCAGGCAGGAAAGGAGAGAGAGGCTTAGGATGAGAGTCAGGCAGGACAGGAGATAGAGGCCTGGGACGAGTGTCAGGCGAGATAGGAGAGAACAGCTTGCGCCGAGAGTCAGGTAGGACAGGAAAGGGAGGCTTGGGACGAGAGTCAGACAGGACAGGAGAGAGAGGCTTGGGACGATATTCAGGCAGGACACGAGAAAGAGAATTGGGACCAAAATCAGGTAGGATAGGAGAGAGAGGCTTGAGACGACAGTCAAGCACGACAGGAGAAAGAGGCTTGGGACGACAATCAGGCAGGAGAGGAGAGAGAGGTTTGGGACGAGAGTCAGGCAGGAAAGGAGAGAGAGGCTTGGGATGACAGTAAGGCAGGACAGGAGAAAGAGGCTTCGGACGAGAGTCAGGGAGGACAGGAGAGAGAGGCTTGTGACGAGAGTCAGGCAGGACCGGAGAGAGAGACTTGTGACGAGAGTCATGCAAGAAAGGAGATAGATGCTTGGGACGAGAGTCAAGCAGGACAGGAGAGAGAGTCTTCGGACGACAGTCAGGCAGGACAGGAGAGAGAGGCTTGGGACGAGAATCAGGCAGGAGAGGAGATAAAGGTTTGGGACGAGAGTCAGGCAGGACAGGAGAGAGAGGCTTGGGATGACAGTAAGGCAGGACAGGAGAAAGAGGCTTGGGAGAGCCAGGAAGGACATAAGAGATATTTTCGGGACGAGAGTCAGGGAGGACAGGAGAGAGAGGCTTGGGACAAGAGTCAGGCAGGAGAGGAGAGAGAGGCTTAGGACGAGAGTCAAGCTCGACAGGAGAGAGAGCCTTCGGACGAGAGTCAGGCTGGACAAGAGAGAGAAGCTTGGGAGGAGAGTCAGGTAGGACAGGAGAGAGAGGCTTGGGACAAGAGTCTGGCAGGAGTGGAGAGAGAGGTTTGGGATGACAGTTAGGCAGAACACGAGAGAGAGGCTTGGGACGAGTGTCAGTCAGGATAGGAGAAGGAGGCTGGGGATGAGAGTCAGGCAAGACAGGAGATAGAGGCTTGGGACGAGAGTCAGGCAGGACAGGAGAGAGAGGCTATGGACGAGAGTCAGGCAGTACAAGAGAGAAAGGCATGGGAAGAGAGTCAGGCAGGACTGGAGAGTGATACTTGGGACGAGAATCAGGCAAGACAGGAGAGAGAGGCTAGGGACAGAGTCAGGCACGATAGGAGAAAGAGGCTTGGGACGAGAATCGTTCAGTGCAAGTGACAGAGAGGCTTGGGACGAGAGTCAGGCAGTACAGGAGAGAGGCGTTGGAACGAGAGTCAGGCAGGACAGGAGAGAAAGGCTTTGGTTGAGAGTCGGGCAGGACAGTAGAGCGAGGCTTGGAACGAGAGTCATGCAGGACAGTAGAGAGAGGACTGTGATTAAAGTCAGAAAGGACGGTAGACAGAGGCTTGGGACGAGAGTCAGGCTCGACAGGAGAGAGTATTGCGACGAGAGTCAGGCAGGGTAGGAGAGAGAGGCTTGGGACGACATTCTGGCAGGACAGGAGAGAGAGGCTTTGGACGAGAATCATGCATGGTAGGAGAGAGAGGCTTGGAACGAGAGTCAGGCAAGACAGGACGGAAAGTCTTGGGAGGAGAGTCACGCAGGACAGGAGCGTTAGGCTTTGGAGGAGATTCAGGCGGGACCGAAGCGAAATTCTTCGGACGAGAGTCAGGCAGAACAGGAGAGAGAGGCTGGGGAAGAGAGTCAGGCAGGACAGGAGAGTTAGGGATGAGGAGAGGGTCAGGCAGGATAGGAGAGAGAGGCTTTTGACGACAGTCAGGCGGGACAGGAGAGAGGCTTGTGACGAGAGTCTGGCGGGAGGGGAGAGAGAGGCTAGGGACTGAGTCAGGCACGATAGGAGAGAGAGCCTTGTGACGAGAGTCAGGCTGGACAGGAGAGAGAGGCTGGAGACGAGAGTAAGCCACGACAAGAGAGGGAGATTTGTGACGAGAGTCAGGGAAGACAGGAGTGAGAGGCTTGGGACGGCAGTCAGGCAGGACAAGAGAGAGAGGCTTGGGAGGAGAGTCAGGCAGAATAGGAGAGAGAGGCATGGGACGAGAGTCAGGCAGGACAGGAGAACGAGGCTTGGGACGGGAGTCAGCAGGAGAGGAGAGAAAAGCTTGGAACGATAATCAGGCAGGACAGGAGAGATAGACTTGGGACGAGAGTCAGGCAGGACAGGAGAGAGAGGCTTGGGACGGGAGTCACGCAGGAGAGGAGAGAAAAGCTTGGAACGATAATCAGGCAGGACAGGAGAGATAGACTTGGGACGAGAGTCAGGCAGGACAGGAGAGAGAGGCTAGGGACGAGAGTCAGGCAAGACAAGAGAGACAGGCTAGGGAGGAAAGTCAGGCAGGACAGAAGAGTGATGCTTGGGAACAGAATTTTCAGGACAGGAGAGAGAGGCTTCGGACCGAGTCAGGCACGATAGGAGAGAGAGGCTTGGGACGAGAATCAGGCAGTAAAAGTGAGAGAGAGGCTTGGGAAGAGAGTCAGGCAGTATAAGAGAAAGACGCTGATGACGAGTCAGGCAGGACAGGAGAGAAATGCTTTGGTCGAGAGTCAGGCATGTGGGGAGAGAGAGGCTTGGAACGAGAGTTATGCAGGACAGGAGAGAGAGGACTGGGATTAAAGTCAGAAAGGACAGGAGACGCTTGGGACGAGAGTCAGGCTCGACATGAGAGAGTATTGTGACGAGAGTCAGGCAGGACAGGAGAGAGAGGATTGGGACGAGAGGCAGGCAGGACAGGAGATACAGGCCTGGGACGAATGTCAGGCAAAATAGGAAAGAAAAGCTTGGGACGAGAGTCAGACAGGGCAGGAGAGAGAGGTTTGGGACGAGAGTCAGGCAGGACAGGAGAGAGAGGCTTGGGACGATATTCAGGCAGGACAGGAGAAAGAGACTTTGGACGAAATTCAGGTAGGACAGGAGAGAGAGTCTTGAGGAGAGAGTCAGGCACGACAGGAGAGAGAGAGGCATGGGACGAGAGTCAGACTGAACGGGATAGAGAGGCATGGGACGAGAGTCAGGGAGGACAGGAGGGAGAGGCTTGGTATTATAGTCATGCAGGAAAGGAGGGAGAAGCTTCGGACGAGAGAGAGGCAGGACAGGAGAGAGAGTCTCTGGATGTGAATCAGGCAGGACAGAAGAGAAAGGCTTGGGACGAGAGTCAGGAAGGACAGGAGAGAGAGGCTTGGGACGAGTCAGGAAGGGTTTGGAAAGAGAGTAAGGCAATTAGGAGAAAGAGGCTTGGGACGAGAGTCATTCATGACAGGACAGAGAGGACTGTGACGAGAGTCAGGCAGGAGAGAAGAGAGAGGCTTTGGACGAGAGTCAAGCTCGACAGGAGATATGCTTGGGACGAGAGTCAGGCAGGGTAGGAGAGATGCGCTTGGGATGAGAGTAATTTAGTACAGAAAAGAGAGGCTTAGGACGAGAATCATGCATTATAGGAGAGAGGGGCTTCGGACAATATTCAGGCAGTACAGGAGAGATTGGCTTAGGACGAGAGTCAGGAAGTACAGGAGATGGAAGCTTGGGACGAGAGTCAGGCAAGGTAGAAGAGTTAGGCTTTGGACGAGAGTCAGGCAGGACAGGAGAGAGGGGCATAGGACGAAATTCAGGGAAGACGGGAGAGACTTGGGACGATAGTCAGGCAGGACAGGAGAGAGAGGCTTGTGATGAGAGTCAGGCAGTACGGGAGAGAAAGTCATGGGACGAGAGGCAGGCAGGAAAGGAGAGAGAGGCTTAGGATGAGAGTCAGGCAGGACAGGAGATAGAGGCCTGGGACGAGTGTCAGGCGAGATAGGAGAGAACAGCTTGCGCCGAGAGTCAGGTAGGACAGGAAAGGGAGGCTTGGGACGAGAGTCAGACAGGACAGGAGAGAGAGGCTTGGGACGATATTCAGGCAGGACACGAGAAAGAGAATTGGGACCAAAATCAGGTAGGATAGGAGAGAGAGGCTTGAGACGACAGTCAAGCACGACAGGAGAAAGAGGCTTGTGACGACAATCAGGCAGGAGAGGAGTGAGAGGTTTGGAACGAGAGTCAGGCAGGAAAGGAGAGAGAGGCTTGGGATGACAGTAAGGCAGGACAGGAGAAAGAGGCTTCGGACGAGAGTCAGGGAGGACAGGAGAGAGAGGCTTGTGACGAGAGTCAGGCAGGACCGGAGAGAGAGACTTGTGACGAGAGTCAGGCAAGAAAGGAGATAGATGCTTGGGACGAGAGTCAAGCAGGACAGGAGAGAGAGTCTTCGGACGACAGTCAGGCAGGACAGGAGAGAGAGGCTTGGGACGAGAATCAGGCAGGAGAGGAGATAAAGGTTTGGGACGAGAGTCAGGCAGGACAGGAGAGAGAGGCTTGGGATGACAGTAAGGCAGGACAGGAGAAAGAGGCTTGGGACGAGAGTCAGGGAGGACAGGAGAGAGAGGCTTGGGACGAGAGTCAGTCAGGACCGGAGAGGGAGGCTTCGGACGAGGGTCAGGCAGGACAGGAGAGAGAGGCTTGGGACAAGAGTCAGGCAGGAGAGGAGAGAGAGGCTTAGGACGAGAGTCAAGCTCGACAGGAGAGAGAGCCTTCGGACGAGAGTCAGGCTGGACAAGAGAGAGAAGCTTGGGAGGAGAGTCAGGTAGGACAGGAGAGAGAGGCTTGGGACAAGAGTCTGGCAGGAGTGGAGAGAGGTTTGGGATGACAGTTAGGCAGAACACGAGAGAGAGGCTTGGGACGAGTGTCAGGCAGGACAGGAGAAGGAGGCTGGGGATGAGAGTCAGGCAAGACAGGAGATAGAGGCTTGGGACGAGAGTCAGGCAGGACAGGAGAGAGAGGCTATGGACGAGAGTCAGGCAGTACAAGAGAGAAAGGCATGGGAAGAGAGTCAGGCAGGACTGGAGAGTGATACTTGGGACGAGAATCAGGCAAGACAGGAGAGAGAGGCTAGGGACAGAGTCAGGCACGATAGGAGAAAGAGGCTTGGGACGAGAATCGTTCAGTGCAAGTGACAGAGAGGCTTGGGACGAGAGTCAGGCAGTACAGGAGAGAGGCGTTGGAACGAGAGTCAGGCAGGACAGGAGAGAAAGGCTTTGGTTGAGAGTCGGGCAGGACAGTAGAGCGAGGCTTGGAACGAGAGTCATGCAGGACAGTAGAGAGAGGACTGTGATTAAAGTCAGAAAGGACGGTAGACAGAGGCTTGGGACGAGAGTCAGGCTCGACAGGAGAGAGTATTGCGACGAGAGTCAGGCAGGGTAGGAGAGAGAGGCTTGGGACGACATTCTGGCAGGACAGGAGAGAGAGGCTTTGGACGAGAATCATGCATGGTAGGAGAGAGAGGCTTCGGACGAGAGTCAGGCAAGACAGGAGTGAGAGTCTTGGGAGGAGGGTCACGCAGGACAGGAGCGTTAGGCTTCGGAGGAGAGTCAGGCGGGGACGGAGAGAAAGTCTTCGGACGAGAGTCAGGCAGGACAGGAGAGAGAGGCTGGGGAAGAGAGTCAGGCAGGACAGGAGAGTTAGGGATGAGGAGAGGGTCAGGCAGGATAGGAGAGAGAGGCTTTTGACGACAGTCAGGCGGGACAGGAGAGAGGCTTGTGACGAGAGTTTGGCAGCAGAGGAGAGAGAGGCTTGGGACTGAGTCAGGCACGATAGGAGAGAGCCTTGGGACGAGAGTAAAGCAGGACAGGAGAGAGAGGCCTGGGACTATAGTTAGGCAGGTCAGGAGAGAGAGGCTGGAGACGAGAGTCAGCCAGGACAAGAGAGGGAGGTTTGTGACGAGAGTCAGGGAAGACAGGAGTGAGAGGCTTTGGACGGGAGTCAGGCAGGGCAAGAGAGAGAGGCTTGGGAGGAGAGTCAGGCAGAACAGGGGAGAGAGGCATGGGACGAGAGTCAGGCAGGACAGGAGAAAGAGGCTTGGGACGAGAGTCAGGCAGGAGAGGAGAGAAAAGCTTGGAACGATAATCAGGCAGGACAAGAGAGATAGACTTGGGACGAGAGTCGGGGAGGAAAGGAGAGATTGGCTTGGGACGAGAGTCAGGCAGTACAGGAGAGGTGGGCTTGGGACGAGAGTCAGGCAGGGTAGGAGAGAGAGCCTTTGGACGAGAGTCAGGCAGGACAGGAGAGAGGGGCTTAGGACGAAAGTCAGGCATGACGGGAGAGAGAGAATAGGGACGATAGTCAGGCAGGACAGGAGAGAGAGGCTTGTGATGAGAGTCAGGCAGTACGGGAGAGAAAGGCATGGGACGAGAGGCAAGCAGGACAGGAGAGAGAGGCTTAGGACGAGCGTCAGGCAGGACAGGAGATAGAGGCCTGGGACGAGTGTCAGGTGAGATAGGAGAGAAAAGCTTGCGCCGAGAGTCAGGCAGGACAGGAGAGGGAGGCTTGGGGCGAGAGTCAGGCAGGACAGGAGAGAGAGGCTTGGGACGATATTCAGACAGGACAGGAGAAAGAGACTTGGGACCAAAGTCAGGTAGGATAGGAGAGAGAGGCTTGAGGAGAGAGTCAGGCACGACAGGAGAGAGAGGCTTGGGACGAGAATCATTCAGGAGAGGAGAGAGAGGTTTGGCACGAGAGTCAAGCAGGACAGGAGAGAGAGGCTTGGGACGACAGTAAGGCAGGACAGGAGAAAGAATCTTCGGACGAGAGTCAGGGAGGACAGGAGGGAGAGGCTTGGGACGAGAGTCAGGCAAGAGAGGAGATAGACGCTTGCGACGAGAGTCAAGCAGGACAGGAGAGAGAGGCTTCGGACAACAGTCAGGCAGGACAGGAGAGAGAGGCTTAGGACAACAGTCAGGCAGGACAGGAGAGAGAGGCTTAGGACGAGTCAAGAAGGGTAGGAGAGAAAGGCTTGGAACGAGAGTAAGGCAATTAGGAGAAAGAGGTTTGGAACGAGAGTCAGTCATGACAGGAGCGAGGGGACTGTGACGAGAGTCAGGCAGGAGAGAAGAGAAAGGCTTTGGACGAGAGTCAAGCTCGACAGGAGAGAGGCTTGGGACGAGTCAGGTAGGGTAGGAGAGAGGCGCTTGTGGGGAGAGTAATTCAGGACAGAAAAGAGAGGCTTAGGACGAGAATCATGCATTGTAGGATAGAGGGGATTCAAACGATATTCAGGCAGTACAGGAGAGTGAGGCTTAGGACGAGAGTCAGGCAGGGTAGGAGAGAGAGGCTTGGGACGAGAGTCAGGCAGGGTAGGAGAGAGAGGCTTTTGACGAGAGTCAGGCAGGACAGGAGAGAGGGGCTTAGGACGAAAGTCAGGCATGACGGGGGAGAGAGACTTGGGACGATAGTCAGGCAGGACAGGAGAGAGAGGCTTGTGATGAGAGTCAGGCAGGACTTGAGAGAAATGCATTGGACGAGAGGCAGGCAGGACAGGAGAGAGAGGCTTAAGACGAGAGTCAGGCAGGACAGGAGATAGAGGCCTGGGACGAGTGTCAGGCGAGATAGGAGAGAAAAGCTTGCACCGAGAGTCAAGCAGGACAGGAGAATGAGGCTTAGGACGAGAGTCAGGAAGGACAGGAGAGAGAGGCTTGGGACGATATTCAGGCAGGACAGGAGAAAGAGACTTGGGACCAAAGTCAGGTAGGATAGGAGAGAGAGGCTTGAGGAGACAGTCAGGCACGATAGGAGAGAGAGGCTTGGGACGAGAATCAGGCAGGAGAGGAGAGAGAGGTTTGGGACGATAGTCAGGCAGGACAGGAGAGAGAGGTTTGGGATGACAGTAAGGCAGGACAGGGGAAAGAGGCTTCGGAGGAGAGTCAGGGAGGACAGGAGAGAGAGACTTGTTACGAGAGTCAGGCAGGACCGGAGAGAGAGTCTTGTGACGAAAATCAGACAAGAAAGGACGAGAGTAAAGCAGGACAGGAGAGAGAGGCTTCGGACTACAGTCAAGCAGGCCAGGAGAGGGAGGCTTGGGACGAGTCAAGAAGGGTAGGAGAGAAGGGCTTTGAACGAGAGTAAGGCAATTAGGAGAAAGATGCTTGGAACGAGAGTCAGTTATGACAGGAGCGAGAGGACTGAGACGAGAGTCAGGCAGGAGAGAAGAGAGAGGCTTTGGACGAGAGTCAAGCTCGACAGGAGAGAGGATTGTGACTAGTCAGGCAGGGTAGGAGAGAGGCGCTTGTAGGGAGAGTAATTCAGGATAGAAAAGAGAGGCTTAGGACGAGAATCATGTATTGTAGGAGAGAGGGGATTCATACGATATTGAGGCAGTACAGGAGAGGGAGGCTTGGGACGAGAGTCAGGCAGGGTAGGAGAGAGAGGCTTGGGATGAGAGTCAGGCAGGGTAGGAGAGAGAGGCTTTGGACGAGAGTCAGGCAGGACAGGAGAGAGGGGCTTAGGATGAAATTCAGACATGACGGGAGAGAGAGACTTGGGACGATAGTCAGGCAGAACAGGAGAGAGAGGCTTGTGATGAGAATCAGGCAGTACGGGAGAGAAAGGCATGGGACGAGAGGCAGGCAGGACAGGAGAGAGAGGCTTAAGACGAGAGTCAGGCAGGACAGGAGATAGAGGCCTGGGACGAGTGTCAGGCGAGATAGGAGAGAAAAGCTTCCGCCGAGAGTCAAGCAGGACAGGAGAGGGAGGCTTGTAACGAGAGTCAGGCAGGACAGGAGAGAGAGGCTTGGGACGATATTCAGGCAGGACTGGAGAAAGAGACTTGGGACCACAGTCAGGTAGGATAGGAGAGAGAGGCTTGAGGAGACAGTCAGGCACGACAGGAGAGAGAGGCTTGGGACGAGAATCAGTCAGGAGAGGAGAGAGAGGTTTGGGACGATAGTCAGGCAGGACAGGAGAGAGCGGCTTGGGATGACAGTAAGGCAGGACAGGAGAAAGAGGCTTCGGAGGAGAGTCAGGGAGGACAGGAGAGAGAGACTTGTGACGAGAGTCAGGCAGGACCGGAGAGAGAGACTTGGGACGAAAATCAGGCAAGAAAGGAGATAGACGCTTGAGACGAGAGTAAAGCAGGACAGGAGAGAGAGTCTTCGGACTACAGTCAAGCAGGCCAGGAGAGGGAGGCTTGGGACGAGTCAAGAAGGGTAGGAGAGAAGGGCTTTGAACGAGAGTAAGGCAATTAGGAGAAAGAGGCTTGGAACGAGAGTCAGTCACGACAGGAGCGAGAGGACTGTGACGAGAGTCAGGCAGGAGAGAAGAGAAAGGCTTTGGACGAGAGTCAAGCTCGACAGGAGAGAGGCTTGGGACGAGTCAGGCAGGGTAGGAGAGAGGCGCTTGGGACGAGAGTAATTCAGGACAGAAAAGAGAGGCTTAGGACGAGAATCATGCATTGTAGGAGAGAGGGGATTCAGACGATATTCAGGCAGTACAGGAGAGGGAGGTTTGGGACGAGAGTCAGGCAGGGTAGGAGAGAGAGGCTTGGGATGAGAGTCAGGCAGGGTAGGAGAGAGAGGCTTTGGACGAGAGTCAGGCAGGACAGGAGAGAGGGGCTTAGGACGAAAGTCAGGCATGACGGGGGAGAGATACTTGGGACGATAGTCAGGCAGGACAGGAGAGAGAGGCTTGTGATGAGAATCAGGCAGTACGGGAGAGAAAGGCATGGGACGAGAGGCAGGCAGGACAGGAGAGAGAGGCTTAAGACGAGAGTCAGGCAGGACAGGAGATAGAGGCTTGGGACGATATTCAGGCAGGACAGGAGAAAGAGACTTGGGACCAAAGTCAGGTAGGATAGGAGAGAGAGGCTTGAGGAGACAGTCAGGCACGACAGGAGAGAAAGGCTTGGGACGAGAGAGAGGCAGGAGAGGAGAGAGAGGTTTGGGACGATAGTCAGGCAGGACAGGAGAGAGAGGCTTGGGATGACAGTAAGGCAATACAGGAGAAAGAGGCTTCGGAGGAGAGTCAGGGAGGACAGGAGAGAGAGACTTGTGACGAGAGTCAGTCAGGACCGGAGAGAGAGACTTGGGACGAAAGTCAGGCAAGAAAGGAGATAGACACTTGGGACGAGAGTAAAGCAGGAAAGGAGAGAGAAGCTTCGGACGACAGTCAAGCAGGACAGGCGAGGGATGCTTGGGACGAGTCAAGAAGGGTAGGAGAGAAGTGCTTGGAACGAGAGTAAGGCAATTAGGAGAAAGAGGCTTGGGACGAGAGTCAGTCATGACAGAAGAGAGAGGACTGGGACGAGAGTCAGGCAGGAGAGAAGAGAAAGGCTTTGGACGAGAGTCAAGCTCGACAGGAGAGAGGCCTAGGACGAGAGTCAGGCAGGGTAAGAGAGAGGCACTCGGGACGAGAGTAATTCAGGACAGAAAAGAGAGGCTTAGGACAGGAATCATGCATTGTAGGAGAGAGGGGTTTCGGACGACATTCAGGCAGTACAGGATAGATTGGCTTGGGACGAGAGTCAGGCAGTACAGGAGAGGGAGGCTTGGGACGAGAGACTGGCAGGGTAAGCGAGAGAGCGGCTTTGGACGAGAGTCAGGCAGGACAGGAGAGAGGAGCATAGGACGAAAGTCAAGCAAGACGGGAGAGAGAGACTTAGGACGATAATCAGGCAGGACAGGAGAGAGAGGCTTGTGATGAGAGTCATACAGTACTGGAGAGAAAGGCATGGGACGAGAGGCAGGCAGGACAGGAGAGAGAGGCTTGGGACGAAAGTCAGGCAGAACAGGTGAGAGAGGCTTGGGACGAGAGTCAGGCAGTGTGAGAGAGAGAGGCTTGGGATAAGAGTCAGACAGAACTTGAGAGAGATCTTAAGACGAGAGTAAGGATTGGGACGAGAGTCAGGCAGTACATGAGAGGGAGGCTTGGGACGAGAGTCACGCAGGGTAAGAGAGGGAGGCTTGGACGAGAGTCTGGCAGGACAGGAGAGAGGAGCATAGGACGAAAGTCAAGCAAGACGGGAGAGAGAGACTTGGGACGATAGTCAGGTAGGACAGGAGAGAGAGGCTTGTGATGAGAGTCAGGCAGTACGGGAGAGAAAGGCATGTGACGAGAGGCAGGCAGGACAGGAGAGAGAGGCTTGGGACGAAAGTCAGTCAGAACAGGTGAGAGAGGCTTGGGACGAGAGTCAGGCAGTGTGAGAGAGAGAGGCTTGGGATAAGAGTCAGACAGAACTTGAGAGAGAGCTTCAGACGAGAGTAAGGATGGGTAGGAGAGAGGGGCTTGGGTTGTAAGACAGGCAGGGCAGGAGAGAGAGGCTTGTGACGAGAGTCAGGGAGGACTGGAGATAGAGGCATGGGACGAGAGTCAGGGAGGACAGGAGAGAGAGGGTTAGAACGATAGTCAGGAAGGAAAGGAGAGAGAGGCTTGGACGAGAGTCAGGCAAGAGAGGAGATAGACGCTTGGGACGAGAGTCAAGCAGGACAGGAGAGAGAGACTTCGAACGACAGTCAGGCAGGACAGGAGAGAGAGGCTTGGGACGAGTCAGTAAGGGTAGGAGAGAAGATCTTTGAAGAAGAGTCAGGCAATTAGGAGAAAGATGCTATGGACGAGAGTCAGTCATGACAGGAGAGAGAGGACTAGGATGAGAGTCAGGCAGGAGAGAAGAGAAATACTTTGGAGGAGAGTCAAGCTCGACAGGAGAGAGGCTTGGGACGAGAGTCAGGTAGGGTAGGAAGGAGGCGCTTGGGACGAGAGTAATTCAGGACAGAAAAGAGAGGCTTAGGACGAGAATCGTGCATCGTAGGAGAGAGGGGCTTCGGACGATATTCAGGCAGTACAGGATAGATTGGCTTGGGACTAGAGTCAGGCAGTACATGAGAGGGAGGCTTGGGACGAGAGTCAGGCAGGGTAGGAGAGAGAGGCTTTGGACGAGAGTCAGGCAGGACAGGAGAGAGGAGCATAGGACGAAAGTCAAGCAAGACGGGAGAGAGAGACTTGGGACGATAGTCAGGTAGGACAGGAGAGAGAGGCTTGTGATGAGTCATTCAGTACGGGATAGAAAGGCATGGGACGAGAGGCAGGCAGGACAGGAGAGAGAGGCTTGGGACGAAAGTCAGGCAGAACAGGTGAGAGAGGCTTGGGACGAGAGTCAGGCAGTGTGAGAGAGAGAGGCTTGGGATAAGAGTCAGACAGAACTTGAGAGAGATCTTAAGACGAGAGTAAGGATTGGGACGAGAGTCAGGCAGTACATGAGAGGGAGGCTTGGGACGAGAGTCACGCAGGGTAAGAGAGGGAGGCTTGGACGAGAGTCTGGCAGGACAGGAGAGAGGAGCATAGGACGAAAGTCAAGCAAGACGGGAGAGAGAGACTTGGGACGATAGTCAGGTAGGACAGGAGAGAGAGGCTTTGGACGAGACAGGAAGGCTAGGAGGGAAGGGCTTTGAACGAGAGTCAGGTAATTAGGAGAAAGATGCTTGGGACGAGAATCAGTCATGACAGGAGAGAGAGGACTAGGACGAGATTCAGGCAGGAGGGAAGAGAGAGACTTTGGAGGAAAGTCAAGCTCGACAGGAGAGAGGCTTGGGACGAGAGACAGGTAGGGTAAGATAGAGGCACTCGGGAGGAGAGTAATTCAGGACAGAAAAGAGAGGCTTAGGACGAGAATCATGCATTTTAGGAGAGAGGGGCTTCGGACGATATTCAGGCAGTACAGAATAGATTGGCTTGGAACCAGAGTCAGGCAGTACATGAGAGAGAGGCTTGGGACGAGAGTCAGGCAGGGTAGGGGAGAGAGGTTTTGGACGAGAGTCAGGCAGGACAGGAGAGAGGAGCATAGGACGAAAGTCAAGCAAGTCGGGAGAGAGAGACTTGGGACGATAGTCAGGCAGGACAGGAGAGAGAGGCTTGTGATGAGAGTCAGGCAGTACGGGAGAGAAAGGCATGTGACGAGAGGCAGGCAGGACAGGAGAGAGAGGCTTGGGACGAAAGTCAGGCAGAACAGGTGAGAGAGGCTTGGGACGAGAGTCAGGCAGTGTGAGAGAGAGAGGCTTGGGATAAGAGTCAGACAGAACTTGAGAGAGAGCTTCAGACGAGAGTAAGGATGGGTAGGAGAGAGGGGCTTGGGTTGTAAGACAGGCAGGGCAGGAGAGAGAGGCTTGTGACGAGAGTCAGGGAGGACTGGAGATAGAGGCATGGGACGAGAGTCAGGGAGGACAGGAGAGAGAGGGTTAGAACGATAGTCAGGAAGGAAAGGAGAGAGAGGCTTGGACGAGAGTCAGGCAAGAGAGGAGATAGACGCTTGGGACGAGAGTCAAGCAGGACAGGAGAGAGAGACTTCGAACGACAGTCAGGCAGGACAGGAGAGAGAGGCTTGGGACGAGTCAGTAAGGGTAGGAGAGAAGATCTTTGAAGAAGAGTCAGGCAATTAGGAGAAAGATGCTATGGACGAGAGTCAGTCATGACAGGAGAGAGAGGACTAGGATGAGAGTCAGGCAGGAGAGAAGAGAAATACTTTGGAGGAGAGTCAAGCTCGACAGGAGAGAGGCTTGGGACGAGAGTCAGGTAGGGTAGGAAGGAGGCGCTTGGGACGAGAGTAATTCAGGACAGAAAAGAGAGGCTTAGGACGAGAATCGTGCATCGTAGGAGAGAGGGGCTTCGGACGATATTCAGGCAGTACAGGATAGATTGGCTTGGGACGAGAGTCAGGCAGTACATGAGAGGGAGGCTTGGGACGAGAGTCAGGCAGGGTAAGCGAGAGCGGCTTTGGACGAGAGTCAGGCAGGACAGGAGAGAGGAGCATAGGACGAAAGTCAAGCAAGACGGGAGAGAGAGACTTGGGACGATAGTCAGGTAGGACAGGAGAGAGAGGCTTGTGATGAGAGTCATTCAGTACGGGATAGAAAGGCATGGGACGAGAGGCAGGCAGGACAGGAGAGAGAGGCTTGGGACGAAAGTCAGGCAGAACAGGTGAGAGAGGCTTGGGACGAGAGTCAGGCAGTGTGAGAGAGAGAGGCTTGGGATAAGAGTCAGACAGAACTTGAGAGAGATCTTAAGACGAGAGTAAGGATTGGGACGAGAGTCAGGCAGTACATGAGAGGGAGGCTTGGGACGAGAGTCACGCAGGGTAAGAGAGGGAGGCTTGGACGAGAGTCTGGCAGGACAGGAGAGAGGAGCATAGGACGAAAGTCAAGCAAGACGGGAGAGAGAGACTTGGGACGATAGTCAGGTAGGACAGGAGAGAGAGGCTTGTGATGAGAGTCAGGCAGTACGGGAGAGAAAGGCATGTGACGAGAGGCAGGCAGGACAGGAGAGAGAGGCTTGGGACGAAAGTCAGTCAGAACAGGTGAGAGAGGCTTGGGACGAGAGTCAGGCAGTGTGAGAGAGAGAGGCTTGGGATAAGAGTCAGACAGAACTTGAGAGAGAGCTTCAGACGAGAGTAAGGATGGGTAGGAGAGAGGGGCTTGGGTTGTAAGACAGGCAGGGCAGGAGAGAGAGGCTTGTGACGAGAGTCAGGGAGGACTGGAGATAGAGGCATGGGACGAGAGTCAGGGAGGACAGGAGAGAGAGGGTTAGAACGATAGTCAGGAAGGAAAGGAGAGAGAGGCTTGGACGAGAGTCAGGCAAGAGAGGAGATAGACGCTTGGGACGAGAGTCAAGCAGGACAGGAGAGAGAGACTTCGAACGACAGTCAGGCAGGACAGGAGAGAGAGGCTTGGGACGAGTCAGTAAGGGTAGGAGAGAAGATCTTTGAAGAAGAGTCAGGCAATTAGGAGAAAGATGCTATGGACGAGAGTCAGTCATGACAGGAGAGAGAGGACTAGGATGAGAGTCAGGCAGGAGAGAAGAGAAATACTTTGGAGGAGAGTCAAGCTCGATAGGAGAGAGGCTTGGGACGAGAGTCAGGTAGGGTAGGAAGGAGGCGCTTGGGACGAGAGTAATTCAGGACAGAAAAGAGAGGCTTAGGACGAGAATCGTGCATCGTAGGAGAGAGGGGCTTCGGACGATATTCAGGCAGTACAGGATAGATTGGCTTGGGACTAGAGTCAGGCAGTACATGAGAGGGAGGCTTGGGACGAGAGTCAGGCAGGGTAGGAGAGAGAGGCTTTGGACGAGAGTCAGGCAGGACAGGAGAGAGGAGCATAGGACGAAAGTCAAGCAAGACGGGAGAGAGAGACTTGGGACGATAGTCAGGTAGGACAGGAGAGAGAGGCTTGTGATGAGTCATTCAGTACGGGATAGAAAGGCATGGGACGAGAGGCAGGCAGGACAGGAGAGAGAGGCTTGGGACGAAAGTCAGGCAGAACAGGTGAGAGAGGCTTGGGACGAGAGTCAGGCAGTGTGAGAGAGAGAGGCTTGGGATAAGAGTCAGACAGAACTTGAGAGAGATCTTAAGACGAGAGTAAGGATTGGGACGAGAGTCAGGCAGTACATGAGAGGGAGGCTTGGGACGAGAGTCACGCAGGGTAAGAGAGGGAGGCTTGGACGAGAGTCTGGCAGGACAGGAGAGAGGAGCATAGGACGAAAGTCAAGCAAGACGGGAGAGAGAGACTTGGGACGATAGTCAGGTAGGACAGGAGAGAGAGGCTTTGGACGAGACAGGAAGGCTAGGAGGGAAGGGCTTTGAACGAGAGTCAGGTAATTAGGAGAAAGATGCTTGGGACGAGAATCAGTCATGACAGGAGAGAGAGGACTAGGACGAGATTCAGGCAGGAGGGAAGAGAGAGACTTTGGAGGAAAGTCAAGCTCGACAGGAGAGAGGCTTGGGACGAGAGACAGGTAGGGTAAGATAGAGGCACTCGGGAGGAGAGTAATTCAGGACAGAAAAGAGAGGCTTAGGACGAGAATCATGCATTTTAGGAGAGAGGGGCTTCGGACGATATTCAGGCAGTACAGAATAGATTGGCTTGGAACCAGAGTCAGGCAGTACATGAGAGAGAGGCTTGGGACGAGAGTCAGGCAGGGTAGGGGAGAGAGGTTTTGGACGAGAGTCAGGCAGGACAGGAGAGAGGAGCATAGGACGAAAGTCAAGCAAGTCGGGAGAGAGAGACTTGGGACGATAGTCAGGCAGGACAGGAGAGAGAGGCTTGTGATGAGAGTCAGGCAGTACGGGAGAGAAAGGCATGTGACGAGAGGCAGGCAGGACAGGAGAGAGAGGCTTGGGACGAAAGTCAGGCAGAACAGGTGAGAGAGGCTTGGGACGAGAGTCAGGCAGTGTGAGAGAGAGAGGCTTGGGATAAGAGTCAGACAGAACTTGAGAGAGAGCTTCAGACGAGAGTAAGGATGGGTAGGAGAGAGGGGCTTGGGTTGTAAGACAGGCAGGGCAGGAGAGAGAGGCTTGTGACGAGAGTCAGGGAGGACTGGAGATAGAGGCATGGGACGAGAGTCAGGGAGGACAGGAGAGAGAGGGTTAGAACGATAGTCAGGAAGGAAAGGAGAGAGAGGCTTGGACGAGAGTCAGGCAAGAGAGGAGATAGACGCTTGGGACGAGAGTCAAGCAGGACAGGAGAGAGAGACTTCGAACGACAGTCAGGCAGGACAGGAGAGAGAGGCTTGGGACGAGTCAGTAAGGGTAGGAGAGAAGATCTTTGAAGAAGAGTCAGGCAATTAGGAGAAAGATGCTATGGACGAGAGTCAGTCATGACAGGAGAGAGAGGACTAGGATGAGAGTCAGGCAGGAGAGAAGAGAAATACTTTGGAGGAGAGTCAAGCTCGACAGGAGAGAGGCTTGGGACGAGAGTCAGGTAGGGTAGGAAGGAGGCGCTTGGGACGAGAGTAATTCAGGACAGAAAAGAGAGGCTTAGGACGAGAATCGTGCATCGTAGGAGAGAGGGGCTTCGGACGATATTCAGGCAGTACAGGATAGATTGGCTTGGGACGAGAGTCAGGCAGTACATGAGAGGGAGGCTTGGGACGAGAGTCAGGCAGGGTAAGCGAGAGCGGCTTTGGACGAGAGTCAGGCAGGACAGGAGAGAGGAGCATAGGACGAAAGTCAAGCAAGACGGGAGAGAGAGACTTGGGACGATAGTCAGGTAGGACAGGAGAGAGAGGCTTGTGATGAGAGTCATTCAGTACGGGATAGAAAGGCATGGGACGAGAGGCAGGCAGGACAGGAGAGAGAGGCTTGGGACGAAAGTCAGGCAGAACAGGTGAGAGAGGCTTGGGACGAGAGTCAGGCAGTGTGAGAGAGAGAGGCTTGGGATAAGAGTCAGACAGAACTTGAGAGAGATCTTAAGACGAGAGTAAGGATTGGGACGAGAGTCAGGCAGTACATGAGAGGGAGGCTTGGGACGAGAGTCACGCAGGGTAAGAGAGGGAGGCTTGGACGAGAGTCTGGCAGGACAGGAGAGAGGAGCATAGGACGAAAGTCAAGCAAGACGGGAGAGAGAGACTTGGGACGATAGTCAGGTAGGACAGGAGAGAGAGGCTTGTGATGAGAGTCAGGCAGTACGGGAGAGAAAGGCATGTGACGAGAGGCAGGCAGGACAGGAGAGAGAGGCTTGGGACGAAAGTCAGTCAGAACAGGTGAGAGAGGCTTGGGACGAGAGTCAGGCAGTGTGAGAGAGAGAGGCTTGGGATAAGAGTCAGACAGAACTTGAGAGAGAGCTTAAGACGAGAGTAAGGATGGGTAGGAGAGAGGGGCTTGGGTCGGAAGACAGGCAGGGCAGGAGAGAGAGGCTTGTAACGAGAGTCAGGGAGGACTGGAGAGAGAGGCATGGGACGAGAGTCAGGGAGGACAGGAGAGAGAGGATTAGTACGATAGTCAGGCAGGAAAGGAGAGAGAGGCTTGGGACGAGAGTCAGGCAAGAGAGGAGATAGACACTTGGGATGAGAGTCAAACAGGACAGGAGAGAGAGGCTTCGAACGACAGTCAGGCAGGACAGGAGAGAGAGGCTTGAGACCAGTCAGGAAGGGTAGGAGAGAAGGGCTTTGAACGAGAGTCAGGCAATTAGGAGAAAGATGTTTGGGACGAGAGTCAGTCATGACAGGAGAGAGAGGACTATTACTTGAGTCAGGCAGGAGAGAAGAGAGATACTTTGGAGGAGAGTCAAGCTCGACATGAGAGAGGCTTGGGACGAGAGTCAGGTAGGGTAGGAGAGAGGCGCTCGGGACGAGAGTAATTCAGGACAGAAAAGAGAGGCTTAGGACAGGAATCATGCATTGTAGGAGAGAGAGGCTTCGGACGATATTCAGGCAGTACAGGATAGATTGGCTTGGGACAAGAGTCAGGCAGTACAGGAGAGGGAGGCTTGGGACGAGAGTCAGGTAGGGTAGGAGAGAGAGGCTTTGGACGAGAGTCAGGCAGGACAGGAGAGAGGAGCATAGGACGAAAGTCAGGCAAGACGGGAGAGAGAGACTTGGGACGATAGTCAGGCAGTACGGGAGAGAAAGTCATGGGACGAGAGACAGGCAGGACAGGAGAGAGAGGCTTGGGACGAGAGTCAGGCAGAACAGGTGAGAGAGGCTTTTGACGAGAGTCAGGCAGTGTGAGAGAGAGAAGCTTGGGATAAGATTCAGACAGAACTGGAAAGAGAGCTTAAGACGAGAGTAAGGATGGGTAGGAGAGAGGGGCTTGGGTCAGAAGACAGGCAAGTCAGGAGAGAGAGGCTTGCGACGAGAGTCAGGCAGGACTGGAGAGAGAGGCATAGGACGAGAGTCAGGGAGGACAGGAGAGAGAGGCTAGGGACGAGAGTCAGGCAGGACAAGAGAGCGAGGCTTGGGACAAGAGTCAGGCAGGACAGGGGAGAGAAGCTTGGGACGAGAGTCAAGCAGGACAGCAGAGAGAGGCTTTGGACGAGAATCACGCAGGACAGGAGAGAGAGGCTTGACGATAGAGTCATGCAGGAGAGGAGAGAGAGGCTTGGGACGACGGTCAGGCAGGGTAGGAGATTGAGGCTTGTGAAGAGTGTCACGCAGGACAGGAGAGAGAGGGTTAGGACGAGAGACAGGCAGGGCTGGAGATAGAGGCCTGGGGAGAGTGTCAGGCGGTACAGTAGAGAGAAACTTGGGACCAGAGGCAGGCAAGACAAGAAAGAGAGACTTGTGACGAGAGTCAGGCAGGACCTGAGAGAGAGGCTTGGGACGAGAGCCAGTCAGGGCAGGAGAGAGATGCTTGACGAGAGAGTCAGGCAGGACAGGAGAGAGATGCTTGGGACGATGGTCAGGCAGGGTAGGAGAGAGAGGCTTGGGAAGAGAGTCAGACAGGACATGAGAGAGAGGGTTAGGACGAGAGCTAGGCAGGACAAGAGATAGAGGTTTGGGACGAGTGTTAGGCAGGAAATGAGAGAGAAGCTTCGGATGAGAGTCAGGCAGGATAGGAAAGAGAGGCTTGTGACGAGAGTTAGCCAGGACCGGAGAGGGAGTCTTCGGACGAGGGTCAGGCAGGACAGGAGAGAGAGGCTTGGGACAAGAGTCAGGCAGGAGAGGAGAGAGAGGCTTAGGACGAGAGTCAAGCTCGACAGGAGAGAGAGCCTTCGGACGAGAGTCAGGTAGGACAAGAGAGAGAGGCTTGGGAGGAGAGTCAGGCAGGACAGGAGAGAGAGGCTTGGGACAAGAGTCTGGCAGGAGTGGAGAGAGAGGTTTGGGATGACAGTCAGGCACGACACGAGAGAGAGGCTTGGGACGAGAGTCAGGCAGGACAGGAGAAGGAGGCTGGGGACGAGAATCAGGCAAGACAGGAGAGAGAGGCTAGGGACGAGAGTCAGGCAGGACAAGAGAGAGAGGCATGGGAAGAGAGTCAGGCAGGAAAGGAGAGTGATACTTGGGACGAGAATCAGGCAGGACAGGAGAGAGAGGCTAGGGAACGAGTCAGGCACGATAGGACAAAGAGGCTTGGGACGAGAATCGTTTAGTACAAGTGAGAGAGAGGCTTAGGACGAGAGTCAGGCAGTACAGGAGAGAGGCGTTGGAACGAGAGTCAGGCAGGACATGAGAGAATGGCTTTGGTCGAGAGTCGGGCAGGACAGGAGAGAGAGGTTTGGAACGAGAGTCATGCAGGACAGTAGAGAGAGGACTGTGATTAAAGTCAGAAAGGACGGTAGAAAGAGGCTTGGGACGAGAGTCAGGCTCGACAGGAGAGAGTATTGCGACGAGAGTCAGGCAGGGTAGGAGAGAGAGGCTTGGGACGACATTCAGGCAGGACAGGGGAGAGAGGCTTTGGACGAGAATCATACATGGTAAGAGAGAGAGGCTTCGGACGAGAGTCAGGCAAGACAGGACAGAGAGTCTTGGGAGGAGAGTCACGCAGAACAGGAGCGTTAGGCTTCGGAGGAGAGTCAGGCGGGACCGGAGAGAAAGTCTTCGGACGAGAGTCAAGCAGGACAGGAGAGAGAGGCTGGGGAAGAGTGTCAGGCAGGACAGGAGAGTTAGGGATGAGGAGAGGGTCAGGCAGGATAGGAGAGAGAGGCTCTTGACGACAGTCAGGCGGGACAGGCGAGAGAGGCTTGTGACGAGAGTCTGATAGGAGAGGAGAGAGACCCTTGGGACGAGAGTTAGGCAGGACAAGAGAGGGAGGTTTGTGACGAGAGTCAGGGAAGACAGGAGTGAGAGGCCTGGGACGGCAGTCAGGCAGGACAAGAGAGAGAGGCTTGGGAGGAGAGTCAGGCAGGACAGGAGAAAGAGGCTTGGGACGAGAGTCACGCAGGAGAGGAGAGAAAAGCTTGGAACAATAATCAGGCAGGACAGAAGAGATAGACTTGGGACGAGAGTAGGGCAGAACAGGTGAGAGAGGCTCGGGACGAGAGTCAGGCAAGACAAGAGAGACAGCCATGGGAGGAAAGTCAGGCAGGACAGGAGAGTGATGCTTGGGAACAAAATCAGGCAGGACAGGAGAGAGAGGCTTCGGACCGAGTCAGGCACAATAGGAGAGAGAGGCTTGGGACGAGAATCAGGCAGTACATGTGAGAGAGAGGCTTTGGACGAGAGTCAGGCAGTACAAGAGAGAGACGCTGGGGACGAGAGTCAGGCAGGACAGGAGAGAAAGGCTTTCGTCGAGAGTCAGGCAGGACAGGAGAGAGAGGCTTGAAACGAGAGTCATGCAGGACAGGAGAGAGACGACAGGGATTAAAGTCAGAAAGGACAGGAGAGAGAGGCTTGGGAAGAGAGTCAGGCTCGACATGATAGAGTATTGGGACGAGAGTCAGGCAGGTCAGGAGAGAGAGGCTTGGGACGAGAGTCAGGCAGGACAGGAGATACAGGCATTGGACGAATGTCAGGCAAAATAGGAAAGAAAAGCTTGGGACGAGAGTCAGACAGGACAGGAGAGAGAGGCTTGGGACGAGAGTCAGGCAGGACAGGAGAGAAAGGCTTGGGACGATATTCAGACAGGACAGGAGAAAGAGACTTTGAACGAAATTCAGGTAGGACAGGAGAGAGAGTCTTGAGGAGAGAGTCAGGCACGACAGGAGAGAGAGGCTTGGGACGAGAGTCAGACAGAACGGGAGAGAGAGGCATGGGACGAGAGTCAGGGAGGACAGGAGAGAGAGGCTTGGTACGATAGTCATGCAGGAAAGGAGAGAGAGGCTTCGTACGAGAGACAGGCAGGACAGGAGAGAGAGTCTCTGGATGTGAGTCAGGCAGGACAGAAGAGAAAGGCTTGGGACGAGAGTCAGGAAGGACAGGAGAGAGATGCTTGCGACGAGTCAGGAAGGGTAGGAGAGAAGGGATTGGAACGAGAGTAAGCCAATTGGGAGAAAGAGGCTTGGGACCAGAGTCATTCATGACAGGAGTGAGAGGACTGTGACGAGAGTCAGGTAGGAGAAACGAGAGAGGCTTTGGACGATAGTCAAGCTCGACAGGAGAGAGACTTTGGACGAGAGTCAGGCAGGGTAGGAGAGAGGCGCTTGGGACGAGAGTAATTCAGGACAGAAAAGAGAGGCTTAGGACGAGAATCATGCATTGTAGGAGTGAGGTGCTTCGGACAATATTCAGGCAGTACATGAGAGATTGGCTTGGGACGAGAGTCAGGCAGTACAGGAGATGGAGGCTTGGGACGAGAGTCAGGCAGGGTAGGAGAGTGAGGCTTTGGACGAGAGTCAGGCAGGACAGGAGAGAGGGGCTTAGGACGAAAGTCAGGCGTGACGGGAGAGAGAGACTTGGGACGATAGTCAGGCAGGACAGGAGAGAGAGGCTTGTGATGAGAGTCAGGCAGTACGGGAGAGAAAGGCATTGGACGAGAGGCAGGCAGGACAGGAGGGAGAGGCTTAGGACGAGAGTCAGGCAGAACAGGAGATAGAGGCATGGGACGAGTGTCAGGCGAGATAGGAGAGAAAAGCTTGCACCGAGAGTCAGGCAGGACATGTGAGGGATGCTTGGGACGACAGTCAGGCAGGACAGGAGAGAGAGGCTTGGGATGATATTCAGGCAGGACAGGAGAAAGAGACTTGGGACCAAATTCAGGCAGGATAGGAGAGAGAGGCTTGAGAAGACAGTCAGGCATGACAGGAGAGAGAGGCTTGGGACGAGAATCAGGCAGGAGAGGAGAGAGAGGTTTTGGACGAGAGTCAGTCAGGACAGGAGAGAGAGGCTTGGGATGACAGTAAGGCAGGATAGGAAAAAGAGGCTTCGGACGAGAGTCAGGCAAGAGAGGAGATAGACGCTTGGGACGAGAGTCAAGCATGACAGTAGAGAGAGGCTTCGGACGACAGTCAGGCAGGACAGGAAAGAGAGGCTTGGGACGAGAATCATGCATGGTAGGAGAGAGAGGCTTCGGACGAGAGTCAGGCAAGACAGGACGGAGAGTCTTGGGAGGAGAGTCACGCAGGACAGGAACGTTAGGCTTTGGAGGAGAGTCAAGCGCGATTGGAGAGAAAGTCTTCGGGCGAGAATCAGGCAGGACAGGAGAGAGAGGCTGGGGAAGAGAGTCAGGCAGGACGGGAGAGTTAGGGATGAGGAAAGGGTCAGGCAGGATAGGAGAGAGAGTCTTTTGACGACAGTCAGGCGGGACAGGAGAGAGAGGCTTGTGACGAGAGTCTAGCAGGAGAGGAGAGAGAGGCTTGGGACTGAGTCAGGCACGATAGGAGAGAGAGCCTTGGGACGAGAGTCAGGCAGGACAGGAGAGAGAGGCCTGTGACGAGAGTTAGGCAGTACAGGAGAGAGAGGCTGGAGACGAGAGTCAGCCAGGACAAGAGAGGGAGGTTTGTGACGAGAGTCAGGGAAGACAGGAGTGAGAGGCTTGGGACGGCAGTCAGGCAGGACAAGAGAGAGAGGCTTGAGAGGAGAGACAGGCAGAACAGGAGAGAGAGGGAGGGGACGAGAGTCAGGCAGAACAGGAGAAAGAGGCTTGGGACGAGAGTCACGCAGGATAGGAGAGAAAAGCTTGGAACGATAATCAGGCAGGACAGGAGAGAGAGGCTAGGGACGAGAGTCAGGCAAGACAAGAGAGACAGGCATGGGAGGAAAGTCAGACAGGACAGGAGAGTGATGCTTGGGGACAGAATCAGGCAGGACAGGAAAGAGAGGCTTCGGACCGAGTCAACCATGATAGGAGAGAGAGGCTTGGGACGCGAATCAGGCAGTGCAAGTGAGAGAGAGGCTTGGGAAGAGAGTCAGGCAGTACAAGAGAGAGACGCTGGGGCCGAGAGTCAGGCAGGACAGGAGACAAAGGCTTTGGTCGAGAGTCAGGAAGGACAGGAGAGAGAGGCTTGGAACGAGAGTCATGCAAGACAGGAGAGAGAGGACTGGGATTAAAGTCAGAAAGGACAGGAGAGAGAAGCTTGGGACGAAAGTCAGGCTCGACATGAGAGAGTATTGGGACGAGAGTCAGGCAGGACAGGAGAGAGAGGCTTGGGACGATATTCAGGCAGGACAGGAGAAAGAGACTTTGGACGAAATTCAGGTAGGACAGGAGAGAGAATCTTGAGGAGAGAGTCAGGTACGACAGGAAAGAGAGGCTTGGGACGAGAGTCAGACAGAACGGGAGAGAGAGGCATGGGACGAGAGTCAGGGAGGACAGGAGTGAGAGGCTTGGTACGATAGACATGCAGGGAAGGAGGGAGAGACTTCGGACGAGAGACAGGCAGGACAGGAGAGAGAGTCTCTGGATGTAAGTCAGGCAGGACAGAAGAGAAAGGCTTGGGACAAGAGGCAGGAAGGACAGGAGAGAGAGTCTTGGGACGAGTCAGGAAGGGTAGGAGAGAAGGGTTTGGAACGAGAGTAAGGCAATTAGGAGAAAGAGGCTTGGGACGAGAGTTATTCTTGACAGGAGAGAGAGGACTGGGACGAAAGTCAGGCAGGAGAAAAGAGAGAGGCTTTGGAAGAGAGTCAAGCTCGACAGGAGAGTGGCTTGGGACGAGAGTCAGGCAGGGTAGGAGAGAGGCGCTTGGGACGAGAGTAATTCAGGACAGAAAAGAGAGGCTTAGTACGAGAATCATGCATTGTAGGAGAGAGGGGCTTCGGACAATATTCAGGCAGTACTGGAGAGATTGGATTTGGAACGAGAGTCAGGCAGTACAGGAAATGGAGGCTTGAGACGAGAGTCAGGCAGGGTAGGAGAGTGAGGCTTTGGACGAGAGTCAGGCAGGACTGGAGAGAGGGGCTTAGGACGAAAGTCAGGCAAGACGGGAGAGAGAGACGTGGGACAATAGTCAGGCAGGACAGGAGAGAGAGGCTTGTGATGAGAGTCAGGCAGTACTTGAGAGAAAGGCATGTGACGAGAGGCAGGTAGGAGAGGAGAGAGAGGCGTAGGACGAGAGTCAGGCAGGACAGGAAACAGAGGCCTTGGACGTGTGTCAGGCGAGATAGGAGAGAAAAGCTTGCGCCGAGAGTCAGGCAGGACAGGAGAGGGAGGCGTAGGACGATATTCAGGCAGGACAGGAGAAAGAGACTTGGGTCCAAAGTCAGGTAGGATTGGAGAGAGATGCTTGAGGAGACAGTCAGACACGACAGGAGAGAGAGACTTGGGACGAGAATCAGGCAGGAGAGGAGAGAGAGGTTTGAGACGAGAGTCAGGCAGGACAGGATACAGAGGCTTGGGATGACAGTAAGGCAGGACAGGAGAAAGAGGCTTCGGACGAGAGTCAGGGAAGACAGGAGAGAGAGGCTTGTGACAAGAGTCAGGCAGGACAGGAGAGAGAGACTTGGGACGAGAGTCAGGCAAGAGAGGAGATAGAAGCTTGGGACGAGAGTTAAGCAGGAGAGAAGAGACAGGCTTCGGACGACAGTCAGGCAGGACAGGAAAAAGAGGCTTGGGACGAGTCAAGAAGGCTAGGAGAGAAGGGCTTGGAACGAGAGTAAGGCAATTAGGAGAAAGAGGCTTGGGACGAGAGTCGGTCATGACAGGAGAGAGAGGACTGTGACGAGAGTCAGGCAGGAGAGAAGAGAGAGGCTTTGGACCAGAGTCAAGCTCGACAGGAGAGAGGCTTGGGACGAGAGTCAGACAGGGTAGGAGAGAGGCGCTTGTAGGGAGAGTAATTCAGGACAGAAAAGAGAGGCTTAGGACAGGAATCATGTATTTTAGGAGAGAGGGGCTTCGGACGATATTCAGACAGTACAGGAGAGATTGGCTAGGGACGAGAGTCAGGCAGTACAGGAGAGGAAGGCTTGGGACGAGAGTCAGGGAGGGTAGGAGAGAGAGGCTTTTGACTAGAGTCAGACAGGACAGGAGAGAGGGGCTTAGGACGAAAGTCAGGCATGACGGGAGAAAGAGACTTGGGACGATAGTCAGGCAGGACAGGAGAGAGAGGCCTGTGATGAGAGTCAGGCAGTACGGGAGAGAAAGGCATGGGACGAGAGGCAGGCAGGACAAGAGAGAGAGGCTTAGGACGAGAGTCAGGCAGGACAGGAGATAGAGGCCTGGGACGAGTGTCAGGCGAGATAGGAGAGAAAAGCTTGCGCCAAGAGTCAGGCAGGACAGGAGAGGGAGGATTGGGACGAGAGTCAGACAGGACAGGAGAGAGAGGCTTGGGACGATATTCAGGCAGGACAGGAAAAAGAGACTTGGGACCAAAGTCAGGTAGGATAGGAGAGAGAGGCTTGAGGAGACAGTCATGCACGACAGGAGAGAGAGGCTTGGAACGAGAATCAGGCAGGAGAGGAAAGAGAGGTTTGGGACGATAGTCAGGCAGGACAGGAGAGAGCGGCTTGGGATGACAGTAAGGCAGGACAGGAGAAAGAGGCTTCGGACGAGAGTCAGGGAGGACAGGAGATAGAGGATTTTCACGAGAGTCACGCAGGAACGGAGAGAAAGACTTGGGACGAGAGTCAGGCAAGAGAGGAGGTAGACGCTTGGGACGAGAGTCAAGCAGGACAGGAGAGAGAGGCTTCGGACGACAGTCAGGCAGGACAGGAGAGGGAGACTTGGGACGAGTCAAGAAGGGTAGGAGAGAAGGGCTTGGAACGAGAGTAAGGCAATTAGGAGGAAGAGGCTTGGGACGAGAGTCGGTCACGACAGGAGAGAAAGGACTGGGACGAGAGTCAGGCAGGATAGAAGAGAGAGGCTTTGGACGAGAGTCAAGCTCGACAGGAGAGAGGTTTGGGACGAGAGTCAGGCAGGGTAGGAGAGAGGGGCTTGGGACGAGAGTAATTCAGGACAGAAAAGAGAGGCTTAGGACGAGAATCATGCATTGTAGGAGAGAGCGGCTTCGGAGGATATTCAGGCAGTATAGGGGAGATTGGCTTGGGCCGAGAGTCATGCAGTACAGGAGAGGAAGGCTTGGGACGAGAGTCCGGCAGGGTAGGAGAGAGAGGCTTTGGACGAGAGTCAGGCAGGACAGGAGAGAGGGGCTTAGGACGAAAGTCAGGCATGACGGGAGAGAGAGACTTAGGACGATAGTCAGGCAGGACAGGAGAGAGAGGCTTGTGATGAGTTCAGGCATTACGAGAGAGAAAGACATGGGACGAGAGGCAGGCAGGACAGGAGAGAGAGGCTTAGGACGAGAGTCAGGCAGGACAGGAGATAGAGGCCTGGGACGAGTGTCAGGCGAGATAGGAGAGAAAAGCTTGCGCCGAGAGTCAGGCAGGACATTAGGGGGAGGCTTGGGATGAGAGTCAGGCAGGACAGGAGAGAGAGGCTTGGGACGATATTCAGGCGGGACAGGAGAAAGAGACTTGGGACCAAAGTCAGGTAGGATAGGAGAGAGAGGCTTGAGGAGACAGTCAGGCACGACAGGAGAGAGAGGCTTGGGACGAGAATCAGGCAGGAGAGGGGAGAGAGGTTTGGGACGAGAGACAGGCAGGACAGGAGAGAGAGGATTGGGATGAGAGTAAGGCAGGACAGGAGAAAGAGGCTTCGGACGAAAGTCAGGGAGGACAGGAGAGAGAGGCTTTGGACGAGAGTCAGGCAGGACCGGAGAGAGAGACTTGGGACGAGAGTCAGGCAAGAGAGGAGATAGACGCTTGGGACGAGAGTCAAGCAGGACGAGAGAGAGGCTTAAACGACAGTCAGGAAGGACAGGAGAGAGAGGCTTGGGACGAGTCAGGAAGGGTAGGAGAGAAGGGCTTTTAACGAGAGTCAGGCAATTAGGAGAAATATGCTTGGGACGAGAGTCAGTCATGACAGGAGAGAGAGTACTGTGATGAGAGTCAGGCAGGAGAAAAGAGAGAGACTTTGGACGAGAGTCAAGCTCGACAGGACAGAGGCTTGGGACGGGAGTCAGGTAGGTAGGAGAGAGGCGCTTGGGACGAGAGTAATTCAGGACAGAAAAGAGAGGCTTAGGACGAGAATCATGCATTTTAGGAGAGAGGGGCTTCGGACGATATTCAGGCAGTACAGGATAGATTGGCTAGGAACGAGAGTCAGGCAGTACAGGAGAGGGAGGCTTGGGACAAGAGTCAGGCAGGGTAGGAGAGAGAGGCTTTGGACGAGAGCCAGGCAAGACAGGAAAGAGGAGCATAGGACGAAAGTTAGGCAAGACGTTAGAGAGAGACTTGGGACGATAGTCAGGCAGGACAGGAGAGAGAGGCTTGTGATGAGAGTCAGGCAGTAGGGAGAGAAATGCTTGGGACGAGAGGCAGGCAGTACAGGAGAGAGAGGCTTAGGACGAGAGTCAGGCAGGAAAGGGGAGAGAGGCTTGGGATGAGAGACAGGCAGGACAGGAAAGAGAGGATCTGTATGTGAGTCAGGCAGGACAGTAGGGAAAGGCTTGGGACAAGAGTCAGGAAGGACAGGAGAGAGAGGCTTGAGGAGAGAGTCAGGCACGACAGGAGAGAGAGGCTTGGGACGAAGGCCAGGCAGGTTAAGAGAGAGAGACTTGAGAAGAGAATCAGACAGGACAGGAGAGAGAGGGCTAGGACGAGAGTCAGGCAGGACAGGAGAGCGAGGCTTGGGACAAGAGTCAGGCAGGACAGGGGAGAGAGCCTTGGGACGAGAGTCAAGCAGGACAGCAGAGAGAGGCTTGGGACGAGAGTCAGGTAGGACAGGAGAGGAAAGCTTCGGACGAGAGTCAGGCAGGACAGGAAAGAGAGGCTTATGACGAGAGTCAAGCAGGACCGGAGAGAGAGGCATGGGACGAGAGTCAGGCAGGACAGGAGAGCGAGGCTTGGGACAAGAGTCAGGCAGGACAGGGGAGAGAGCCTTGGGACGAGAGTCAAGCAGGACAGCAGAGAGAGGCTTGGGACGAGAGTCAGGCAGGACAGGAGAGGGAGTCTTGAAGAGAGAGTCATGCAGGAGAGGAGAGAGAGGCTTGGAACGACAGTCAGGCAGGGTAGGAGAGAGAGTCTTGTGTAGAGTGTTAGGCAGGACAGGAGAGAGAGAGGGTTAGGACGAGAGACAAGCAGGACTGGAGATAGAGGCCTGGGAAGAGTGTCAGGCGGGACAGTAGAAACTTGGGACCAGAGGCAGGCAACACAGGAAAGAGAGACTTATGACGAGTCAGGTAGGACCTGAGAGAGAGGCTTGGGGCGAGAGCCAGTCAGGACAGGAGAGAGATGCTTGACGAGAGAGTCACGCAGGACAGGAGAGAGATACTTGGGACGATGGTCAGGCAGGGTAGGAGAGAGAGGCTTGGGAAGAGAGTCAGACAGGACATGAGAGAGAGGGTTAGGACGAGAGTCAGGCAGGACAAGAGATAGAGGACCTTGAACGAGTGTTAGGCAGGACATGAGAAAGAAGCTTCTGACGAGATTCAGGCAGGATAGGAAAGAGAGGCTTGTGAGGAGAGTCAGACCGGAGAGGGAGTCTTCGGACGAGGGTCAGGCAGGAAAGGAGAAAGAGGCTTGGGACAAGAGTCAGGCAGGAGAGGAGAGAGAGGCTTAGGACGAGAGTCAAGCTCGACAGGAGAGAGAGCCTTCGGACGAGAGTCAGGCAGGACAAGAGAGATAGGCTTGGGAGGAGAGTCAGACAGGACAGGAGAGAGAGGCTTGTGACAAGAGTCTGGCAGGAGTAGAGAGAGAGGTTTGGGATGACAGTCAGGCACGACACGAGAGAGAGGCTTGGGACGAGAGTCAGGCAGGACAGGAGAAGGTGGCTGGGGACGAGAGTCAGGCAAGACAGGAGAGAGAGGCTTGGGACGAGAGTCAGGAAGGACAGGAGAGAGAGGCTAGGGACGAGAGTCAGGCAGTACAAGAGAGAGAGCCATGGGAAGAGAGTCAGGCAGGACAGGAGAGTGATACTTGGGACGAGAATCAGGCAGGACAGGAGAGAAAGGCTAGGGAACGAGTCAGGCACGATAGGAGAAAGAGGCTTGGGAGGAGAATCGTTCAGTACAAGTGACAGAGAGGCTTGGGACGAGAGTCAGGCAGTACAGGAGAGAGGCGTTGGAACGAGGGTCAGACAGGACAGGAGAGAAAGGCTTTGGTCGAGAGTCGAGCAGGACAGGAGAGAGAGGTTTGGAAAGAGAGTCATGCAGGACAGGAGAGAGAGGACTGTGATTAAAGTCAGAAAGGACGGTAGAGAGAGGCTTGGGACGAGAGTCAGGCTCGACATGAGAGAGTATTACGACGAGAGTCAGGCAGGGTAGGAGAGAGAGGCTTGGGATGACATTCAGGCAGGACAGGAGAGAGAGACTTTGGAGGAGAATCATGCATGGTAGGAGAGAGAGGCTTCGGACGAGAATCAGGCAAGACAGGGCGGAGAGTCTTTGGAGGAGAGTCACGCAGGACAGGAGCGTTAGGCTTCGGAGGAGAGTCAGGCGGGACCGGAGAGAAAGTCTTCGGACTAGAGTCAGGCAGGACAGGAGAGAGAGGCTGGGGAAGAGTGTCAGGCAGGACAGGAGAGTTAGGGATGAGAAGAGGGTCAGGCAGGATAGGAGAGAGAGGCTATTGACGACAGTCAGGAGGGACAGGAGAGAGATTCTTGTGACGAGAGTCTGGCAGGAGAGGAGAGAGAGGCTTGGGACTGAGTCAGGCACGATAGGAGAGAGAGCCTTGGGACGAGAGTCAGGCAGTACAGGAGAGAGAGGCCTGGGACGAGAGTTAGGCAGGATAGGAGAGAGAGGCTGGAGACGAGAGTCAGCCAGGACAAGAGAGGGAAGTTTGTGACGAGAGTCAGGGTAGACAGGAGTGAGAGGCTTGGGGACGGTTGTCAGGCAGGACAAGAGAGAGAGGCTTGGGAGGAGAGTCAGGCAGAACAGGAGAGAGAGGCATGGGACGAGAGTCAGGCAGGACAGGAGAAAGAGGCTTGGGACGAGAGTCACGCAGGAGAGGAGATAAAAGCTTGGAACGATAATCAGGCAGGACAGGAGAGCTAGACTTGGGACGAGAGTCAGGCAGGACAGGAGAGAGAGGCTAGGGATGAGAATCAGGCAAGACAAGAGAGACAGGCATTGGAGGAAAGTCAGGCAGGACAGGAGAGTGATGCTTGGGAACAGAATCAGGTAGGATAGGGGAGAGAGGCCTCGGACCGAGTCAGGAACGATAGGAGAGAGAGGCGTGGGACGAGAATCAGGCAGTACAAGTGAGAGAGAGGCTTGGGACGAGAGTCAGGCAGTATAAGGGAGAGACGCTGGGGACGAGAGTCAGGCAGGACAGGAGAGAAAGGATTTGGTCTAGAGTCAGGCAGGACAGGAGAGAGGGGCTTGGAACGAGAGTCATGCAGGACAGGAGAGAGAGGACTGGGATTAAAGTCAGAAAGGACAGGAGAGAGAGGCTTGGGAAGAGAGTCAGGCAGGACAGAAGAGAGACCCTTGGGGCGAGAGTTAGGCAGGACAGGAAATACAGGCCTGGGACGAATGTCAGGCAAAATAGGAAAGAAAAGCTTGGGACGAGAGTCAGGCAGGACAGGAGAGAGAGGCTTGGGACGAGAGTCAGGCAGGACAGGAGAGAGAGGCTTAGGACGATATTCAGGCAGGACAGGAGAAAGAGACTTTGGACGAAATTCAGGTAGGACAGGAGAGAGAGTCTTGATGAGAGAGTCAGGCACGACAGGAGAGAGAGGCTAGGGACGAGAGTCAGACAGAACGGGAGAGAGAGGCATGGGACGAGAGTCAGGGAGGACAGGAGAGAGAGGCTTGGTACGATATTCATGCAGGAAAGGAGGGAGAGGCTTCGGACGAGAGACAGGCAGGACAGGAGAGAGAGTATCTGGATGTGAGTCAGGCAGGACAGTAGAGAAAGTCTTGCGACGAGAGTCAGGAAGGACAGTAGAGAGATGCTTGGCGAGAGAGTGAGGCAGGTCAGGTGAAAGAGGCTTGGGACGACGGTCAGGCAGGTTAAGAGAGAGAGGCTTGAGAAGAAAGTCAGACAGGACAGGAGAGAGAGGTTTAGGACGAGAGTCAGGCAAGACAAGAGATAGAGGCTTGGGACGAGTGTCAGGTAGGACAGGAGAGGAAAGCTTCGGACGAGAGTCAGGCAGGACAGGAAAGAGAGGCTTATGACGAGAGTCAGGCAGTACAGCGGATAGAGGCTTTGGACGAGAGTCATGCAGGACAGGAGAGACAGGCTTGGGACGACGGTGAAGCAGGGTAGGAGGGACAGGCTCGTGAAGAGTGTCAGGCAGGACAGGAGAGAGTGGGTTAGGACGAGAGACAGGCAGGACAGGAGATAGAGGCCTGGGAAGAGTGTCAGGCGGGACTGTAGAGAGAAACTTGGGACGAGAGTCAGGCACGACAGGAAAGAGAGGCTTGTGACAAGAGTCAGGCAGGACCGGAGAGAGAGGCTTGGGAAGAGAGTCAGGCAGGACAGGAGAGAGAGGCTTCAGACGGCAGTTAGGACGGACATGAGAGACAGGCTTTTGATAAGAGTCAGGCAGGACACGAGAGAGAAGCATGGGACGAGAGTCAGGCAGGAAAGGAGAAAGAAGCCTAGGACGAGAGTCAGGCAGGACAGGAGAGAGAGGGTTTTGATTAGAGTCAGGCAGGTTGAGAGAGAGATGCTTGGGATGAGAGTCAGACAAGACTGGAGAGAGTGCTTAGGACGAGAGTAAAGGTGGGTAGGAGAGAGGGGCTTGGGATGAAAGACAAGCAGGGCAGGAGATAGTGGCTTGGGACCAGAGTCAGGCAGGACAGACCAGAGAGGCTTGGGACGAGAGTCAGGCAGGACGGGAGAGAGAGGCATGGGACGAGAGTCAGGGAGGACAGGAGAGAAAGGCTTGGGACGATAGTCAGGCAGGACAGGGGCGAGAGGCTTGGGATAAGAGTCAAGCAAGACAGAAGAGAGAGGTATGGGATGAGTCAGGCAGGACAGGAGAGAGAGGCTTTGGACAAGAGTCAGGTAGGACAAGGTAGAAAGGCTTGGGATGAGAGTAAGGCTGGACAGGAGAGAGATGCTTGACGAGACTTAGGAAGGACCGGAGGGAAATGCTAGGGACGACGGTCAGGCAGGGTAGGAGAGAGAGGCTTGGGAAGAGAGTCAGACAGGACATGAGAGAGAGGGTTACGACGATAGTCAGGCAGGACAAGAGATCGAGGACTGGGACTAGTGTCAGGCAGGAGAGGAGAGAGAAGCTTCGGACGAGAGTCAAACAGGACAGGAAAGAGAGGCTTGTGACGAGAGTCAGCCAGGACCGGAGAGAGAATCTTCGGACGAGGGTCAGGCAGGACAGGAGAGAGAGGCTTGAAACAAGAGTCAGCTAGGAGACGAGAGAGAGTCTTATGACGAGAGTCAAGCTCGACAGGAGAGAGAGCCTTGGGAAGAGAGTCAGGTAGGACAAGAGAGAGAGGCTTGGGAGAAGAGTCAGGAAGGACAGTAGAGAGAAGCTTGGGAGAAGAGTATGGCTGGAGTGGAGAGAGAGGTTTGGGATGACAGTCAGGCAGGATCGGAGAGAGAGGCTTGGGACGAGAGTCATGCAGGACAGGAGAGGGAGGCTTGGGACGAGAGTCAGGCAAGACACGAGAGAGAGGCTTGGGACGAGAGTCAGGCAGTTGAGGAGAGAAAAGCTTGGAACGAGAATCAGGCAGTACAGGAGAGATAGACTTGAGACGAGAGTCAGGTAGGACAGGTGAGAGAGAGTCTAGTGACGAAAGTCAGGCAGGACAAGAGAGAGATGCATGGGAAGAGAGTCAGTTAGGACAGGAGAGTGATGCTTGGGACGAGAATCAGGCAGGACAGGAGGGAGAGGCTATGGACCGAGTCAGGCACGATAGGAGAGAGAGGTTTGGGAGGAAAATCGTTCTGTACAAGTGAGAGAGAGGCTTGGGACGAGAGTCAGGCAGTACAGGAGAGAGGCGCTGGGGACGAGAGTCATGCAGGACAGGAGAGAAAGGCTTTGGTCGAGAGTCAGGCAGGACAGGAGAGAGAGGCTTGGAACGAGATTCATGCAAGACAGGAGAGAGAGGACTGTGATTAAAGTCAGGCAGGACAGGAGAGACAGTATTGGGACGAGAGTCAGGCAGGGTAGGAGAGAGGGGCTTGGGATGACATTCAAGCAGGACAGGAGAGAGAGGGATGAGGAGAGAGTCAGGCAGGACAGGAGAGAGCGGCTTTTGACGACAGTCAAGCACGACAGGAAAGAGAGACTTGGGACGAGAGTCTGACAGGAGAGGAGAGAGAGGCTTGGGACTGAGTCAGGCACGATAGGAGAGAGAGGCTTGGGACGAGAGTCAGGCAGGACAGGAGAGAGAGGCTTGGAACGAGAGTCATGCAGGACAGGAGAGAGAGGACTGGGATTAAAGTCAGAATGGACAGGAGAGAGACGCTTGGGACGAGAGTCAGGCTCGACAGGAGATAGTAATGGGTAGAGAGTCAGGCAGGACAGGAGATAGAGACCTGGGACGAATGTCAGGCAGGACAGGAGATCCCTTCCTGGGACGAATGTCAGGCAAAATAGGAGAGAAAAGCTTGGGACGATAGTCAGGCAGGACAGGAGAGAGACGCTTGGGACGATATTCAGGCAGGACAGGAGAAAGAGACTTGGGACGAAAGTCAGGTAGGACAGGAGAGAGTCTTGAGGAGAGAGTCAGACACGAAAGGGCAGAGAGGCTTGGGACGAGAGTCAGGCAGAACGGGAGAGAGAGGCATGGGACGAGAGTCAAGGAGGACAGGAGAGAGAGGCTTAGTACGATAGTCAGGCAGGAAAGGAGAGAGAGGCTTGGGACGAGAGACAGGCAGGACAGGTGAGAGAGGCTCTGGATGTGAGTCAGGCAGGACAGAAGAGAAAGGCTTGGGACGAGAATCAGGAAGGACAGGAGAGAGAGGGTTGACGAGAGAGTCAGGCAGGACAGGAGAAAGAGGCTTAGGACAACGGTCAGGCAGTTTAAGAGAGAGAGGCTTGAGAAGAGAGTCAGAGGGGACAGGAGAGAGAGGGTTAGGACGAGAGTCAGGCAAGACAAGAGATACAGGCTTGGGACGAGTGTCAGGTAGGAAGGGAGAGGAAAGCTTCGGACGAGAGTCATGCAAGACAAGAGATACAGGCTTATGACGAGAGTGAGGCAGGGCCGGAGAGAGAAGCTTGGGACGAGAGTCAGGCACAAGAGGAGAGAGAGGCTTGGGACAAGAGTCAGGCAGGACAGGAGAGAGAGGCTTGGGACGAGAGTCAAGCAGGAGAGCGGATAGAGGCTTGGGACGAAAGTCAGGCCGGACAAGAGAGAGAGGCTTAACGAGAGAGTCATGCAAGACAGGAGAGAGAGGCTTGGGACGACGGTGAAGCAGGGTAGGAGAGAGAGGCTCGTGAAGAGTGTCAGGCAGGACAGGAGAAAGAGGGTTACGACGAGAGACAGGCAGGACAGGAGATAGAAGCCTAGGAAGAGTGTCAGGCGGGGCTGTAGAGAGAAACTTGGGACGAGAGTCAGGCAGCGACAGGAAAGAGAGGCTTGTGACGAGAGTCAGGCATGACCGGAGAGAGAGGCTTGGGAGGAGAGTCAGGCAGGACAGGAAAGAGAGAGGCTTGGGACCGCAGTTAGGACGGACAGGAGAGACAGGCTTTTGATAAGAGTCAGGCAGGACAGGAGAGAAAAGCATTGAACGAGAGTCCGGCAGGAAAGGAGAAAGAGGCTTAGGACGAGAGTCAGGCAGGACAGGAGAGAGAGTGTTTTGACTAGAGTCAGGCAGGTTGAGAGAGAGATGCTTGGGATGAGAGTCAGACAAGACTGGAGAGAAGGCTTAGGACGAGAGTAAAGGTGGGTAGGAGAGAGGGGCTTGGGATCAAAGACAAGCAGGGCAGGAGATAGAGGCTTGGGACCAGAGTCAGGCATGACAGACCAGAGAGGCTTGGGACGAGAGTCAGGCAGGACGGGAGAGAGAGGAATGGGACGAAATTCAGGGAGGACAGGAGAGAAAGCCTTGGACGATAGTCAGGCAGGACAGGAGAGAAGGGCTAGGGGCGAGAGTCAGGCATAACGGACAGAGAGGCTTGGAAGAGGGGCGTAGACAGGACAGGAGAAGAAGGCTTGGGACGGGGGTTCGGGGGGACAGGAGAGGAAGGACGAAAATCAGGCAGGACAGGAAGAGAGAGCTGGAGAGAGTCAGGCAGGGAAAAGGGCAAAGAGGCTTTGGGGGAGAGTTAGGAGAAGGGAGAGAGAGGGTTGGGAAGAGTCAGGCAGTTTTAGAGGAGGGGCTTTGAGAAAAAAGGAGAAAGGCTGGAGAGAGAGAATAGGACGAGAGAAGGTGGGTATAAGAAAAAGGGCTTGGAGTAAAGACAAGCAGGGTCAGGAGAGAGAGGCTTGGGACCAGAGTCCAGGCAGTCAAAAGAGAGAGTCTTGGACGAGAGTCAGGCGGGAGGGAGGGGAAAAGGCTGAAAGACCTTCAGGAGGACGGAGAGAGAGCTTGGACGAAATCAGGCAGGCAGGAGAGAAGGCTTGGGACAGAGTCAGGCAGGACAGGGAGAGGCTTGGGAGAGAGTCAAGCAGGACAGCGGAGGACAGGCTTGGACGAAGTCAGGGAGAAGCGAGAAAGGCTTGACGATAGAGTCTGCAGGACAGGGGAGAGAGGCTTGGGACGACGGTCAAGCAGGGAGGAGAGAGAGGCTTTTAAATGTCAGGCAGGACAGGAGAGAGAGGGTTAGACGAGTAAAGGAGGACAGGAGATAGAACCTGGGAAGAGTGTCCGGGGGACGTAGAGGAAACTTGGGACGAAGTCAGGCAAGACAGGAAAGAGAGGCTTGACGAGAGTCAGGCGATACCCGGGGAAAAGAGGCTTGGGGAAAAGGGGTTAGGCAGGACAGGAGAGAGAGGCTTGGGACGGAGTTAGGCCGGAAGAGGGGAGACGGTTTGTAAGAGTCAGGGAGACAGGAAGAGAAGCATTGAAAGAGAATCGGCAGGAAAGGAAAGAGGCTTTGGGCGAGGTTAGGCAGGAAGGAGAGAGAGGTGGGAATAGAGTCAGGCAGTTTGAGAGAGAGGCTTGGGATGAAAGTCAGACAAGACTGGAGAGAAGATTAGGTGGGGAAGTAAAGGTGGGTAGGAAGACGGGCTGGGAATTAAGACAAGCAGGGAGGAGAAGGGCTTGGGGCCAGAGTCAGGGGAAAAAGAGGCTTTTACGAGAGTCAGGCGGACGGGAGAGAGGGATGGGGGGAAATCAGGGGGGACAGGGGAAAAAAGGCTTGGGGCGATATAGGGGGAAAAAGGAACAGGGTCCCGGGGGGGAGGCTTGGGATAAGACAAACAAGGGCGAAGAAGAGGTAGGGATATCAGGCAGGACAGGAGAGAAGGCTTTAAAGAGTCAGGAGGACAAGGTAGAAAAACTTGGGAGAAGTAAGGGTGGACAGGAGAGAGAAGCTTGACGAGATTGGAAAGGACCGGAAGGGAAAAGCTGGGACAGGTCAGGCAGGGTAGGAGGAGAGGGTTGGGAAAGAGTCGAAGGACAAGGAGAGAGGGTTACGCGAAGCAGGGAGGGAAAGAGTGAGGATGGGCGTGTCAGGCAGGAAGGAGAGAGAAACTTCGGCGAGATTTACAGGGCAGGAAAGAGAGGCTTGTGACGAGAGTCAGCAGGACGGAGAGAGAATCTTGGACGAGGGTCAGGCAGGACAGGAGAGAGAGGCTTGAAACAAGAGTCAGCTAGGAGACGAGAGAGAGTCTTATGACGAGAGTCAGCTGACAGGAGAGAGAGCCTTGGAGAGAGTCAGGTAGGACAGAGAGAGAGGCTTGGGAGAGAGTCAGGAAGGACAGTAGAGAGAAGCTTGGGAGAAGAGTATGGTGGAGTGGAGAGAGAGGTTTGGATGACAGTCAGGCAGGATCGGAGAGAGAGGCTTGGGACGAGAGTCAGCAGGACAGGAGAGGGAGGCTTGGGACGAGAGTCAGGCAGACACGAGAGAGAGGCTTGGGACGAGAGTCAGGCAGGACGGGAGAGAGAGGCATGGGACGAGATTCAGGGAGGACAGGAGAGAAAGCCTTGGGACGATAGTCAGGCAGGACAGGAGAGAAGGGCTTGGGACGAGAGTCAGTCAGGACAAGAGCGAAAGGCTTGGGATAAGAGTCAAGCAAGACAGAAGGGAGAGGCATGGGATAAGAGTCAGGCAGGACTGGAGAGAGAGGCTTTGGACGAGAGTCAGGTAGGACAAAGTAGAGAGGCTTTGGATGAGATTCAGGCTGAATAGGAGAGAGATGCTTGACGAGAGAGTTAGGCAGGACAGTAGAGAGATGCTAGGGACGACGGTCAGGCAGGGTAGGAGAGAGAGGCTTGGGAAGAGAGTCAGATAGGACATGAGAGAGAGGGTTACGAAGAGAGTCAGGCAGGACAAGAGATAGAGGACTGGGACGAGTGTCAGGCAGGACAGAAGAGAGAAGCTTCGGACGAAAGTCAGGCAGGACAGGAAAGAGAGGCTTGTCACGAGAGTCACCCAGGACCGGAGAGAGAATCTTCGGACGAGGGTCAGGCAGGACAGGAGAGAAGCTTGAAACAAGAGTCAACCAAGATAGGAGAGAGAGGCTTAGGACGAGAGTCAAGCTCGAAAGGAGAGAGACCCTTGGGAAGAGAGTCAGGTAGGACAAGAGAGAGACGCTTGGGAGGAGAGTCAGGAAGGACAGTAGAGAGAAGCTTAGGACAAGAGTCTGGCATGAGTGGAGAGAGAGGTTTGGGATTTCAGTCAGGCAAGACAGGAGAGAGAGGCTTGGGACGAGAGTCAGGCAGGACAGGAGAGGGAGGCTTGGGACGAGAGTCAGGCAAGACACGAGAGAGAGGCTTGGGACGAGAGTCAGGCAGGAGAGGAGAGAAAAGCTTGGAACGAGAATCTGGCAGTACAGGAGAGATAGACTTGGGACGGGAGTCAGGTAGGACAGGAGAGAGAGGCTAGGGACGAAAGTCAGGTAGGACAAGAGAGAGAGGCATGGGAAGAGAGTCAGGTAGGACAGGAGAGTGATGCTTGGGACGAGAATCAGGCAGGACCGGAGCGAGAGGCTATGGACCGAGTCAGGCACGATAGGAGAGAGAGGCTTGGGACGAGAATCGTTCAGTACAAGTGAGAGAGAGAGAGGCTTGGGACGAGAATCGTTCAGTACAAGTGAGAGAGAGAGGCTTGGGACGAGAGTCAGGTAGTACAGGAGAGAGGCGCTGTGGACGAGAGTCAGGCAGGACAGGAGAGAAAGGCTTTGGTCGAGAGTCAGGCAGGACAGGAGAGAGAGGCTTGGAACAAGAGTCATGTAAGACAGGAGAGAGAGGCTTGGGACGAGAGTCAGGCTCGACAGGAGAGAGTATTGGGACGAGAGTCAGGCAGGACAGGAGAGAGAGGATTGGGACGAGAGTCAGGCAGGACAGGAGATAGAGGCCTGGAACGATGGTCAGGCAAAATAGGAGAGAAAAGCTTAGGACGAGAGTCAGGCAGTACAGGAGAGAGAGGCTTGGGACGAGAGTCAGGCAGGACAGGAGAGGGAGGCTTGGGACGAGAGTCAGGCAAGACACGAGAGAGAGGCTTGGGACCAGAGTCAGGCAGGAGAGGAGAGAAAAGCTTGGAACGAGAATCAGGCAGTACAGGAGAGATAGACTTGGGACGAGAGTCAGGTAGGACAGGAGAGAGAGGCTAGGGACGAAAGTCAGGTAGGACAAGAGAGAGAGGCATGGGAAGAGAGTCAGGTAGGACAGGAGAGTGATGCTTGGGAAGATAATCAGGCAGGACCGGAGCGAGAGGCTATGGACCGAGTCAGGCACGATAGGAGAGAGAGGCTTGGGACGAGAATCGTTCAGTTCAAGTGAGAGAGAGAGGCGCTGGGGACGAGAGTCAGGCAGGACAGGAGAGAAAGGCTTTGGTCGAGAGTCAGGCAGGACAGGAGAGAGAGGCTTGGAACGAGAGTCATGCAAGACAGGAGAGAGAGGACTGTGATTAAAGTCAGGCAGGACAGGAGGGACAGGCTTGGGACGAGAGTCAGGCTCGACAGGAGAGAGTATTGGGACGAGAGTCAGGCAGGACAGGAGAGAGAGGATTGGGACGAGAGTCAGGCAGTACAGGAGATAGAGGCCTGGAACGATGGTCAGGCAAAATATGAGAGAAAAGATTGGGACGAGAGTCAGGCAGTACAGGAGAGAGAGGCTTTGGACGAGAGTCAGGCAGGACAGGAGAGAGAGGCTTTGGATGATATTCAGGCAGGAAATGAGAGAGAGGCTTGGGACGAAAGACAGGCAGGACAGGAGAGAGAGGCTCTGGAAGTGAGTCAGGCAGGACAGAAGAGAAAGTCTTGGGACGAAAACCAGGAAGGACAGGAGAGAGAGGCTTGACGAGAGAGTCAGGTAGGACAGGATAGAGAGACTTAGGACGCCGGTCAGGCAGGATAAGAGAGAGAGGCTTGAGAAGAGAGTCAGACAGGATAGGAGAGAGAGGGTTAAGACGAGAGTCAGGCAAGAGAAGAAATAGATGCTTGAGACGAGTGTCAGGTAGGACAGAAGAGGAAAGCTTCGGACGAGAGTCAGGCAGGACAGGAGAGATAGGCTTATGACGAGAGTCAGGCAGGGCCGGAGAGAGAAGCTTGGGACGAGAGTCAGGCACAAGAGGAGAGTGAGGCTTGGGACAAGAGTCAGGCAGGACAGGAGAGAGAGGCTTGGGATGAGAGTCAAGCAGGACAGCGGAGACAGGCTTGGGACGAGAGTCAGGGAGGATAGGAGAGAAAGGCTTGACGAGAGAGTCATGCAGGACAAGAGAGAGAGGCTTGGGACGACGGTCAAGCAGGGTAGGAGAGAGAGGCTTGTTAAAAGTGTCAGGCAGGACAGGAGAGAGAGGGTTAGGACGAGTAACAGGGAGGACAGGAGATAGAAGCCTGGGAAGAGTGTCCGGCGGGACAGTAGAGAGAAACTTGGGACGAGAGTCAGGCAAGACAGGAAAGGGAGGCTAATGACGAGAGTCAGGCATGATCGGACAGAGAGGCTTGGGAAGAGAGTTAGACAGGACAGGAGAGAGAGGCTTGGGACGGGAGTTCGGGCGGACAGGAGAGACAGGATTTTGATAAGAGTCAGGCAGGACAGGAGAGAGAAGCATGTGACGAGAGTCAGGCAGGAAAGGACAAAGAGGCTTTGGACGAGAGTTAGGCAGGAAGGGAGAGAGAGGGTTGGGAATTGAGTCAGGCAGTTTGAGAGAGGGAGCATTGAGATGAAAGTCAGACAAGACTGGAGAGAGAGATTAGGACGAGAGTAAAGGTGGGTATAAGAGACGGGCTTTGGAGTAAAGACAAGCAGGGCAGGAGAGAGAGGCTTGGGACCAGAGTCAGGCAGTACAAAAGAGAGTGTCTTGTGACGAGAGTCAGGCCGGACGGGAGAGAGAGGCATGGGACGAGACTCAGGGAGGACAGGAGAGAGAGGCTTGAGACGATAATCAGGCAGGACAGGAGAGAAAGGCTTGGGACGAGAGTCAGGCAGGACAGGAGAGAGAGGCTTGGGAAGAGAGTCAAGCAGGACAGCGGAGACAGGCTTGGGACGAGAGTCAGGGAGGATAGCAGAGAAAGGCTTGACGAGAGAGTCATGCAGGACAAGAGAGAGAGGCTTGGGACGACGGTCAAGCAGGGTAGGAGAGAGAGGCTTTTTAATATTGTCAGGCAGGACAGGAGAGAGAGGGTTAGGACGAGTAACAAGGAGGACAGGAGATAGAAGCCTGGGAAGAGTGTCCGGCGGGACAGTAGAGAGAAACTTGGGACGAGAGTCAGGCAAGACAGGAAAGAGAGGCTGATGACGAGAGTCAGGCAGAATCGGACAGAGAGGCTTGGGAAGAGAGTTAGACAGGACAGGAGAGAGAGGCTTGGGACGGGAGTTAGGGCGGAGAGGAGAGACAGGATTTTGATAAGAGTCAGGCAGGACAGGAGAGAGAAGCATGTGACGAGAATCAGGCAGGAAAGGACAAAGAGGCTTTGGGCGAGAGTTAGGCAGGAAAGGAGAGAGAGAGTTGGGAATAGAGTCAGGCAGTTTGAGAGAGAGAGCCTTGGGATGAAAGTCAGACAAGACTGGAGAGAGAGATTAGGATGAGAGTAAAGGTGGGTATGAGAGACGGGCTTGGGAATAAAGACAAGCAGGGCAGGAGAGAGAGGCTTGGGACCAGAGTCAGGCAGTACAGAAGAGAGTGGCTTGTGACGAGAGTCAGGCCGGACGGGAGAGAGAGGCATTGAACGAGACTCAGGGAGGACAGGAGAGAGAGGCTTGAGACGATAATGAGGCAGGACAGGAGAGAAAGGCTTGGGACGAGAGTCAGGCAGGACAGGAGAGAGAGGCTTGGGATAAGAGAAAAGCAAGACAGAAGAGAGAGGCATGGGATAGTCAGACAGGACAGGAGAGAGAGGCTTTGAACGAGAGTCATGCAGGACAAGGTAGAGAGTCTTGGGACGAGAGTCATGCAGGACAGGAGAGAGATGCTTGACGAGAGAGTTAGGTAGGACAGGAGAGAGATGCTAGGGACGACAGTCAGGCAGGGTAGGAGAGAGAGGCTTGGGAAGAGAGTCAGATAGGACATGAGAGAGAGGGTTACGACGAGAGTCAGGCAGGACAAGAGATAGAGGACTGGGACGAGTGTCAGGCAGGACAGGAGAGAGAAGCTTCGGACTAGAGTCAGGCAGGACAGGAAAGAGAGGCTTGTGACGAGAGTCAGCCAGGACCGGAGAGAGAATCTTCGGACGAGGGTCAGGCAGGACAGGAGAGAGAAGCTTGAAACAAGAATCAGCCAGGAGAGGAGAGAGAGGCTTAGGACGAGAGTCAAGCTCGACAGGAGAGAGAGCCTTGGGAAGAGTGTCAGGTAGGACAAGAGAGAGACGCTTGGCAGGAGAGTCAGGCAGGACAGTAGAGAGAAGCTTAGGACAAGAGTCTGGCAGGAGTGGAGAGAGAGGTTTGGGATTTCAGTCAGGCAGGACCGGAGAGAGAGGCTTGGGACGAGAGTCAGGCAGGACAGGAGAGGGAGGCTTGGGACGAGAGTCAGGCAAGACAGGAGGGAGATGCTTGGGACGAGAGTCAGGCAAGAGAGGAGAGAAAATCTTGGAACGAGAATCAGGTAGTACAGGAGAGATAGACTTGGGACGAGAGTCAGGTAGGACAGGAGAGAGAGGCTAGGGACGAAAGTCAGGTAGGACAAGAGAGAGAGGCATGGGAAGAGAGTCAGTTAAGACAGGAGAGTGATGCTTGGGACGAGAATCAGGCAGGACCGGAGCGAGAGGCTATGGACTGAGTCCGGCACGATAGGAGAGAGAGGCTTGGGAGGAGAATCGTTCAGTAAAAGTGAGAGAGGCTTGGGACGAAAGTCAGGCAGTACAGGAGAGAGGCGCTGGGGACGAAAGTCAGGCAGGACAGGAGAGAAAGGCTTTGGTAGAGAGTCAGGCAGGACAGGAGAGAGAGGCTTGGAACGAGAATCATTGAAGACAAGAGAGAGAGGACTGTGATTAAAGTCAGGCAGGACAGGACTGACAGGCTTGGCACGAGAGTCAGGCTTGACAGGAGAGAGTATTGGGACGAGAGTCAGGCAGGAGAGGAGAGAGAGGATTGGGACGAAAGTCAGGCAGGACAGGAGATAGAGGCCTGGAACGATTGTCAGGCAAAATAGGAGAGAAAAGCTTGGGACGAGAGTCAGGCAGGACAGGAGAGAGAGGCTTGCGACGAGAGTCAGGCAGGACAGGAGAGAGAGGCTTGGGACGAGAGACAGGCAGGACAGGCTCTGGAAGTGAGTCAGGCAGGACAGAAGAGAAATGCTTGGGACGAGAATCAGGAAGGACAGGAGAGAGAGGCTTGACGAGAGAGTCAGGCAGGACAGGAGAGAGAGGCTTAGGACGACGGTCAGGCATGTTAAGAGAGACAGGCTTGAGAAGAGTGTCAGACAGGACAGGAGAGAGAGGGTTAAGACGAGAGTCAGGCAAGAGAAGAGATAGAAGCTTGGGACGAGTGTCAGGTAAGACAGAAGAGGAGAGCTTCGGACGAGAGTCTGGCAGGACAGGAGAGAGAGGCTTGGGAAAAGAGTCAGGTAGGACAGGAGAGAGAGGCTTGGGATGAGAGTCAAGCAGGACAGCGGAGACAGGCTTGGGACGAGAGTCAGGGAGGATAGCAGAGAAAGGCTTGACGAGAGAGTCATACAGGACAAGAGAGAGAGGCTTGGGACGACGGTCAAGCAGGGTAGGAGAGAGAGGCTTTTTAAGAGTGTCAGGCAGGACAGGAGAGAGAGGGTTAGGACGAGTAACAAGGAGGACAGGAGATAGAAGCCTGGGAAGAGTGTCCGGCGGGACAGTAGAGAGAAACTTGGGACGAGAGTCAGGCAAGACAGGAAAGAGAGGCTAATGACGAGAGTCAGGCAGGATCGGACAGAGAGGCTTGGGAAGAGAGTTAGACAGGACAGGAGAGAGAGGCTTGGGACGGGAGTTCGGGCGGACAGGAGAGACAGGATTTTGATAAGAGTCAGGCAGGACAGGAGAGAGAAGCATGTGACGAGAGTCAGGCAGGAAAGGACAAAGAGGCTTTGGACGAGAGTTAGGCAGGAAAGGAGAGAGTGGGTTGGGAATAGAGTCAGGCAGTTTGAGAGAGAGAGCCTTGGGATGAAAGTCAGACAAGAGTGGAGAGAGAGATTAGGAGGAGAGTAAAGGTGGGTATGAGAGACGGGCTTGGGAATAAAGACAAGCAGGGCAGGAGAGAGAGGCTTGGGACCAGAGTCAGGCAGTAGAGAAGAGAGTGGCTTCTGACGAGAGTCAGGCCGGACGGGAGAGAGAGGCATTGGAGGAGACTCAGGGAGGACAGGAGAGAGAGGCTTGAGACGATAATCAGGCAGGACAGGAGAGAAAGGCTTGGGACGAGAGTCAGGCAGGAGAGGAGAGAGAGGCTTGGGATAAGAGAAAAGCAAGACAGAAGAGAGAGGCATGGGATAGTCAGACAGGACAGGAGAGAGAGGCTTTGAAGGAGAGTCATGCAGGACAAGGTAGAGGGTCTTGGGACGAGAGTCATGCTGGACAGGAGAGAGATGCTTGACGAGAGAGTTAGGTAGGACAGGAGAGAGATGCTAGGGACGAGAGTCAGGCAGGGTAGGAGAGAGAGGCTTGGGAACAGAGTCAGATAGGACATGAGAGAGAGGGTTACGACGAGAGTCAGGCAGGAGAAGAGATAGAGGACTGGGACGAGTGTCAGGCAGGACAGGAGAGAGAAGCTTCGGACGAGAGTCAGGCAGAACAGGAAAGAGAGGCTTGTGACGAGAGTCAGCCAGGACCGGAGAGAGAATCTTCGGACGAGGGTCAGTCAGGACAGGAGAGAGAAGCTTGAAACAAGAACCAGCCAGGAGAGGAGAGAGAGGCTTAGGACGAGAGTCAAGCTCGACAGGAGAGAGAGCCTTGGGAAGAGTGTCATGTAGGACTAGAGAGAGACGCTTGGCAGGAGAGTCAGGAAGGACAGTAGAGAGAAGCTTGGGACAAGAGTCTGGCATTAGTGGAGAGAGAGGTTTGGGATTTCAGTCAGGCAGGACCGGAGAGAGAGGCTTGGGACGAGAGTCAGGCAGGACAGGAGAGGGAGGCTTGGGACGAGAGTCAGACAAGACAGGAGAGAGATGCTTGGGACGAGAGTCAGGCAGGAGAGGAGAGAAAAGCTTGGAACGAGAATCAGGTAGTACCGGAGAGATAGACTTGGGACGCGAGTCAGGTAGGACAGGAGAGAGAGGCTAGGGACGAAAGTCAGGTAGGACAAGAGAGAGAGGCATGGGAAGAGAGTCAGTTAGGACAGGAGAGTGATGCTTGGGACGAGAATCAGGCAGGACCGGAGCGAGAGGCTATGGACCGAGTCCGGCACGATGGGAGAGAGAGGCTTGGGACGAGAATCGTTCAGTAAAAGTGAGAGAGGCTTGGGACGAAAGTCAAGCAGTACAGGCGCTGGGGACGAGAGTCAGGCAGGACAAGAGAGAAAGGCTTTGGTAGAGAGTCAGGCAGGACAGGAGAGAGAGGCTTGGAACGAGAGTCATTCAAGACAAGAGATAGAGGACTGTGATTAAAGTCAGGCAGGACAGGACTGACAGACTTGGGACGAGAGTCAAGCTCGACAGGAGAAAGTATTGGGACGAGAGTCAGGCAGGAGAGGAGAGAGAGGATTGGGACAAAAGTCAGGCAGGACAGGAGATAGAGGCCTGGAACGATTGTCAGGCAAAATAGGAGAGAAAAGCTTGGGACGAGAGTCAGGCAGGACAGGAGAGAGAGGCTTGCGACGAGAGTCAGGCAGGACAGGAGAGAGAGGCTTTGGATGATATTCAGGCAGGAAATGAGAGAGAGGCTTGGGACGAGAGACAGGCAGGACAGGCTCTGGAAGTGAGTCAGGCAGGACAGAAGAGAAAGGCTTAGGACGAGAAACAGGAAGGACAGGAGAGAGAGGCTTGACGAGAGAGTCAGGCATGACAGGAGAGAGAGGCTTAGGACGACGGTCAGGCATGTTAAGAGAGAGAGGCTTGAGAAAAGTGTCAGACAGGACAGGAGAGAGAGGTTTAAGACGAGAGTCAGGCAAGAGAAGAGATAGAAGCTTGGGACGAGCGTCATGTAAGACAAAAGAGGAAAGCTTCGGAGAAGAGTCTGGCAGGACAGGAGAGAGAGGCTTGGGAAAAGAGTCAGGAGGGACAGGAGAGAGATGCTTGGGATGAGAGTCAAGCAGGACAGGGGAGACAGGCTTGGGACGAGAGTCAGGCAGGACAGGAGAGAAAGGCTTGACGAGAGAGTCATACAGGACAGGAGAGAGAGGCTTGGGACGACGGTCAAGCAGGGTAGGAGAGAGAGGCTTGTGAAGAGTGTCAGGCAGGACAGGAGAGAGAGGGTTAGGACGAGAAACAGGGAGGACAGGAGATAGAGGCCTATGAAGAGTGTCAAGCGGGACAGTAGGGAGAAATTTGGGACGAGAGTTAGGCAAGACAGGAAAGAGAGGCTTATGACGAGAGTCAGGCAGGATCGGAGAGAGAGACTTGGGAAGAGAGTTAGACAGGACAGGAGAGAGAGGCTTGGGACGGGAGTTCGGGTGGACAGGAGAGACAGGATTTTGATAAGTGTCAGGGAGGACAGGAGAGAGAAGCGTGTGACGAGAGTCAGGCAGGAAAGGACAAAGAGGCTTAGGACGAGAGTCAGGCAGGACAGGAGAAAGAGGGTTGGGAATAGAGTCAGGCAGTTAGAGAGAGGCTTGGGATGAGAGTCAGACAAGACTGGGGAGAGATATTAGGACGAGAGTAAAGGTGGGTAGGAGAGAGAGGCTTGGGACTAGAGTCAGGCAGGACAGAACAGAGTGGCTTGTGACGAGAGTCAGGCAGGACAGGAGAGAGACGCTTGGGATAAGAGTCAAGCAAGACAGAAGAGAGAGGCATGGGATAGTCAGGCAGGACAGGAGAGAGAGGCTTTGAACGAGAGTTAGGTAGGACAAGGTAGAGAGTCTTGGGACGAGAGTCAGGCTGGACAGGAGAGAGATGCCTGACGAGAGAGTTGGGCAGGACATGAGAGAGATGCTTTGTACGAGGGTCAGGCAGGGTAGGAGAGAGAGGCCTGGGAAGATTCAGATAGGACATGAGAGAGAGGGTTACGACGAGACTCAGGAAGGACAAGAGATAGAGGACTGGGACGAGTGTCAGGCAGGACAGGAGAGAGAAGCTTCGGACGAGAGTCTAGCAGGACAGGAAAGAGAGGCTTGTGACGAGAGTCAGCCAGGACCGGAGAGAGAATCTTCGGACGAGGGTCAGGCAGGACAGGAGAGAGAAGCTTGAAACAAGAACCAGCCAGGAGAGGAGAGAGAGGCTTAGGACGAGAGTCAAGCTCGACAGGAGAGAGAGCCTTGGGAAGAGTGTCATGTAGGACTAGAGAGAGACGCTTGGCAGGAGAGTCAGGAAGGACAGTAGAGAGAAGCTTGGGACAAGAGTCTGGCAGGAGTGGAGAGAGAGGTTTGGGATTTCAGTCAGGCAGGACCGGAGAGAGAGGCTTGGGACGAGAGTCAGGCAGGACAGGAGAGGGAGGCTTGGGACGAGAGTCAGACAAGACAGGAGAGAGATGCTTGGGACGAGAGTCAGGCAGGAGAGGAGAGAAAAGCTTGGAACGAGAATCAGGTAGTACCGGAGAGATAGACTTGGGACGCGAGTCAGGTAGGACAGGAGAGAGAGGCTAGGGACGAAAGTCAGGTAGGACAAGAGAGAGAGGCATGGGAAGAGAGTCAGTTAGGACAGGAGAGTGATGCTTGGGACGAGAATCAGGCAGGACCGGAGCGAGAGGCTATGGACCGAGTCAGGTAGGACAGGAGAGAGAGGCTAGGGACGAAAGTCAGGTAGGACAAGAGAGAGAGGCATGGGAAGAGAGTCAGTTAGGACAGGAGAGTGATGCTTGGGACGAGAATCAGGCAGGACCGGAGCGAGAGGCTATGGACCGAGTCCGGCACGATGGGAGAGAGAGGCTTGGGACGAGAATCGTTCAGTAAAAGTGAGAGAGGCTTGGGACGAAAGTCAAGCAGTACAGGCGCTGGGGACGAGAGTCAGGCAGGACAAGAGAGAAAGGCTTTGGTAGAGAGTCAGGCAGGACAGGAGAGAGAGGCTTGGAACGAGAGTCATTCAAGACAAGAGATAGAGGACTGTGATTAAAGTCAGGCAGGACAGGACTGACAGACTTGGGACGAGAGTCAAGCTCGACAGGAGAAAGTATTGGGACGAGAGTCAGGCAGGAGAGGAGAGAGAGGATTGGGACAAAAGTCAGGCAGGACAGGAGATAGAGGCCTGGAACGATTGTCAGGCAAAATAGGAGAGAAAAGCTTGGGACGAGAGTCAGGCAGGACAGGAGAGAGAGGCTTGCGACGAGAGTCAGGCAGGACAGGAGAGAGAGGCTTTGGATGATATTCAGGCAGGAAATGAGAGAGAGGCTTGGGACGAGAGACAGGCAGGACAGGCTCTGGAAGTGAGTCAGGCAGGATAGAAGAGAAAGGCTTAGGACGAGAAACAGGAAGGACAGGAGAGAGAGGCTTGACGAGAGAGTCAGGCATGACAGGAGAGAGAGGCTTAGGACGACGGTCAGGCATGTTAAGAGAGAGAGGCTTGAGAAAAGTGTCAGACAGGACAGGAGAGAGAGGTTTAAGACGAGAGTCAGGCAAGAGAAGAGATAGAAGCTTGGGACGAGCGTCATGTAAGACAAAAGAGGAAAGCTTCGGAGAAGAGTCTGGCAGGACAGGAGAGAGAGGCTTGGGAAAAGAGTCAGGAGGGACAGGAGAGAGATGCTTGGGATGAGAGTCAAGCAGGACAGGGGAGACAGGCTTGGGACGAGAGTCAGGCAGGACAGGAGAGAAAGGCTTGACGAGAGAGTCATACAGGACAGGAGAGAGAGGCTTGGGACGACGGTCAAGCAGGGTAGGAGAGAGAGGCTTGTGAAGAGTGTCAGGCAGGACAGGAGAGAGAGGGTTAGGACGAGAAACAGGGAGGACAGGAGATAGAGGCCTATGAAGAGTGTCAAGCGGGACAGTAGGGAGAAATTTGGGACGAGAGTTAGGCAAGACAGGAAAGAGAGGCTTATGACGAGAGTCAGGCAGGATCGGAGAGAGAGACTTGGGAAGAGAGTTAGACAGGACAGGAGAGAGAGGCTTGGGACGGGAGTTCGGGTGGACAGGAGAGACAGGATTTTGATAAGTGTCAGGGAGGACAGGAGAGAGAAGCGTGTGACGAGAGTCAGGCAGGAAAGGACAAAGAGGCTTAGGACGAGAGTCAGGCAGGACAGGAGAGAGAGGGTTGGGAATAGAGTCAGGCAGTTAGAGAGAGGCTTGGGATGAGAGTCAGACAAGACTGGGGAGAGATATTAGGACGAGAGTAAAGGTGGGTAGGAGAGAGAGGCTTGGGACTAGAGTCAGGCAGGACAGAACAGAGTGGCTTGTGACGAGAGTCAGGCAGGACAGGAGAGAGACGCTTGGGATAAGAGTCAAGCAAGACAGAAGAGAGAGGCATGGGATAGTCAGGCAGGACAGGAGAGAGAGGCTTTGAACGAGAGTTAGGTAGGACAAGGTAGAGAGTCTTGGGACGAGAGTCAGGCTGGACAGGAGAGAGATGCCTGACGAGAGAGTTGGGCAGGACATGAGAGAGATGCTTTGTACGAGGGTCAGGCAGGGTAGGAGAGAGAGGCCTGGGAAGATTCAGATAGGACATGAGAGAGAGGGTTACGACGAGAGTCAGGAAGGACAAGAGATAGAGGACTGGGACGAGTGTCAGGCAGGACAGGAGAGAGAAGCTTCGGACGAGAGTCTAGCAGGACAGGAAAGAGAGGCTTGTGACGAGAGTCAGCCAGGACCGGAGAGAGAGTCTTCGGACGAGGGTCAGGCAGGAAAGGAGAGAGAGGCTTGAAACAAGAGTCAGGGAGAAGAGGAGAGAAAGGATTAGGACGAGAGTCAAGCTCGACAGGAGAGAGAGCTTTGGGACGAGAGTCAGGGAGGACAGGAGAGAGAGGCTTGGGATAAGAGAAAAGCAAGACAGAAGAGAGAGGCATGGGATAGTCAGACAGGACAGGAGAGAGAGGCTTTGAACGAGAGTCATGCAGGACAAGGTAGAGAGTCTTGGGACGAGAGTCATGCTGGACAGGAGAAAGATGCTTGACGAGAGAATTAGGTAGGACAGGAGAGAGATGCTAGGGACGACAGTCAGGCAGGGTAGGAGAGAGAACCTTGGGAAGAGAGTCAGATAGGACATGAGAGAGAGGGTTACGACGAGAGTCAGGCAGGAGAAGAGATAGAGGACTGGGACGAGTGTCAGGCAGGACAGGAGAGAGAAGCTTCGGACGAGAGTCAGATAGGACAGGAAAGAGAGGCTTGTCACGAGAGTCACCCAGGACCGGAGAGAGAATCTTCGGACGAGGGTCAGGCAGGACAGGAGAGAGAAGCTTGAAACAAGAATCAGCCAGGAGAGGAGAGAGAGGCTTAGGACGAGAGTCAAGCTCGACAGGAGAGAGAGCCTTGGGAAGAGTGTCATGTAGGACTAGAGAGAGACGCTTGGCAGGAGAGTCAGGAAGGACAGTAGAGAGAAGCTTGGGACAAGAGTCTGGCAGGAGTGGAGAGAGAGGTTTGGGATTTCAGTCAGGCAGGACCGGAGAGAGAGGCTTGGGACGAGAGTCAGGCAGGACAGGAGAGGGAGGCTTGGGACGAGAGTCAGGCAAGACAGGAGAGAGATGCTTGGGACGAGAGTCAGGCAGGAGAGGAGAGAAAAGCTTGGAACGAGAATCAGGTAGTACAGAAGAGATAGACTTAGGACGAGAGTCAGGTAGGACAGGAGAGAGAGGCTAGGGACGAAAGTCAGGTAGGACAAGAGAGAGAGGCATGGGAAGAGAGTCAGTTAGGACAGGAGAGTGATGCTTGGGACGAGAATCAGGCAGGACCGGAGCGAGAGGCTATGGACCGAGTCCGGCACGATAGGAGAGAGAGGCTTGGGACGAGAATCGTTCAGTAAAAGTGAGAGAGGCTTGGGACGAAAGTCAGGTAGTACAGGAGAGAGGCGCTGGTGACGAGAGTCAGGCAGGACAGGAGAGAAAGGTTTTGGTAGAGAGTCAGGCAGGACAGGAGAGAGAGGCTTGGAACGAGAGTCATTCAAGACAAGAGAGAGAGGACTGTGATTAAAGTCAGGCAGGACAGGACTGACAGGCTTGGGACGAGAGTCAGGCTCGACAGGAGAGAGTATTGGGACGAGAGTCAGGCAGGACAGGAGAGAGGAGGATTGGGACGAAAGTCAGGCAGGACAGGAGATAGAGGCCTGGAACGATTGTCAGGCAAAATAGGAAAGAAAAGCTTGGGACGAGAGTCAGGCAGGACAGGAGAGAGAGGCTTGCGACGAGAGTCAGGCAGGACAGGAGAGAGAGGCTTTGGATGATATTCAGGCAGGAAATGAGAGAGAGGCTTGGGACGAGAGACAGGCAGGACAGGCTCTGGAAGTGAGTCAGGCAGGACAGAAGAGAAAGGCTTGGGACGAGAATCAGGAAGGACAGGAGAGAGAGGCTTGACGAGAGAGTCAGGCAGGACAGGAGAGAGAGGCTTAGGACGACGGTCAGGCATGTTAAGAGAGAGAGGCTTGAGAAGAGAGTCAGACAGGACAGGAGAGAGAGGGTTAAGACGAGAGTCAGGCAAGAGAAGAGATAGAAGCTTGGGACGAGCGTCAGGTAAGACAGAAGAGTAAAGCTTCGGACGAGAGTCTGGCAGGACAGGAGAGAAAGGCTTGACGAGAGAGTCATACAGGACAGGAGAGAGAGGCTTTGGACGACGGTCAAGCAGGGTAGGAGAGAGAGGCTTGTGAAGAGTGTCAGGCAGGACAGGAGAGAGAGGGTTAGGACGAGAAACAGGGAGGACAGGAGATAGAGGCCTATGAAGAGTGTCAGGCGGGACAGTAGAGAGAAACTTGGGACGAGAGTCAGGCAAGACAGGAAAGAGAGGCTTATGACGAGTGTCTGGCAGGATCGGAGAGAGAGACTTGGGAAGAGAGTTAGACAGGACAGGAGAGAGAGGCTTGGGACGGGAGTTCGGGCGGACAGGAGAGACAGGATTTTGATAAGTGTCAGGGAGGACAGGAGAGAGAAGCATGTGACGAGAGTCAGGCAGGAAAGGACAAAGAGGCTTAGGACGAGAGTCAGGCAGGACAGGAGAGAGAGGGTTGGGAATAGAGTCATGCAGTTAGAGAGAGAGAGGCTTGGGATGAGAGTCAGACAAGACTGGAGAGAGAGATTAGGACGAGAGTAAAGGTGGGTAGGAGAGAGAGGCTTGGGACCAGAGTCAGGCAGGACAGAACAGAGTGGCTTGTGACGAGAGTCAGGCCGGACGGGAGAGAGAGGCATGGGACGAGAGTCAGGGAGGACAGGAGAGAGCGGCTTGAGACGATAGTCAGGCAGGACAGGAGAGAAAGGCTTGTGACGAGAGTCAGGCAGGACAGGAGAGAGAGGCTTGGGATAAGAGGCAAGCAAGACAGAAGAGAGAGGCATGGGATAGTCAGGCAGGACAGGAGAGAGAGGCTTTGAACGAGAGTTAGGTAGGACAAGGTAGAGAGTCTTGGGACGAGAGTCAGGCTGGACAGGAGAGAGATGCCTGACGAGAGAGTTAGGCAGGACATGAGAGAGATGCTTGGTACGAGGGTCAGGCAGGGTAGGAGAGAGAGGCTTGGGAAGAGTCAGATAGGACATGAGAGAGAGGGTTACGACGAGAGTCAGGAAGGACAAGAGATAGAGGACTGGGACGAGTGTCAGGCAGGACAGGAGAGAGAAGCTTCGGACGAGAGTCTAGCAGGACAGGAAAGAGAGGCTTGTGACGAGAGTCAGCCAGGACCGGAGAGAGAGTCTTCGGACGAGGGTCAGGCAGGAAAGGAGAGAGAGGCTTGAAACAAGAGTCAGGGAGAAGAGGAGAGAGAGGATTAGGACGAGAGTCAAGCTCGACAGGAGAGAGAGCCTTGGGACGAGAGTCAGGGAGGACAGGAGAGAGAGGCTTGGGATAAGAGAAAAGCAAGACAGAAGAGAGAGGCATGGGATAGTCAGACAGGACAGGAGAGAGAGGCTTTGAACGAGAGTCATGCAGGACAAGGTAGAGAGTCTTGGGACGAGAGTCATGCTGGACAGGAGAAATATGCTTGACGAGAGAATTAGGTAGGACAGGAGAGAGATGCTAGGGACGACAGTCAGGCAGGGTAGGAGAGAGAACCTTGGGAAGAGAGTCAGATAGGACATGAGAGAGAGGGTTACGACGAGAGTCAGGCAGGAGAAGAGATAGAGGACTGGGACGAGTGTCAGGCAGGACAGGAGAGAGAAGCTTCGGACGAGAGTCAGGCAGGACAGGAAAGAGAGGCTTGTCACGAGAGTCACCCAGGACCGGAGAGAGAATCTTCGGACGAGGGTCAGGCAGGACAGGAGAGAGAAGCTTGAAACAAGAATCAGCCAGGAGAGGAGAGAGAGGCTTAGGACGAGAGTCAAGCTCGACAGGAGAGAGAGCCTTGGGAAGAGTGTCATGTAGGACTAGAGAGAGACGCTTGGCAGGAGAGTCAGGAAGGACAGTAGAGAGAAGCTTGGGACAAGAGTCTGGCAGGAGTGGAGAGAGAGGTTTGGGATTTCAGTCAGGCAGGACCGGAGAGAGAGGCTTGGGACGAGAGTCAGGCAGGACAGGAGAGGGAGGCTTGCGACGAGAGTCAGGCAAGACAGGAGAGAGATGCTTGGGACGAGAGTCAGGCAGGAGAGGAGAGAAAAGCTTGGAACGAGAATCAGGTAGTACAGAAGAGATAGACTTAGGACGAGAGTCAGGTAGGACAGGAGAGAGAGGCTAGGGACGAAAGTCAGGTAGGACAAGAGAGAGAGGCATGGGAAGAGAGTCAGTTAGGACAGGAGAGTGATGCTTGGGACGAGAATCAGGCAGGACCGGAGCGAGAGGCTATGGACCGAGTCCGGCACGATAGGAGAGAGAGGCTTGGGACGAGAATCGTTCAGTAAAAGTGAGAGAGGCTTGGGACGAAAGTCAGGTAGTACAGGAGAGAGGCGCTGGTGACGAGAGTCAGGCAGGACAGGAGAGAAAGGTTTTGGTAGAGAGTCAGGCAGGACAGGAGAGAGAGGCTTGGAACGAGAGTCATTCAAGACAAGAGAGAGAGGACTGTGATTAAAGTCAGGCAGGACAGGACTGACAGGCTTGGGACGAGAGTCAGGCTCGACAGGAGAGAGTATTGGGACGAGAGTCAGGCAGGACAGGAGAGAGAGGATTGGGACGAAAGTCAGGCAGGACAGGAGATAGAGGCCTGGAACGATTGTCAGGCAAAATAGGAAAGAAAAGCTTGGGACGAGAGTCAGGCAGGACAGGAGAGAGAGGCTTGCGACGAGAGTCAGGCAGGACAGGAGAGAGAGGCTTTGGATGATATTCAGGCAGGAAATGAGAGAGAGGCTTGGGACGAGAGACAGGCAGGACAGGCTCTGGAAGTGAGTCAGGCAGGACAGAAGAGAAAGGCTTGGGACGAGAATCAGGAAGGACAGGAGAGAGAGGCTTGACGAGAGAGTCAGGCAGGACAGGAGAGAGAGGCTTAGGACGACGGTCAGGCATGTTAAGAGAGAGAGGCTTGAGAAGAGAGTCAGACAGGACAGGAGAGAGAGGGTTAAGACGAGAGTCAGGCAAGAGAAGAGATAGAAGCTTGGGACGAGCGTCAGGTAAGACAGAAGAGTAAAGCTTCGGACGAGAGTCTGGCAGGACAGGAGAGAAAGGCTTGACGAGAGAGTCATACAGGACAGGAGAGAGAGGCTTGGGACGACGGTCAAGCAGGGTAGGAGAGAGAGGCTTGTGAAGAGTGTCAGGCAGGACAGGAGAGAGAGGGTTAGGACGAGAAACAGGGAGGACAGGAGATAGAGGCCTATGAAGAGTGTCAAGCGGGACAGTAGAGAGAAACTTGGGACGAGAGTCAGGCAAGACAGGAAAGAGAGGCTTATGACGAGTGTCTGGCAGGATCGGAGAGAGAGACTTGGGAAGAGAGTTAGACAGGACAGGAGAGAGAGGCTTGGGACGGGAGTTCGGGCGGACAGGAGAGACAGGATTTTGATAAGTGTCAGGGAGGACAGGAGAGAGAAGCATGTGACGAGAGTCAGGCAGGAAAGGACAAAGAGGCTTAGGACGAGAGTCAGGCAGGACAGGAGAGAGAGGGTTGGGAATAGAGTCATGCAGTTAGAGAGAGAGAGGCTTGGGATGAGAGTCAGACAAGACTGGAGAGAGAGATTAGGACGAGAGTAAAGGTGGGTAGGAGAGAGAGGCTTGGGACCAGAGTCAGGCAGGACAGAACAGAGTGGCTTGTGACGAGAGTCAGGCCGGACGGGAGAGAGAGGCATGGGACGAGAGTCAGGGAGGACAGGAGAGAGCGGCTTGAGACGATAGTCAGGCAGGACAGGAGAGAAAGGCTTGTGACGAGAGTCAGGCAGGACAGGAGAGAGAGGCTTGGGATAAGAGTCAAGCAAGACAGAAGAGAGAGGCATGGGATAGTCAGGCAGGACAGGAGAGAGAGGCTTTGAACGAGAGTTAGGTAGGACAAGGTAGAGAGTCTTGGGACGAGAGTCAGGCTGGACAGGAGAGAGATGCCTGACGAGAGAGTTAGGCAGGACATGAGAGAGATGCTTGGTACGAGGGTCGGGCAGGGTAGGAGAGAGAGGCTTGGGAAGAGTCAGATAGGACATGAGAGAGAGGGTTACGACGAGAGTCAGGAAGGACAAGAGATAGAGGACTGGGACGAGTGTCAGGCAGGACAGGAGAGAGAAGCTTCGGACGAGAGTCTAGCAGGACAGGAAAGAGAGGCTTGTGACGAGAGTCAGCCAGGACCGGAGAGAGAGTCTTCGGACGAGGGTCAGGCAGGAAAGGAGAGAGAGGCTTGAAACAAGAGTCAGGGAGAAGAGGAGAGAGAGGATTAGGACGAGAGTCAAGCTCGACAGGAGAGAGAGCCTTGGGACGAGAGTCAGGGAGGACAGGAGAGAGAGGCTTGGGATAAGAGAAAAGCAAGACAGAAGAGAGAGGCATGGGATAGTCAGACAGGACAGGAGAGAGAGGCTTTGAACGAGAGTCATGCAGGACAAGGTAGAGAGTCTTGGGACGAGAGTCATGCTGGACAGGAGAAATATGCTTGACGAGAGAATTAGGTAGGACAGGAGAGAGATGCTAGGGACGACAGTCAGGCAGGGTAGGAGAGAGAACCTTGGGAAGAGAGTCAGATAGGACATGAGAGAGAGGGTTACGACGAGAGTCAGGCAGGAGAAGAGATAGAGGACTGGGACGAGTGTCAGGCAGGACAGGAGAGAGAAGCTTCGGACGAGAGTCAGGCAGGACAGGAAAGAGAGGCTTGTCACGAGAGTCACCCAGGACCGGAGAGAGAATCTTCGGACGAGGGTCAGGCAGGACAGGAGAGAGAAGCTTGAAACAAGAATCAGCCAGGAGAGGAGAGAGAGGCTTAGGACGAGAGTCAAGCTCGACAGGAGAGAGAGCCTTGGGAAGAGTGTCACGTAGGACTAGAGAGAGACGCTTGGCAGGAGAGTCAGGAAGGACAGTAGAGGGAAGCTTGGGACAAGAGTCTGGCAGGAGTGGAGAGAGAGGTTTGGGATTTCAGTCAGGCAGGACCGGAGAGAGAGGCTTGGGACGAGAGTCAGGCAGGACAGGAGAGGGAGGCTTGGGACGAGAGTCAGGCAAGACAGGAGAGAGATGCTTGGGACGAGAGTCAGGCAGGAGAGGAGAGAAAAGCTTGGAACGAGAATCAGGTAGTACAGAAGAGATAGACTTAGGACGAGAGTCAGGTAGGACAGGAGAGAGAGGCTAGGGACGAAAGTCAGGTAGGACAAGAGAGAGAGGCATGGGAAGAGAGTCAGTTAGGACAGGAGAGTGATGCTTGGGACGAGAATCAGGCAGGACCGGAGCTAGAGGCTATGGACCGAGTCCGGCACGATAGGAGAGAGAGGCTTGGGACGAGAATCGTTCAGTAAAAGTGAGAGAGGCTTGGAACGAAAGTCAGGTAGTACAGGAGAGAGGCGCTGGTGACGAGAGTCAGGCAGGACAGGAGAGAAAGGTTTTGGTAGAGAGTCAGGCAGGACAGGAGAGAGAGGCTTGGAACGAGAGTCATTCAAGACAAGAGAGAGAGGACTGTGATTAAAGTCAGGCAGGACAGGACTGACAGGCTTGGGACGAGAGTCAGGCTCGACAGGAGAGAGTATTGGGACGAGAGTCAGGCAGGACAGGAGAGAGAGGATTGGGACGAAAGTCAGGCAGGACAGGAGATAGAGGCCTGGAACGATTGTCAGGCAAAATAGGAAAGAAAAGCTTGGGACGAGAGTCAGGCAGGACAGGAGAGAGAGGCTTGCGACGAGAGTCAGGCAGGACAGGAGAGAGAGGCTTTGGATGATATTCAGGCAGGAAATGAGAGAGAGGCTTGGGACGAGAGACAGGCAGGACAGGCTCTGGAAGTGAGTCAGGCAGGACAGAAGAGAAATGCTTGGGACGAGAATCAGGAAGGACAGGAGAGAGAGGCTTGACGAGAGAGTCAGGCAGGACAGGAGAGAGAGGCTTAGGACGACGGTCAGGCATGTTAAGAGAGAGAGGCTTGAGAAGAGAGTCAGACAGGACAGGAGAGAGAGGGTTAAGACGAGAGTCAGGCAAGAGAAGAGATAGAAGCTTGGGACGAGCGTCAGGTAAGACAGAAGAGTAAAGCTTCGGACGAGAGTCTGGCAGGACAGGAGAGAAAGGCTTGACGAGAGAGTCATACAGGACAGGAGAGAGAGGCTTGGACGACGGTCAAGCAGGGTAGGAGAGAGTGGCTTGTGAAGAGTGTCAGGCAGGACAGGAGAGAGAGGGTTAGGACGAGAAACAGGGAGGACAGGAGATAGAGGCCTATGAAGAGTGTCAAGCGGGACAGTAGAGAGAAACTTGGGACGAGAGTCAGGCAAGACAGGAAAGAGAGGCTTATGACGAGTGTCTGGCAGGATCGGAGAGAGAGACTTGGGAAGAGAGTTAGACAGGACAGGAGAGAGAGGCTTGGGACGGGAGTTCGGGCGGACAGGAGAGACAGGATTTTGATAAGTGTCAGGGAGGACAGGAGAGAGAAGCATGTGACGAGAGTCAGGCAGGAAAGGACAAAGAGGCTTAGGACGAGAGTCAGGCAGGACAGGAGAGAGAGGGTTGGGAATAGAGTCATGCAGTTAGAGAGAGAGAGGCTTGGGATGAGAGTCAGACAAGACTGGAGAGAGAGAATAGGACGAGAGTAAAGGTGGGTAGGAGAGAGAGGCTTGGGACCAGAGTCAGGCAGGACAGAACAGAGTGGCTTGTGACGAGAGTCAGGCCGGACGGGAGAGAGAGGCATGGGACGAGAGTCAGGGAGGACAGGAGAGAGCGGCTTGAGACGATAGTCAGGCAGGACAGGAGAGAAAGGCTTGTGACGAGAGTCAGGCAGGACAGGAGAGAGAGGCTTGGGATAAGAGTCAAGCAAGACAGAAGAGAGAGGCATGGGATAGTCAGGCAGGACAGGAGAGAGAGGCTTTGAACGAGAGTTAGGTAGGACAAGGTAGAGAGTCTTGGGACGAGAGTCAGGCTGGACAGGAGAGAGATGCCTGACGAGAGAGTTAGGCAGGACATGAGAGAGATGCTTGGTACGAGGGTCAGGCAGGGTAGGAGAGAGAGGCTTGGGAAGAGTCAGATAGGACATGAGAGAGAGGGTTACGACGAGAGTCAGGAAGGACAAGAGATAGAGGACTGGCACGAGTGTCAGGCAGGACAGGAGAGAGAAGCTTTGGACGAGAGTCAAGCAGGACAGGAAAGAGAGGCTTGTGACGAGAGTCAGCCAGGACCGGAGAGAGTCTTCGGACGAGGGTCAGGCAGGAAAGGAGAGAGAGGCTTGAAACAAGAGTCAGGGAGAAGAGGAGAGAGAGGATTAGGACGAGAGTCAAGCTCGACAGGAGAGAGAGCCTTGGGACGAGAGTCAGGGAGGACAGGAGAGAGAGGCTTGAGACGATAATCAGGCAGGACAGGAGAGAAAGGCTTGGGACGAGAGTCAGGCAGGACAGGAGAGAGAGGCTTGGGATAAGAGAAAAGCAAGACAGAAGAGAGAGGCATGGGATAGTCAGACAGGACAGGAGGGAGAGGCTTTGAACGAGAGTCATGCAGGACAAGGTAGAGAGTCTTGGGACGAGAGTCATGCTGGACAGGAGAAAGATGCTTGACGAGAGAGTTAGGTAGGACAGGAGAGAGATGCTAGGGACGACAGTCAGGCAGGGTAGGTGAGAGAGGCTTGGGAAGAGAGTCAGATAGGACATGAGAGAGAGGGTTACGACGAGAGTCAGGCAGGACAAGAGATAGAGGACTGGGACGAGTGTCAGGCAGGACAGGAGAGAGAAGCTTCGGACGAGAGTCAGGCAGGACAGGAAAGAGAGGCTTTTGACGAGTCAGCCAGGACCGGAGAGAGAATCTTCGGACGAGGGTCAGGCAGGACAGGAGAGAGAAGCTTGAAACAAGAATCAGCCAGGAGAGGAGAGAGAGGCTTAGGACGAGAGTCAAGCTCGACAGGAGAGAGAGCCTTAGGAAGAGTGTCATGTAGGACTAGAGAGAGACGCTTGGCAGGAGAGTCAGGAAGGACAGTAGAGAGAAGCTTGGGACAAGAGTCTGGCATTAGTGGAGAGAGAGGTTTGGGATTTCAGTCAGGCAAGACAGGAGAGAGATGCTTGGGACGAGAGTCAGGCAGGAGAGGAGAGAAAAGCTTGGAACGAGAATCAGGTAGTACAGGAGAGATAGACTTGGGACGAGAGTCAGGTAGGACAGGAGAGAGAGGCTAGGGACGAAAGTCAGGTAGGACAAGAGAGAGAGGCATGGGAAGAGAGTCAGTTAGGACTGGAGAGTGATGCTTGGGACGAGAATCAGGCAGGACCGGAGCGAGAGGCTATGGACCGAGTCCGGCACGATAGGAGAGAGAGGCTTGGGACGAGAATCGTTCAGTAAAAGTGAGAGAGGCTTGGGACGAAAGTCAGGCAGTACAGGAGAGAGGCGCTGGGGACGAGAGTCAGGCAGGACAGGAGAGAAAGGCTTTGGTAGAGAGTCAGGCAGGACAGGAGAGAGAGGCTTGGAACGAGAGTCATTCAAGACAAGAGAGAGAGGACTGTGATTAAAGTCAGGTAGGACAGGACTGACAGGCTTGGGACGAGAGTCAGGCTCGACAGGAGAGAGTATTGGGACGAGAGTCAGGCAGGAGAGGAGAGAGAGGATTGGGACGAGAGTCAGGCAGGACAGGAGATAGAGGCCTGGAACGATTGTCAGGCAAAATAGGAGAGAAAAGCTTGGGACGAGAGTCAGGCAGGACAGGAGAGAGAGGCTTGCGACGAGAGTCAGGCAGGACAGGAGAGAGAGGCTTTGGATGATATTCAGGCAGGAAATGAGAGAGAGGCTTGGGACGAGAGACAGGCAGGACAGGCTCTGGAAGTGAGTCAGGCAGGACAGAAGAGAAAGGCTTGGGACGAGAATCAGGAAGGACAGGAGAGAGAGGCTTGACGAGAGAGTCAGGCAGGACTGGAGAGAGAGGATTAGGACGACGGTCAGGCATGTTAAGAGAGAGAGGCTTGAGAAGAGAGTCAGACAGGACAGGAGAGAGAGGGTTCAGACGAGAGTCAGGCAAGAGAAGAGATAGAAGCTTGGGACGAGCGTCAGGTAAGACAGAAGAGTAAAGCTTCGGACGAGAGTCTGGCAGGACAGGAGAGAGAGGCTCGGGAAAAGAGTCAGACAAGACTGGAGAGAGAGCTTAGGACGAGAGTAAAGGTGGGTAGGAGAGAGAGGCTTGGGACTAGAGTCAGGCAGGACAGAACAGAGTGGCTTGTGACGAGAGTCAGGCCGGACGGGAGAGAGAGGCATGGGACGAGAGTCAGGGAGGACAGGAGAGAGAGGCTTGAGACGATAGTCAGGCAGGACAGGAGAGAAAGGCTTAGGACGAGAGTCAGGCAGGACAGGAGAGAGAGGCTTGGGATAAGAGTCAAGCAAGACAGAAGAGAGAGGCATGGGATAGTCAGGCAGGACAGGAGAGAGAGGCTTTGAACGAGAGTTAGGTAGGACAAGGTAGAGAGTCTTGGGGCGAGAGTCAGGCTGGACAGGAGAGAGATGCTTGACGAGAGAGTTAGGCAGGACATGAGAGAGATGCTTGGTACGAGGGTCATGCAGGGTAGGAGAGAGAGGCTTGGGAAGAGTCAGATAGGACATGAGAGAGAGGGTTACGACGAGAGTCAGGAAGGACAAGAGATAGAGGACTGGGACGAGTGTCAGGCAGGATAGGAGAGAGAAGCTTCGGACGAGAGTCAAGCAGGACAGGAAAGAGAGGCTTGTGACGAGAGTCAGCCAGGACCGGAGAGAGTCTTCGGACGAGGGTCAGGCAGGAAAGGAGAGAGAGGCTTGAAACAAGAGTCAGGGAGAAGAGGAGAGAGAGGATTAGGACGAGAGTCAAGCTCGACAGGAGAGAGAGCCTTGGGACGAGAGTCAGGGAGGACAGGAGAGAGAGGCTTGAGACGATAATCAGGCAGGACAGGAGAGAAAGGCTTGGGACGAGAGTCAGGCAGGACAGGAGAGAGAGGCTTGGGATAAGAGAAAAGCAAGACAGAAGAGAGAGGCATGGGATAGTCAGACAGGACAGGAGAGAGAGGCTTTGAACGAGAGTCATGCAGGACAAGGTAGAGAGTCTTGGGACGAGAGTCATGCTGGACAGGAGAAAGATGCTTGACGAGAGAGTTAGGTAGGACAGGAGAGAGATGCTAGGGACGACAGTCAGGCAGGGTAGGTGAGAGAGGCTTGGGAAGATAGTCAGATAGGACATGAGAGAGAGGGTTACGACGAGAGTCAGGCAGGAAAAGAGATAGAGGACTGGGACGAGTGTCAGGCAGGACAGGAGAGAGAAGCTTCGGACGAGAGTCAGGCAGGACAGGAAAGAGAGGCTTTTGACGAGTCAGCCAGGACCGGAGAGAGAATCTTCGGACGAGGGTCAGGCAGGACAGGAGAGAGAAGCTTGAAACAAGAATCAGCCAGGAGAGGAGAGAGAGGCTTAGGACGAGAGTCAAGCTCGACAGGAGAGAGAGCCTTGGGAAGAGTGTCATGTAGGACTAGAGAGTGACGCTTGGCAGGAGAGTCAGGAAGGACAGTAGAGAGAAGCTTGGGACAAGAGTCTGGCATTAGTGGAGAGAGAGGTTTGGGATTTCAGTCAGGCAAGACAGGAGAGAGATGCTTGGGACGAGAGTCAGGCAGGAGAGGAGAGAAAAGCTTGGAACGAGAATCAGGTAGTACAGGAGAGATAGACTTGGGACGAGAGTCAAGTAGGACAGGAGAGAGAGGCTAGGGACGAAAGTCAGGTAGGACAAGAGAGAGAGGCATGGGAAGAGAGTCAGTTAGGACTGGAGAGTGATGCTTGGGACGAGAATCAGGCAGGACCGGAGCGAGAGGCTATGGACCGAGTCCGGCACGATAGGAGAGAGAGGCTTGGGACGAGAATCGTTCAGTAAAAGTGAGAGAGGCTTGGGACGAAAGTCAGGCAGTACAGGAGAGAGGCGCTGGGGACGAGAGTCAGGCAGGACAGGAGAGAAAGGCTTTGGTAGAGAGTCAGGCAGGACAGGAGAGAGAGGCTTGGAACGAGAGTCATTCAAGACAAGAGAGAGAGGACTGTGATTAAAGTCAGGTAGGACAGGACTGACAGGCTTGGGACGAGAGTCAGGCTCGACAGGAGAGAGTATTGGGACGAGAGTCAGGCAGGAGAGGAGAGAGAGGATTGGGACGAGAGTCAGGCAGGACAGGAGATAGAGGCCTGGAACGATTGTCAGGCAAAATAGGAGAGAAAAGCTTGGGACGAGAGTCAGGCAGGACAGGAGAGAGAGGCTTTGGATGATATTCAGGCAGGACAGGAGAGAGAGGCTTTGGATGATATTCAGGCAGGAAATGAGAGAGAGGCTTGGGACGAGAGACAGGCAGGACAGGCTCTGGAAGTGAGTCAGGCAGGACAGAAGAGAAAGGCTTGGGACGAGAATCAGGAAGGACAGGAGAGAGAGGCTTGACGAGAGAGTCAGGCAGGACAGGAGAGAGAGGATTAGGACGACGGTCAGGCATGTTAAGAGAGAGAGGCTTGAGAAGAGAGTCAGACAGGACAGGAGAGAGAGGGTTCAGACGAGAGTCAGGCAAGAGAAGAGATAGAAGCTTGGGACGAGCGTCAGGTAAGACAGAAGAGTAAAGCTTCGGACGAGAGTCTGGCAGGACAGGAGAGAGAGGCTCGGGAAAAGAGTCAGACAACACTGGAGAGAGAGATTAGGACGAGAGTAAAGGTGGGTAGGAGAGAGAGGCTTGGGACTAGAGTCAGGCAGGACAGAACAGAGTGGCTTGTGACGAGAGTCAGGCCGGACGGGAGAGAGAGGCATGGGACGAGAGTCAGGGAGGACAGGAGAGAGAGGCTTGAGACGATAGTCAGGCAGGACAGGAGAGAAAGGCTTGGGACGAGAGTCAGGCAGGACAGGAGAGAGAGGCTTGGGATAAGAGTCAAGCAAGACAGAAGAGAGAGGCATGGGATAGTCAGGCAGGACAGGAGAGAGAGGCTTTGAACGAGAGTTAGGTAGGACAAGGTAGTGAGTCTTGGGGCGAGAGTCAGGCTGGACAGGAGAGAGATGCTTGACGAGAGAGTTAGGCAGGACATGAGAGAGATGCTTGGTACGAGGGTCATGCAGGGTAGGAGAGAGAGGCTTGGGAAGAGTCAGATAGGACATGAGAGAGAGGGTTACGACGAGAGTCAGGAAGGACAAGAGATAGAGGACTGGGACGAGTGTCAGGCAGGATAGGAGAGAGAAGCTTCGGACGAGAGTCAAGCAGGACAGGAAAGAGAGGCTTGTGACGAGAGTCAGCCAGGACCGGAGAGAGAGTCTTCGGACGAGGGTCAGGCAGGAAAGGAGAGAGAGGCTTGAAACAAGAGTCAGGGAGAAGAGGAGAGAGAGGCTTAGGACGAGAGTCAAGCTCGACAGGAGAGAGAGCCTTGGGACGAGAGTCAGGCATGACAAGAGATAGAGGACTGGGACGAGTGTCAGACAGGACAGGAGAGAGAAGCTTCGGACGAGAGTCAGGCAGGACAAGAGAGAGAGGCTTGGGAGGAGAGTCAAACAGGACAAGAGAGAGAGGGTTAGGACGAGAGTCAGGCAAGACAAGAGATACAGGCTTGGGACTGGTTCCAGGTAGGACAGTAGAGGAAAGCTTCGGACGAGAGTCAGGCAGGACAGAAGAGAGAGGCTTATGACGAGAGTCAGGCAGGGCCGGAGAGAGAAGCTTGGGACGAGAGTCAGGCAGGACAGGAGAGAGAGGCTTGGGACAAGAGTCAGGCAGGACAGGAGAGAGAGGCTTGGGACGAGAGTCAAGCAGGACGGCGGAGAGAGGCTTAGGACGAGAGTCAGGCAGGAGAGGAGAGAAAGGCTTGACGAGAGAGTCATGCAGGATAGGAGAGAGAGGCTTGGGACGACGGTCAAGCTGGATAGGAGAGAGAGGCTTGTGAAGAGTGTCAGGCAGGACAGGAGAGAGAGGGTTAGCACGAGAGACAGGCAGGACAGGAGATAGAAGCCTGGGAAGAGTGTCCGGCGGGACAGTAGAGCGAAACTTGGGACGAGAGTTAGGCAAAACATGAAAGAGAGGCTTATGACGAGAGTCAGGCAGGACCGGAGAGAGAGGCTTGGGAAGAGAGTCAGGCAGGACAGGAGAGAGAGGCTTGGGACGGGAGTTAGGACGAACAGGAGAGACAGGATTTCGATAAGAGTCAGGCAGGACAGGAGAGAGAAGCATGGGACGAGAGTCAGGCAGGAAAGGAGAAAGAGGCTTAGGACGAGAGTCAGGCAGGACAGGAGAGAGAGGGTTGGGACTAGAGTCAGGCAGTTTGAGAGAGAGAGGCTTGTGATGAAAGTCAGACAAGACTGGAGAGAGAGTTTAGGACGAGAGTAAAGGTGGGTAGGAGAGAGGGGCTTGGGATGAAAGACAAGCAGGGCAGGAGAGAGAGGCTTGGGACCAGAGTCAGGCAGGACAGAACAGAGAGACTTGTGACGAGAGTCAGGCCAGACGGGAGAAAGAGGCATGGGACGAGAGTCAGGGAGGACAGGAGAGAGAGGTTTGGGACGATGGTTAGGCAGGACAGGAGAGAAACACTTGGGACAAGAGTCAGGCAGGACAAGAGAGAGAGGCTTTGGATAAGAGTCAAGCAAGACAGAAGACAGAGGCATTTGATAGTCAGGCAGGACAGGAGAGAGAGGCTTTGAACGAGAGTCAGGTAGGACAAGGTAGAGAGGCTTGGTACGAGAGTCAGGCTGGACAGGAGAGAGATGCTTGACGAGAGAGTCAGGCAGGACAGAAGAGAGATGCTTGGGACGACGGTCAGGCAGGTTAGGAGAGAGAGGTTTGGGAAGAGATTCAGACAGGACATGAGAGAGAGGGTTACGACGAGAGTCAGGCAGGACAGGAGAGAGAAGCTTCGGACGAGAGTCAGGCAGGACAGGAAAGAGAGGCTTGTGACGAGAATCAGCCAGGACTGGAGAGAGTCTTCTGACGAGGGTCAGGCAGGACAGGAGAGAGAGGCTTGAAACAAGAGTCAGGCAGAATAGGAGAGAGAGGTTTACGACGAAAGTCAAGGTCGACAGGAGAGAGAGCCTTGGGACGAGAGTCAGGAGGGACAAGAGAGAGAGGCTTGGGAGGAGAGTCAGGCAGGACATGAGAGAGAAGCTTGGGACAAGAGTCTGGCAGGAGTGGAGAGAGATGCTTAGGACGAAAGTTAGGCAGGACAGGAGAGAGAGGCCTGGGACGATATTCAGGCAGGACAGGAGAAAGACTTGGGACGAAAGTCAGGAAGAACGGGAGAGAGAGGCATGGGACGAGAGTCAGGCAGGACCGGAGAGAGAGGCTGGGGACGAGAGTCAGACAAGACAGGAGAGAGAGTCTTGGGACGAGAATCGATCAGTACAAGTGAGAGAGAGGCTTGGGACGAGAGTCATGCAGTACAGGAGAAAGGCGCTGGGGACGAGAATCAGGAAGGACAGTAGAGAAAGGCGTTGGTCGAGAGTCAGACAGGACAGGAGAGAGAGGCTTCGGACGAGAGTCAGGCTCAACAGGAGAGAGTATTGGGACGAGAGTCAGGCAGGGTAGGAAAGAGGGGCTTGGGATGACATTCAGGCAGGACAAGAGAGAGAGGCTTTGGACTAGAATCATGCATGGTAGGAGAGAGAGGCTTCGGACGAGAGTCAGGCAAGACAGGAGGGAGAGTCTTTGGAGTAGAGTCAGGCAGGACAGGAGCGAGAGGCTTCGGCCGAGAGTCAGTCGGGACCGGAGAGAAAGTCTTCGGACGAGAGTCAGGCAGGACAGGAGAGAGAGGCTGGGGACGAGAGTCAGGCAGGGCAGGAGAGAGAGGGATGAAGAGAGAGTCAGGCAGGATAGGAGTGAGAGGCTTTTGACGACAGTCAGGCAGGACAGGAAATAGAGGCTTGAGACGAGAGTCTGACAGGAGAGGAGAGAGAGGCTTAGAACTGAGTCAGGCACGATAGGAGAGAGAGGCTTGTGACGAGAGTCAGGAAGGACAAGAGAGAGAGGCATGGAACCAGAGTTAGGCAGGACAAGAGAGAGAGGTTGGGGACGAGAGTCAGCCAGGACAAGAGAGGGAGGTTTGTGACGAGAGTCAGGCAAGACAGGAGTGAGAGGCTTGGGACGAGAGTCAGGCAGGACAAAAGAGATAGGCTTTGGAGGAGAGTCAGGCAGAACAGGAGAGAGAGGCTTGTTAGGAGAGTCAGGCAGGACAGGAGAGATTGACTTGGGACGAGAGTCAGACAGGACAGGAGAGAGAGGCTAGCGACGAGAGTCAGGCAAGACAAGAGAGACAGGTATGGGGGGAGAGTCAGGCAGTACAGGAGAGTGATGCTTGGGACGAGAATCAGGCAGGACAGGAGAGAGAGGCTTAGGACCGAGTCAGGCACGATAGGAGAGAGAGGCTTGGGGCAAGAATAAGGCATTACAAGTGAGAGAGAGGCATGGGACGAGAGTCAGGCAGTACAGGAGAGAGACGGTGGGGACGAGAGTCAGGCAGGACAGGAGAAAAAGGCTTTGGTCGAGAGTCAGGCAGGACAGGAGAGAGAGGGTTGTAACGAGAGTCATGCATGACAGGAGAGAGCGGACTGGGATTAAAGTCAATAAGTACAGGAGAGAGAGGCTTCGGAAGAGAGTCAGGCACGACAGGAGAGAGTACTGGGACGAGAGTCAGGAAGGGTAGCAGAGAGGGGGTTGTGACGACATTCAGGCAGGGCAGGGAGTGAGGCTTTGGACGAGTATCATGCAGGGTAGGAGAGAGAGGGTTCGAACGAGAATCAGGCAAGACAGGAGGGAAAGTCTTCGGAGGAGAGTCAGGCAGGACAGGATAGAGAGGCTTCTGACGAGAGTTAGGCAGGACAGGAAAGAGAGGGATGAGGAGAGATTCAGCCAGGACAGGAGAGAGAGGTTTTTGACGAGTCAGGCAGGACAGGAGAGAGAGTCTTGGTACGAGAGTCTGGCAGGAGAGGAGAGAGAGGATTGAGATCGAGTCGGGAGGGATAGGAGAGAGAGGCTTGTGTTGAGAGTCAGGCAGGACTGGAGAGAGAGGCTTGGGACGAGAGTTAGGCATGGCAGGAGAGAGAAGCTGGGGACGAGAGTCAGCCAGGACAAGAGGGGGAGGTTTGTGACGAGAGTCAGGCAAGACAGGAGTGAGAGGCTTGGGACGACAGTCAAGCAGGAAACGGGAGAAAGGCTTGGAAGGAGAGACAGGCAGAACAGGAGAGAGAGGCATGGGACGAGAGTCAGGCAGAAGAGGAGAGAGAGGCTTGGGACGAGAGTCAGGCAGGACAGGAGATAGAGGCCTGGGACGAATGTCAGAATGTCAGACAAAATTGGAGAGAAAAGCTTGGGACGAGAGTCAGGCAGACAGGAGAGAGAGGCTTGGGACGATATTCAGGCAGGACAGGAGAAAGAGACTTGGGACGAAAGTCAGGTAGGACAGGACAGAGAGCCTTGAGGAGAGAGTCAGAAACGACAGGAGAGAGAGGCTTGGGACGAGAGTCAGGCAGGACCGGAGAGAGACAGTTGGAACGAGAGTCAGGCAAGAGAGGAGATAGATGCTTAGGACGAGATTCAAACAGAACAGGAGAGAGAGGCTTCGGACGACAGTCAGGTAGGACAGGAGAGAGAGGCTTGGGACGAGTCAGGAAGTGTAGGAGAGAAGGGCTCTGAACGAGAGTCAGGCAATTAGGAGAAAGAGTTTTGGGACGAGAGTCAGTCATGACAGGAGAGAGAGGACTGGGACGAGAGTCAAGCTTGACAGGAGAGAGGCTTGGGACGAGGGTCAGGCAGGGTAGGAGAGAGGAGCTTGGGACGAGAGTAAATCAGGCATTGTAAGAGAGAGGGGCTTCGGACGATATTCAGGCAGTACAGGAGAGATTGTTTTGGGACGAAAGTCAGGCAAGACGGGAGAGAGAAACTTGGAACGATAGTCAGGCAGGACAGGAGAGAGAGGCTTGTGATGAGAGTCAGGCAGTACGGGAAAGAAAGGCATGGGACGAGAGGCAGGCAGGACAGGAGACAGTGGCTTAGGACGAGAGTCAGGCAGGACAGGAGATAGAGGCCTGGGACGAGTGTCAGGCAAGATAGGAGAGAAAAGCTTGAGACGAGAGTCAGGCAGGACAGGAGAGGGAGGCTTGGGACAAGAGTCAGGCAGGACAGGAGAGAGAGAGGCTTTGGACGATATTGAGGCAGGACAGGAGAAAGAGACTTGGGACCAAAGTCAGATAGGATAGGAGAGAGAGGCATGAGGAGACAGTCAGGCACGACAGAAGAGAGAGGCTTGGGACGAGAATCAGGCAGGAGAGGAGAGAGAGGTTTCGGACGAGAGTCAGACAGGACAGGAGAGAGAGGCTTGGGATGTCAGTAAGGCAGGACAGGAGAGAGAGGCTTCTGGCGAGAGTCGGGGAGGACAGGAGAGAGAGGCTTGGGACGAGAGTCAGGCAGGACCGGAGAGAAAGACTTGGGACGAGAGACAGGCAAGACAGCAGATAGACTCTTGGGACCAGAGTCAAGCAGGACAGGAGAGATAGGCATCGGACGACAGTCATGCAGGACAGGAGAGAGAGGCTTGCGACGGGTCAGGAAGGGTAGGAGAGATGGGCTTGGAACAAGAGTAAGGCAATTAGGAAAAAGAGGCTTGGGACGAGAGTCAGTCATAACAGGAGAGGGAGGACTGGGACGAGAGTGAGGCAGGAGAGAAGAGAGAGGCTATGGACGAGAGTCAAGCTCGACAGGAGAGAGGCTTGGGACGAGAGTCAGGCAGGGTAGGAGAGAGGCGCTTGCGACGAGAGTAATTCAGGACAGAAAAGAGAGGCCTAGGACGAGAATCATGCATTGTAGGAGACAGGGGCTTCGGACAATATTCAGGTAGTACAGGAGAGACTGGCTTGGGACGAGAGTCAGGCAGTAAAGGAGATGGAGGCTTGGGACGAGAGTCAGGCAGGGTAGGAGAGAGAGCCTTTGGACGAGAGTCAGGCAGGACAGGAGAGAGGGGCTTAGAAGGAAAGTCAGGTAAGACGGGAGAGAGAGACTTGGTACGATAGTCAGGCAGGACAGGAGACAGAGCCTTGTGATTAGAGTCAGGCATTACGGGAGAGAAAGGCATGGAACGAGAGGCAGGCAGGACAGGAGAGAGAGGCTTAAGATGAGAGTCAGGCAGGACAGGAGATAGAGGACTGGGACGAGTGTCAGGCAAGATAGGAGAGAAAAGCTTGCGACGAGAGTCAGGCAGGACAGGAGAGGGAGGCTTGGGACGAGGGTCAGGCAGGACAGGAGTGAGAGGCCTGGGACGATATTCAGGTAGGATAGGAGAAAGAGACTTGTGACCAAAGTCAGGTGGGATAGGAGAGAGAGGCTTGAGGAGACAGTCAGGCACGACAGGAGAGAGAGGCTTGGGACGAGAATCAGGAAGAAGAGGAGAGAGAGGTTTGAGACGAGAGTCAGGCAGGACAGGAGAGAGAGGCTTGAGATGACAGTAAGGCAGGACAGGAGAAAGAGACTTCGTTCGAGAGTCAGGGAGGACAGGAGAGAGAGGCTTGGGACGAGAGTCAGGCAGGACGTGAGGTAGAGACTTGGGACGAGAGTCAGGCAAGAGAGGAGATAGACGCTTGGGACGAGAGTCAAGCAGGACAGGAGAGAGAGGCCTAGGACGACAGTCAGGCAGGACAGGAGAAAGAGGCTTGGGACGAGTCAGGAAGGGTAGGAGAGAAGGGCTTGGAACGAGAGTAAGGCAATTAGGGGAAAGAGGCTTGAGACGAGAGTCAGTCATGATAGGAGAGAGAGGACTGGGACGAGAGTCAGGCAGGATAGAAGAGAGAGGCTTTGGACGAGAGTCAAGCTCGACAGGAGAGAGGCTTGGGACGAGAGTCAGGCAGGGTAGGAGAGAGGCGCTTGCGACGAGAGTAATTCAGGACAGAAAAGAGAGGCCTAGGACGAGAATCATGCATTGTAGGAGAGAGGGGCTTCGGACAATATTCAGGTAGTACAGGAGAGACTGGCTTGGGACGAGAGTCAGGCAGTAAAGGAGATGGAGGCTTGGGACGAGAGTCAGGCAGGGTAGGAGAGAGAGCCTTTGGACGAGAGTCAGGCAGGACAGGAGAGAGGGGCTTAGAAGGAAAGTCAGGTAAGACGGGAGAGAGAGACTTGGGACGATAGTCAGGCAGGACAGGAGACAGAGCCTTGTGATTAGAGTCAGGCATTACGGGAGAGAAAGGCATGGGACGAGAGGCAGGCAGGATAGGAGAGAGAGGCTTAAGATGAGAGTCAGGCAGGACAGGAGATAGAGGACTGGGGCGAGTGTCATGCAAGATAGGAGAGAAAAGCTTGCGACGAGAGTCAGGCAGGACAGTAGAGGGAGGCTTGGGACGAGGGTCAGGCAGGACAGGAGTGAGAGGCCTGGGACGATATTCAGGTAGGATAGGAGAAAGAGACTTGTGACCAAAGTCAGGTGGGATAGGAGAGAGAGGCTTGAGGAGACAGTCAGGCACGACAGGAGAGAGAGGCTTGGGACGAGAATCAGGAAGAAGAGGAGAAAGAGGCTTGGGACGAGTCAGGAAGGGTAGGAGAGAAGGGCTTAGAACGAGAGTAAGGCAATTAGGGGAAAGAGGCTTGAGACGAGAGTCAGTCATGATAGGAGAGAGAGGACTGGGACGAGAGTCAGGCAGGAGAGAAGAGAGAGGCTTTGGACGAGAGTCAAGCTCGACAGGAGAGAGGCTTGGGACGAGGGTCAGGCAGTGTAGGAGTGAGGCGCTTGGGACGAGAGTAATTCAGGACAGAAAAGAGAGGCTTAGGACGAGAATCATGCATTGTAGGAGAGAGGGGATTCGGACGATATTCAGGCAGTACAAGAGAGATTGGCTTGGGACGAGAGTCAGGCAGTACAGGAGAGGGAGGCTTGGGACGAGAGTCAGGCAGGGTAGGAGAGAGAGGCTTTGCACGAGAGTCAGGCAGGACAGGAGAGAGGGACTTAGGACGAAAGTCAGGCAAGACGGGAGAGAGAGACTTGGGACGATAGTCAGGCAGGACAGGAGAGAGAGGCTAGTGATGAGAATCAGCCAGTACGGGAGAGAAAAGCATGGGACGACAGGCATGCAGGACAGGAGAGAGAGGTTTGGAACGAGAGTCAGGCAGAACAGGAGAGAGAGGCTTGGGACGAGAGTCAGGCAGTGTGAGAGAGAGAGGCTTGGGATAAGAGTCAGACAGGATTGGAGAGAGAGCTTAAGACGAGAGTAAGGCTGGGTATGAGAGAGGGTCTTACGACGGAAGACAGGAAGGGCAGGAGAGAGAGGCTTGTGACGAGAGTTAGGTAGGACGGGAGAAAGACGAAGAGACGAGAGTCAGGGAGGACAAGAGAGAGAGGCTTGGTACGATAGTCAGGCAGGAAAGGAGAGAGAGGCTTGGGACGAGAGACAGGCAGGACAGGAAAGAGAGGCTCTGGATGTGAGTCAGGCAGGACAGGAGAGAAGGGCTTGGGACGAGAGTCAGGAAGGACAGGAGAGAGAGGCTTGACGAGAGAGTCAGGAAGGACAGGAGAGAGAGGCTTGGGTTGACGGTCAAGCAAGTTACGAGAGAGAGGCTTGAGAAGAGAGTCAGACAGGACAGGAGATAGAGGGCTAGGACGAGAGTCAGGCAGGACAGGAGAGAGACCCTTGGGATGAGTGTCAGGTAGGACAGGAGAGGAAAGCCTCGGACGAGAGTCAGGCATGACAGGAGAGGCTTATGACGAGAGTCAGGCAAGAGAGGAGATAGACGCTTGGGACGAGAATCAGACAGGACAGGAGAGAGAGTCTTGGGACAAGAGTCAGGCAGGACAGGAGAGAGAGGCTTAGGAGGAGAGAGTCATGCAGGACAGGAGAGAGGCTTGGGACGACGGTCAGGCAGGGTAGGAGAGAGAGGCTTGGGAAGATTGTCAGGCAGGACAGGAGAGAGACGGTTAGGATGAGAGACATGCAGGACAGGAGATAGAGGCCTGGGATTAGTTTAAGGCGGGACAGTAGAGAAAAACTTGGGACGAGAATCAGTCAAGACAGGAAAGAGAGGCTTGTGACGAGAGTCAGGGAGGACCGGAGAGAGAGGCTTTGGAAGAGAGTCAGGCGGGACAGGAAAGAGAGGCTTGGGACGGCAGTTAGGACGGACAGGAAAGACAGGCTTTTGATAAGAATCAGGCAGGACAGGAGAGAGAAGCATGGTACGAGAGTCAGGCAGGAAAGTAGAAAGAGGCTTAGGACGTGAGTCAGGCAGAATAGGAGAGTGAGGGTTTTGACTAGAGTCAGGCAGGTTGAGAGAGAGATGCTTGGGATGAGAGTCAGACAAGACTGGAGAGAGAGCTTTGGACGAGATTAAAGGTGGGTAGGAGAGAGTGGCTTGGAATGAAAGACAACCAGGGCAGGAGAGAGAGGCTTGGGACCAGAGTCAGGCATGACAGAACAGACAGGCTTGGAACGAGAGTCAGGCCGGATGGGACAGTCCTGGGACGAGAGTCAGGGTGGACGGAAGAGAGAGAGGCTTGGGACGATCGTCAGGCAGGACAGGAGAGAGAGGCTTGTGATGAGAGTCAGGCAGTACGGGAGAGAAAGGCATGGGACGAAAGGCAGGCAGGATAGGAGAGAGAGGCTTGGGACGAGAGTCAGGCAGGACAGGAGATAGAGGCCTGGGACGAGTGTCAGGCAAGAAAAGAGAGAAAAGCTTGCGACGAGAGTCAGGCAGGACAGGAGAGGGAGGCGTGGGTCGAGAGTCAGGCAGGACAGGAGAGAGAGGCTTGGGACGATATTCAGGCAGGGCAGGAGAAAGAGACTTGGGACCAAAGTTAGGTAGGATAGGAGAGAGAGGCTTGAAGAGACAGTCAGGCACGACACTAGAGAAAGGCTTCGGACGAGAATCAGGTAGGAGAGCAGAGAGAGGTTTGGGACGAGAGTCCGGCAAGACAGGAGAGAGACGCTTGGGATGAGAGTAAGGCAGGACAGGAGAAAGAGGCTTCGGACGAGAGTCAGGGAGGACAGGAGAGAGAGGCTTGGGACGAGAGTCGGGCAAGACCGGAGAGAGAGACTTGGGACGAGAGTCAGGCAAGAGAGGAGATAGACGCTTGGGACGATAGTTAAGCAGGACAGGAGAGAGAGGCTTCGGACGACAATCAGGCAGGACAGGAAAGAGAGTCAGGAAGGGTAGGAGAGAAGGGCTTGGAACGAGAGTAAGGCAATTAGGGGAAAGAAGCTTGAGACGAGAGTCAGTCACGACAGGAGAGAGAGGACTAGGACGAGAGTCAGGCAGAAGAGAAGAGAGAGGTTTTGGACGAGAGTCAAGCTCGACAGGAGAGAGGCTTGGGACGAGGGTCAGGCAGGGTAGGAGAGAGGCTCTTGGGACGAGAGTAATTCGGGTCAGAAAAGAGAGGCTTAGGACGAGAATCATGCATTGTAGGAGAGAGGGGCTTCGGACGATATTCAGGCAGTACAAGAGAGATTGGCTTGAGACGAGAGTCAGGCAGTACAGGAGAGGGAGGCTTGGGACGAGAGTCAGACAGGGTAGGAGAGAGAGGCTTTGCATGAGAGTCAGGCAGGACAGGAGAGAGGGACTTAGGACGAAAGTCAGGCAAGACGGGAGAGAGAGACTTAGGACGATAGTCAGGCAGGACAGGAGAGAGAGGCTTGTGATGAGAATCAGGCAGTACGGGAGAGAGAGGTTTGGAACGAGAGTCAGGCAGAACAGGAGAGAGAGGCTTGGGACGAGAGTTAGGCAGTGTGAGAGAGATAGGCTTGGGATAAGAGTCAGACAGGACTGGAGAGAGAGCTTAAGACGAGAGTAATTTGGGTATGAGAGAGGGGCTTAAGACGGAAGACAGGAAGGGCAGGAGAGAGAGGCTTGTGACGAGAGTTAGGCAGGACGGGAGAAAGACGAAGGGACGAGAGTCAGGGAGGACAAGAGAGAGAGGCTTGGTACGATAGTCAGGCAGGAAAGGAGAGAGAGGCTTGGGACGAGAGGAAGGCAGGACAGGAAAGAGAGGCTCTGGATGTGAGTCAGGCAGGACAGGAGAGAAAGGCTTGGGACGAGAGTCAGGAAGGACAGGAGAGAGAGGCTTGACGAGAGAGTCAGCAGGACAGGAGAGAGAGGCTTGGGTTGATGGTCAGGCAGGTTACGAGAGAGAGGATTGAGAAGAGAGTCAGACAGGACAGGAGAGAGAGGGCTAGGACGAGAGTCAGGCAGGACAGAAGAGAGACCCTTGGGACGAGTGTTAGGTAGGACAGGAGGGGAAAGCCTCGGACGAGAGTCAGGCATGACAGGAGAGGCTTATGACGAGAGTCAGGCAGGACCGGAGAGAGAGGCTTGGGACGAGAGTCAGGCAGGACAGGAGAGAGAGGCTTGGGAAAAGTGTCAGGCAGGACATGAGAGAGAGGCTTGGGACGAGAGAGTCATGCAGGACAGGAGAGAGAGGCTTGGGACGACTGTCAGGCAGGGTAGGAGAGAGAGGCTTGGGAAGATTGTCAGGCAGGACAGGAGAGAGAAGGTTAGGACGAGAGACATGCAGGACAGGAGATAGAGGCCTGGGAAGAGTGTAAGGCGGGACAGTAGAGAAAACTTGGGACGAGAATCAGTCAAGACAGGAAAGAGAGGCTTGTGACGAGAGTCAGGGAGGGTAGGAGAGATGCGCTTGGGACGAGAGTAATTCAGGACAGAAAAGAGAGGCTTAGGACGAGAATCATGCATTGTAGGAGAGAGGGGCTTCGTACGATATTCAGGCAGTACAGGAGAGATTGCCTTGGGACGAGAGTCAGGCAGTACAGGAGAGGGAGGCTTGGGAAGAGAGTCAGGCAGTGTAGGAGAGAGAGACTTTGGACGAGAGTCAGGAAGGACAGGAGAGAAAGGCCTAGGACGAAAGTCAGGCAAGACGGGAGAGAGAGACTTGGGACGATCGTCAGGCAGGAGAGGAGAGAGAGGCTTGTGATGAGAGTCAGGCATTACGGGAGAGAAATGCATGGGACGAGAGTCAGGCAGGAGAGGAGAGAGAGGCTTGGGACGAGAGTCAGGCAGAACAGGAGAAAGAGGCTTGGGACGAGAGTCAGGCAGTGTTTAGAGAGAGAGGCTTGGGATAAGAGTCAGACAGGATTGGAGAGAGAGCTTAAGACGAGAGTAAGGCTGGGTAGGAGAGAAGGGCTTAGGACGGAAGACTGGCAGGGCAGGAGAGAGAGAGGCTTGTGACGAGAGTTAGGCAGGACGGGAGAAAGACGAAGGGACGAGAGTCAGGGAGGACAAGAGAGAGAGGCTTGGTACGATAGTCAGGCAGGAAAGGAGATAGAGGCTTGGGACGAGAGACAGGCAGGACAGGAAAGAGAGGCTCTGGATGTGAGTCAGGCAGGACAGGAGAGAAAGGCTTGGGACGAGAGTCAGGAAGGACAGGAGAGAGAGGCTTGACGAGGGAGTCAGGCAGGACAGGAGAGAGAAGCTTGGGTTGACGGTCAAGCAAGTTACGAGAGAGAGGCTTGAGAAGAGAGTCAGACAGGACAGGAGATAGAGTGCTAGGACGATAGTCAGGCAGGACAGAAGAGAGACCCTTGGAACGAGTGTTAGGTAGGACAGGAGGGGAAAGCCTCGGACGAGAGTCAGGCATGACAGGAGAGGCTTATGACGAGAGTCAGGCAGGATCGGAGAGAGAGGCTTGGGACGAGAGTCAGGCAGGACAGGAGAGAGAGGCTTGGGAAAAGTGTCAGGAAGGACATGAGAGAGAGGCTTGGGACGAGAGAGTCATGAAGGACAGGAGAGAGAGGCTTGGGACGACTGTCAGGCAGAGTAGGAGAGAGGCTTGTGAAGATTGTCAGGCAGGACAGGAGAGAGAAGGTTAGGACGAGAGACAAGCAGGACAGGAGATGGAGGCCTGGGAAGAGTGTAAGGCGGGACAGTAGAGAAAAACTTGGGACGAGAATCAGTCAAGACAGGAAAGAGAGGCTTGTGACAAGAGTCAGGGAGGACCGGAGAGAGAGGCTTTGGAAGAGAGTCAGGCAGGGCAGGAGAGAGAGGCTTGGGACGGCAGATAGGACGGACAGGAGAGACAGGCTTTTGATAAGAATCAGGCAGGACAGGAGAGAGAAGCATGGGACGAGAGTTTAGCAGGACAGGAGAGAGAGGCTTCCGACGACAGTCAGGCAGGACAGGAGAGAGAGGCTTGGGACGAGTCAGGAAGGGTAGAAGAGAAGGGCTTGGAACGAGAGTAAGGCAATTAGGAGAAAGAGGCGTGTGACGAGAGTCAGTCATGACAGGAGAGAGAGGACTAGGACGAGAATCAGGCAGGAAAGAAGAGACTTCGGACGAGAGTCAAGCTCGACAGGAGAGTGGCTTGGGACGAGAGTCAGGGAGGGTAGGAGAGATGCGCTTGGGACGAGAGTAATTCAGGACAGAAAAGAGAGGCTTAGGACGAGAATCATGCATTGTAGGAGAGAGGGGCTTCGTACGATATTCAGGCAGTTAGGAGAGATTGCCTTGGGACGAGAGTCAGGCAGTACAGGAGAGGGAGGCTTGGGAAGAGAGTCAGGCAGTGTAGGAGAGAGAGACTTTGGACGAGAGTCAGGAAGGACAGGAGAGAAAGGCCTAGGACGAAAGTCAGGCAAGACGGGAGAGAGAGACTTGGGACGATCGTCAGGCAGGAGAGGAGAGAGAGGCTTGTGATGAGAGTCAGGCATTACGAGAGAGAAATGCATGGGACGAGAGTCAGGCAGGAGAGGAGAGAGAGGCTTGGGACGAGAGTCAGGCAGAACAGGAGAAAGAGACTTGGGAAGAGAGTCAGGCAGTGTTTAGAGAGAGAGGCTTGGGATAAGAGTCAGACAGGATTGGAGAGAGAGCTTAAGACGAGAGTAAGGCTGGGTAGGAGGGAAGGGCTTAGGACGGAAGACTGGCAGGGCAGGAGAGAGAGAGGCTTGTGACGAGAGTTAGGCAGGACGGGAGAAAGACGAAGGGACGAGAGTCAGGGAGGACAAGAGAGAGAGGCTTGGTACGATAGTCAGGCAGGAAAGGAGAGAGAGGCTTGGGACGAGAGGAAGGCAGGACAGGAAAGAGAGGCTCTGGATGTGAGTCAGGCAGTACAGGAGAGAAAGGCTTGGGACGAGAGTCAGGAAGGACAGGAGAGAGAGGCTTGACGAGAGAGTCAGCAGGACAGGAGAGAGAGGCTTGGGTTGATGGTCAGGCAGGTTACGAGAGAGAGGATTGAGGAGAGAGTCAGACAGGACAGGAGAGAGAGGGCTAGGACGAGAGTCAGGTAGGACAGAAGAGAGACCCTTGGGACGAGTGTTAGGTAGGACAGGAAGGGAAAGCCTCGGACGAGAGTCAGGCATGACAGGAGAGGCTTATGACGAGAGTCAGGCAGGACCGGAGAGAGAGGCTTGGGACGAGAGTCAGGCAGGACAGGAGAGAGAGGCTTGGGAAAAGTGTCAGGCAGGACATGAGAGAGAGGCTTGGGACGAGAGAGTCATGCAGGACAGGAGAGAGAGGCTTGGGACGACTGTCAGGCAGGGTAGGAGAGAGAGGCTTGGGAAGATTGTCAGGCAGGACAGGAGAGAGAAGGTTAGGACGAGAGACATGCAGGACAGGAGATAGAGGCCTGGGAAGAGTGTAAGGCGGGACAGTAGAGAAAACTTGGGACGAGAATCAGTCAAGACAGGAAAGAGAGGCTTGTGACGAGAGTCAGGGAGGACCGGAGAGAGAGGCTTTGGAAGAGAGTCAGGCAGGGCATGAGAGAGAGGCTTGGGACGGCAGATAGGACGGACAGGAGAGAGAGGCTTGGGACGGCAGATAGGACGGACAGGAGAGACAGGCTTTTGATAAGAATCAGGCAGGACAGGAGAGAGAAGCATGGGACGAGAGTTTAGCAGGACAGGAGAGAGAGGCTTCCGACGACAGTCAGGCAGGACAGGAGAGAGAGGCTTGGGACGAGTCAGGAAGGGTAGGAGAGAAGGGCTTGGAACGAGAGTAAGGCAATTAGGAGAAAGAGGCGTGTGACGAGAGTCAGTCATGACAGGAGAGAGAGGACTAGGACGAGAATCAGGCAGGAAAGAAGAGACTTCGGACGAGAGTCAAGCTCGACAGGAGAGTGGCTTGGGACGAGAGTCAGGGAGGGTAGGAGAGATGCGCTTGGGACGAGAGTAATTCAGGACAGAAAAGAGAGGCTTAGGACGAGAATCATGCATTGTAGGAGAGAGGGGCTTCGTACGATATTCAGGCAGTACAGGAGAGATTGCCTTGGGACGAGAGTCAGGCAGTACAGGAGAGGGAGGCTTGGGAAGAGAGTCAGGCAGTGTAGGAGAGAGAGACTTTGGACGAGAGTCAGGAAGGACAGGAGAGAAAGGCCTAGGACGAAAGTCAGGCAAGACGGGAGAGAGAGACTTGGGACGATCGTCAGGCAGGAGAGGAGAGAGAGGCTTGTGATGAGAGTCAGGCATTACGGGAGAGAAATGCATGGGACGAGAGTCAGGCAGGAGAGGAGAGAGAGGCTTGGGACGAGAGTCAGGCAGAACAGGAGAAAGAGGCTTGGGACGAGAGTCAGGCAGTGTTTAGAGAGAGAGGCTTGGGATAAGAGTCAGACAGGATTGGAGAGAGAGCTTAAGACGAGAGTAAGGCTGGGTAGGAGAGAAGGGCTTAGGACGGAAGACTGGCAGGGCAGGAGAGAGAGAGGCTTGTGACGAGAGTTAGGCAGGACGGGAGAAAGACGAAGGGACGAGAGTCAGGGAGGACAAGAGAGAGAGGCTTGGTACGATAGTCAGGCAGGAAAGGAGATAGAGGCTTGGGACGAGAGACAGGCAGGACAGGAAAGAGAGGCTCTGGATGTGAGTCAGGCAGGACAGGAGAGAAAGGCTTGGGACGAGAGTCAGGAAGGACAGGAGAGAGAGGCTTGACGAGGGAGTCAGGCAGGACAGGAGAGAGAAGCTTGGGTTGACGGTCAAGCAAGTTACGAGAGAGAGGCTTGAGAAGAGAGTCAGACAGGACAGGAGATAGAGTGCTAGGACGATAGTCAGGCAGGACAGAAGAGAGACCCTTGGAACGAGTGTTAGGTAGGACAGGAGGGGAAAGCCTCGGACGAGAGTCAGGCATGACAGGAGAGGCTTATGACGAGAGTCAGGCAGGATCGGAGAGAGAGGCTTGGGACGAGAGTCAGGCAGGACAGGAGAGAGAGGCTTGGGAAAAGTGTCAGGAAGGACATGAGAGAGAGGCTTGGGACGAGAGAGTCATGAAGGACAGGAGAGAGAGGCTTGGGACGACTGTCAGGCAGAGTAGGAGAGAGGCTTGTGAAGATTGTCAGGCAGGACAGGAGAGAGAAGGTTAGGACGAGAGACAAGCAGGACAGGAGATGGAGGCCTGGGAAGAGTGTAAGGCGGGACAGTAGAGAAAAACTTGGGACGAGAATCAGTCAAGACAGGAAAGAGAGGCTTGTGACAAGAGTCAGGGAGGACCGGAGAGAGAGGCTTTGGAAGAGAGTCAGGCAGGGCAGGAGAGAGAGGCTTGGGACGGCAGATAGGACGGACAGGAGAGACAGGCTTTTGATAAGAATCAGGCAGGACAGGAGAGAGAAGCATGGGACGAGAGTTTAGCAGGACAGGAGAGAGAGGCTTCCGACGACAGTCAGGCAGGACAGGAGAGAGAGGCTTGGGACGAGTCAGGAAGGGTAGAAGAGAAGGGCTTGGAACGAGAGTAAGGCAATTAGGAGAAAGAGGCGTGTGACGAGAGTCAGTCATGACAGGAGAGAGAGGACTAGGACGAGAATCAGGCAGGAAAGAAGAGACTTCGGACGAGAGTCAAGCTCGACAGGAGAGTGGCTTGGGACGAGAGTCAGGGAGGGTAGGAGAGATGCGCTTGGGACGAGAGTAATTCAGGACAGAAAAGAGAGGCTTAGGACGAGAATCATGCATTGTAGGAGAGAGGGGCTTCGTACGATATTCAGGCAGTTAGGAGAGATTGCCTTGGGACGAGAGTCAGGCAGTACAGGAGAGGGAGGCTTGGGAAGAGAGTCAGGCAGTGTAGGAGAGAGAGACTTTGGACGAGAGTCAGGAAGGACAGGAGAGAAAGGCCTAGGACGAAAGTCAGGCAAGACGGGAGAGAGAGACTTGGGACGATCGTCAGGCAGGAGAGGAGAGAGAGGCTTGTGATGAGAGTCAGGCATTACGAGAGAGAAATGCATGGGACGAGAGTCAGGCAGGAGAGGAGAGAGAGGCTTGGGACGAGAGTCAGGCAGAACAGGAGAAAGAGACTTGGGAAGAGAGTCAGGCAGTGTTTAGAGAGAGAGGCTTGGGATAAGAGTCAGACAGGATTGGAGAGAGAGCTTAAGACGAGAGTAAGGCTGGGTAGGAGGGAAGGGCTTAGGACGGAAGACTGGCAGGGCAGGAGAGAGAGAGGCTTGTGACGAGAGTTAGGCAGGACGGGAGAAAGACGAAGGGACGAGAGTCAGGGAGGACAAGAGAGAGAGGCTTGGTACGATAGTCAGGCAGGAAAGGAGAGAGAGGCTTGGGACGAGAGGAAGGCAGGACAGGAAAGAGAGGCTCTGGATGTGAGTCAGGCAGTACAGGAGAGAAAGGCTTGGGACGAGAGTCAGGAAGGACAGGAGAGAGAGGCTTGACGAGAGAGTCAGCAGGACAGGAGAGAGAGGCTTGGGTTGATGGTCAGGCAGGTTACGAGAGAGAGGATTGAGGAGAGAGTCAGACAGGACAGGAGAGAGAGGGCTAGGACGAGAGTCAGGTAGGACAGAAGAGAGACCCTTGGGACGAGTGTTAGGTAGGACAGGAAGGGAAAGCCTCGGACGAGAGTCAGGCATGACAGGAGAGGCTTATGACGAGAGTCAGGCAGGACCGGAGAGAGAGGCTTGGGACGAGAGTCAGGCAGGACAGGAGAGAGAGGCTTGGGAAAAGTGTCAGGCAGGACATGAGAGAGAGGCTTGGGACGAGAGAGTCATGCAGGACAGGAGAGAGAGGCTTGGGACGACTGTCAGGCAGGGTAGGAGAGAGAGGCTTGGGAAGATTGTCAGGCAGGACAGGAGAGAGAAGGTTAGGACGAGAGACATGCAGGACAGGAGATAGAGGCCTGGGAAGAGTGTAAGGCGGGACAGTAGAGAAAACTTGGGACGAGAATCAGTCAAGACAGGAAAGAGAGGCTTGTGACGAGAGTCAGGGAGGACCGGAGAGAGAGGCTTTGGAAGAGAGTCAGGCAGGGCATGAGAGAGAGGCTTGGGACGGCAGATAGGACGGACAGGAGAGAGAGGCTTGGGACGGCAGATAGGACGGACAGGAGAGACAGGCTTTTGATAAGAATCAGGCAGGACAGGAGAGAGAAGCATGGGACGAGAGTTTAGCAGGACAGGAGAGAGAGGCTTCCGACGACAGTCAGGCAGGACAGGAGAGAGAGGCTTGGGACGAGTCAGGAAGGGTAGGAGAGAAGGGCTTGGAACGAGAGTAAGGCAATTAGGAGAAAGAGGCGTGTGACGAGAGTCAGTCATGACAGGAGAGAGAGGACTAGGACGAGAATCAGGCAGGAAAGAAGAGACTTCGGACGAGAGTCAAGCTCGACAGGAGAGTGGCTTGGGACGAGAGTCAGGGAGGGTAGGAGAGATGCGCTTGGGACGAGAGTAATTCAGGACAGAAAAGAGAGGCTTAGGACGAGAATCATGCATTGTAGGAGAGAGGGGCTTCGTACGATATTCAGGCAGTACAGGAGAGATTGCCTTGGGACGAGAGTCAGGCAGTACAGGAGAGGGAGGCTTGGGAAGAGAGTCAGGCAGTGTAGGAGAGAGAGACTTTGGACGAGAGTCAGGAAGGACAGGAGAGAAAGGCCTAGGACGAAAGTCAGGCAAGACGGGAGAGAGAGACTTGGGACGATCGTCAGGCAGGAGAGGAGAGAGAGGCTTGTGATGAGAGTCAGGCATTACGGGAGAGAAATGCATGGGACGAGAGTCAGGCAGGAGAGGAGAGAGAGGCTTGGGACGAGAGTCAGGCAGAACAGGAGAAAGAGGCTTGGGACGAGAGTCAGGCAGTGTTTAGAGAGAGAGGCTTGGGATAAGAGTCAGACAGGATTGGAGAGAGAGCTTAAGACGAGAGTAAGGCTGGGTAGGAGAGAAGGGCTTAGGACGGAAGACTGGCAGGGCAGGAGAGAGAGAGGCTTGTGACGAGAGTTAGGCAGGACGGGAGAAAGACGAAGGGACGAGAGTCAGGGAGGACAAGAGAGAGAGGCTTGGTACGATAGTCAGGCAGGAAAGGAGATAGAGGCTTGGGACGAGAGACAGGCAGGACAGGAAAGAGAGGCTCTGGATGTGAGTCAGGCAGGACAGGAGAGAAAGGCTTGGGAAGAGAGTCAGGAAGGACAGGATAGAGAGGCTTGACGAGGGAGTCAGGCAGGACAGGAGAGAGAAGCTTGGGTTGACGGTCAAGCAAGTTACGAGAGAGAGGCTTGAGAAGAGAGTCAGACAGGACAGGAGATAGAGTGCTAGGACGAGAGTCAGGCAGGACAGAAGAGAGACCCTTGGGACGAGTGTTAGGTAGGACAGGAGGGGAAAGCCTCGGACGAGAGTCAGGCATGACAGGAGAGGCTTATGACGAGAGTCAGGCAGGATCGGAGAGAGAGGCTTGGGACGAGAGTCAGGCAGGACAGGAGAGAGAGGCTTGGGAAAAGTGTCAGGAAGGACATGAGAGAGAGGCTTGGGACGAGAGAGTCATGAAGGACAGGAGAGAGAGGCTTGGGACGACTGTCAGGCAGAGTAGGAGAGAGGCTTGTGAAGATTGTCAGGCAGGACAGGAGAGAGAAGGTTAGGACGAGAGACAAGCAGGACAGGAGATGGAGGCCTGGGAAGAGTGTAAGGCGGGACAGTAGAGAAAAACTTGGGACGAGAATCAGTCAAGACAGGAAAGAGAGGCTTGTGACAAGAGTCAGGGAGGACCGGAGAGAGAGGCTTTGGAAGAGAGTCAGGCAGGGCAGGAGAGAGAGGCTTGGGACGGCAGATAGGACGGACAGGAGAGACAGGCTTTTGATAAGAATCAGGCAGGACAGGAGAGAGAAGCATGGGACGAGAGTTTAGCAGGACAGGAGAGAGAGGCTTCCGACGACAGTCAGGCAGGACAGGAGAGAGAGGCTTGGGACGAGTCAGGAAGGGTAGAAGAGAAGGGCTTGGAACGAGAGTAAGGCAATTAGGAGAAAGAGGCGTGTGACGAGAGTCAGTCATGACAGGAGAGAGAGGACTAGGACGAGAATCAGGCAGGAAAGAAGAGACTTCGGACGAGAGTCAAGCTCGACAGGAGAGTGGCTTGGGACGAGAGTCAGGGAGGGTAGGAGAGATGCGCTTGGGACGAGAGTAATTCAGGACAGAAAAGAGAGGCTTAGGACGAGAATCATGCATTGTAGGAGAGAGGGGCTTCGTACGATATTCAGGCAGTTAGGAGAGATTGCCTTGGGACGAGAGTCAGGCAGTACAGGAGAGGGAGGCTTGGGAAGAGAGTCAGGCAGTGTAGGAGAGAGAGACTTTGGACGAGAGTCAGGAAGGACAGGAGAGAAAGGCCTAGGACGAAAGTCAGGCAAGACGGGAGAGAGAGACTTGGGACGATCGTCAGGCAGGAGAGGAGAGAGAGGCTTGTGATGAGAGTCAGGCATTACGAGAGAGAAATGCATGGGACGAGAGTCAGGCAGGAGAGGAGAGAGAGGCTTGGGACGAGAGTCAGGCAGAACAGGAGAAAGAGACTTGGGAAGAGAGTCAGGCAGTGTTTAGAGAGAGAGGCTTGGGATAAGAGTCAGACAGGATTGGAGAGAGAGCTTAAGACGAGAGTAAGGCTGGGTAGGAGGGAAGGGCTTAGGACGGAAGACTGGCAGGGCAGGAGAGAGAGAGGCTTGTGACGAGAGTTAGGCAGGACGGGAGAAAGACGAAGGGACGAGAGTCAGGGAGGACAAGAGAGAGAGGCTTGGTACGATAGTCAGGCAGGAAAGGAGAGAGAGGCTTGGGACGAGAGGAAGGCAGGACAGGAAAGAGAGGCTCTGGATGTGAGTCAGGCAGTACAGGAGAGAAAGGCTTGGGACGAGAGTCAGGAAGGACAGGAGAGAGAGGCTTGACGAGAGAGTCAGCAGGACAGGAGAGAGAGGCTTGGGTTGATGGTCAGGCAGGTTACGAGAGAGAGGATTGAGGAGAGAGTCAGACAGGACAGGAGAGAGAGGGCTAGGACGAGAGTCAGGTAGGACAGAAGAGAGACCCTTGGGACGAGTGTTAGGTAGGACAGGAAGGGAAAGCCTCGGACGAGAGTCAGGCATGACAGGAGAGGCTTATGACGAGAGTCAGGCAGGACCGGAGAGAGAGGCTTGGGACGAGAGTCAGGCAGGACAGGAGAGAGAGGCTTGGGAAAAGTGTCAGGCAGGACATGAGAGAGAGGCTTGGGACGAGAGAGTCATGCAGGACAGGAGAGAGAGGCTTGGGACGACTGTCAGGCAGGGTAGGAGAGAGAGGCTTGGGAAGATTGTCAGGCAGGACAGGAGAGAGAAGGTTAGGACGAGAGACATGCAGGACAGGAGATAGAGGCCTGGGAAGAGTGTAAGGCGGGACAGTAGAGAAAACTTGGGACGAGAATCAGTCAAGACAGGAAAGAGAGGCTTGTGACGAGAGTCAGGGAGGACCGGAGAGAGAGGCTTTGGAAGAGAGTCAGGCAGGGCATGAGAGAGAGGCTTGGGACGGCAGATAGGACGGACAGGAGAGAGAGGCTTGGGACGGCAGATAGGACGGACAGGAGAGACAGGCTTTTGATAAGAATCAGGCAGGACAGGAGAGAGAAGCATGGGACGAAAGTTTAGCAGGACAGGAGAGAGAGGCTTCCGACGACAGTCAGGCAGGACAGGAGAGAGAGGCTTGGGACGAGTCAGGAAGGGTAGGAGAGAAGGGCTTGGAACGAGAGTAAGGCAATTAGGAGAAAGAGGCGTGTGACGAGAGTCAGTCATGACAGGAGAGAGAGGACTAGGACGAGAATCAGGCAGGAAAGAAGAGACTTCGGACGAGAGTCAAGCTCGACAGGAGAGTGGCTTGGGACGAGAGTCAGGGAGGGTAGGAGAGATGCGCTTGGGACGAGAGTAATTCAGGACAGAAAAGAGAGGCTTAGGACGAGAATCATGCATTGTAGGAGAGAGGGGCTTCGTACGATATTCAGGCAGTACAGGAGAGATTGCCTTGGGACGAGAGTCAGGCAGTACAGGAGAGGGAGGCTTGGGAAGAGAGTCAGGCAGTGTAGGAGAGAGAGACTTTGGACGAGAGTCAGGAAGGACAGGAGAGAAAGGCCTAGGACGAAAGTCAGGCAAGACGGGAGAGAGAGACTTGGGACGATCGTCAGGCAGGAGAGGAGAGAGAGGCTTGTGATGAGAGTCAGGCATTACGGGAGAGAAATGCATGGGACGAGAGTCAGGCAGGAGAGGAGAGAGAGGCTTGGGACGAGAGTCAGGCAGAACAGGAGAAAGAGGCTTGGGACGAGAGTCAGGCAGTGTTTAGAGAGAGAGGCTTGGGATAAGAGTCAGACAGGATTGGAGAGAGAGCTTAAGACGAGAGTAAGGCTGGGTAGGAGAGAAGGGCTTAGGACGGAAGACTGGCAGGGCAGGAGAGAGAGAGGCTTGTGACGAGAGTTAGGCAGGACGGGAGAAAGACGAAGGGACGAGAGTCAGGGAGGACAAGAGAGAGAGGCTTGGTACGATAGTCAGGCAGGAAAGGAGATAGAGGCTTGGGACGAGAGACAGGCAGGACAGGAAAGAGAGGCTCTGGATGTGAGTCAGGCAGGACAGGAGAGAAAGGCTTGGGACGAGAGTCAGGAAGGACAGGATAGAGAGGCTTGACGAGGGAGTCAGGCAGGACAGGAGAGAGAAGCTTGGGTTGACGGTCAAGCAAGTTACGAGAGAGAGGCTTGAGAAGAGAGTCAGACAGGACAGGAGATAGAGTTCTAGGACGAGAGTCAGGCAGGACAGAAGAGAGACCCTTGGGACGAGTGTTAGGTAGGACAGGAGGGGAAAGCCTCGGACGAGAGTCAGGCATGACAGGAGAGGCTTATGACGAGAATCAGGCAGGATCGGAGAGAGAGGCTTGGGACGAGAGTCAGGCAGGACAGGAGAGAGAGGCTTGGGAAAAGTGTCAGGAAGGACATGAGAGAGAGGCTTGGGACGAGAGAGTCATGAAGGACAGGAGAGAGAGGCTTGGGACGACTGTCAGGCAGGGTAGGAGAGAGGCTTGTGAAGATTGTCAGGCAGGACAGGAGAGAGAAGGTTAGGACGAGAGACATGCAGGACAGGAGATAGAGGCCTGGGAAGAGTGTAAGGCGGGACAGTAGAGAAAAACTTGGGACGAGAATCAGTCAAGACAGGAAAGAGAGGCTTGTGACAAGAGTCAGGGAGGACCGGAGAGAGAGGCTTTGGAAGAGAGTCAGGCAGGGCAGGAGAGAGAGGCTTGGGACGGCAGATAGGACGGACAGGAGAGAGAGGCTTTTGATAAGAATCAGGCAGGACAGGAGAGAGAAGCATGGGACGAGAGTTTAGCAGGACAGGAGAGAGAGGCTTCCGACGACAGTCAGGCAGGACAGGAGAGAGAGGCTTGGGACGAGTCAGGAAGGGTAGGAGAGAAGGGCTTGGAACGAGAGTAAGGCAATTAGGAGAAAGAGGCGTGTGACGAGAGTCAGTCATGACAGGAGAGAGAGGACTAGGACGAGAATCAGGCAGGAAAGAAGAGACTTCGGACGAGAGTCAAGCTCGACAGGAGAGTGGCTTGGGACGAGAGTCAGGGAGGGTAGGAGAGATGCGCTTGGGACGAGAGTAATTCAGGACAGAAAAGAGAGGCTTAGGACGAGAATCATGCATTGTAGGAGAGAGGGGCTTCGTACGATATTCAGGCAGTACAGGAGAGATTGCCTTGGGACGAGAGTCAGGCAGTACAGGAGAGGGAGGCTTGGGAAGAGAGTCAGGCAGTGTAGGAGAGAGAGACTTTGGACGAGAGTCAGGAAGGACAGGAGAGAAAGGCCTAGGACGAAAGTCAGGCAAGACGGGAGAGAGAGACTTGGGACGATCGTCAGGCAGGAGAGGAGAGAGAGGCTTGTGATGAGAGTCAGGCATTACGGGAGAGAAATACATGGGACGAGAGTCAGGCAGGAGAGGAGAGAGAGGCTTGGGACGAGAGTCAGGCAGAACAGGAGAAAGAGACTTGGGACGAGAGTCAGGCAGTGTTTAGAGAGAGAGGCTTGGGATAAGAGTCAGACAGGATTGGAGAGAGAGCTTAAGACGAGAGTAAGGCTGGGTAGGAGGGAAGGGCTTAGGACGGAAGACTGGCAGGGCAGGAGAGAGAGAGGCTTGTGACGAGAGTTAGGCAGGACGGGAGAAAGACGAAGGGACGAGAGTCAGGGAGGACAAGAGAGAGAGGCTTGGTACGATAGTCAGGCAGGAAAGGAGATAGAGGCTTGGGACGAGAGACAGGCAGGACAGGAAAGAGAGGCTCTGGATGTGAGTCAGGCAGGACAGGAGAGAAAGGCTTGGGACGAGAGTCAGGAAGGACAGGATAGAGAGGCTTGACGAGGGAGTCAGGCAGGACAGGAGAGAGAAGCTTGGGTTGACGGTCAAGCAAGTTACGAGAGAGAGGCTTGAGAAGAGAGTCAGACAGGACAGGAGATAGAGTTCTAGGACGAGAGTCAGGCAGGACAGAAGAGAGACCCTTGGGACGAGTGTTAGGTAGGACAGGAGGGGAAAGCCTCGGACGAGAGTCAGGCATGACAGGAGAGGCTTATGACGAGAATCAGGCAGGATCGGAGAGAGAGGCTTGGGACGAGAGTCAGGCAGGACAGGAGAGAGAGGCTTGGGAAAAGTGTCAGGAAGGACATGAGAGAGAGGCTTGGGACGAGAGAGTCATGAAGGACAGGAGAGAGAGGCTTGGGACGACTGTCAGGCAGGGTAGGAGAGAGGCTTGTGAAGATTGTCAGGCAGGACAGGAGAGAGAAGGTTAGGACGAGAGACATGCAGGACAGGAGATAGAGGCCTGGGAAGAGTGTAAGGCGGGACAGTAGAGAAAAACTTGGGACGAGAATCAGTCAAGACAGGAAAGAGAGGCTTGTGACAAGAGTCAGGGAGGACCGGAGAGAGAGGCTTTGGAAGAGAGTCAGGCAGGGCAGGAGAGAGAGGCTTGGGACGGCAGATAGGACGGACAGGAGAGAGAGGCTTTTGATAAGAATCAGGCAGGACAGGAGAGAGAAGCATGGGACGAGAGTTTAGCAGGACAGGAGAGAGAGGCTTCCGACGACAGTCAGGCAGGACAGGAGAGAGAGGCTTGGGACGAGTCAGGAAGGGTAGGAGAGAAGGGCTTGGAACGAGAGTAAGGCAATTAGGAGAAAGAGGCGTGTGACGAGAGTCAGTCATGACAGGAGAGAGAGGACTAGGACGAGAATCAGGCAGGAAAGAAGAGACTTCGGACGAGAGTCAAGCTCGACAGGAGAGTGGCTTGGGACGAGAGTCAGGGAGGGTAGGAGAGATGCGCTTGGGACGAGAGTAATTCAGGACAGAAAAGAGAGGCTTAGGACGAGAATCATGCATTGTAGGAGAGAGGGGCTTCGTACGATATTCAGGCAGTACAGGAGAGATTGCCTTGGGACGAGAGTCAGGCAGTACAGGAGAGGGAGGCTTGGGAAGAGAGTCAGGCAGTGTAGGAGAGAGAGACTTTGGACGAGAGTCAGGAAGGACAGGAGAGAAAGGCCTAGGACGAAAGTCAGGCAAGACGGGAGAGAGAGACTTGGGACGATCGTCAGGCAGGAGAGGAGAGAGAGGCTTGTGATGAGAATCAGGCATTACGGGAGAGAAATACATGGGACGAGAGTCAGGCAGGAGAGGAGAGAGAGGCTTGGGACGAGAGTCAGGCAGAACAGGAGAAAGAGACTTGGGACGAGAGTCAGGCAGTGTTTAGAGAGAGAGGCTTGGGATAAGAGTCAGACAGGATTGGAGAGAGAGCTTAAGACGAGAGTAAGGCTGGGTAGGAGGGAAGGGCTTAGGACGGAAGACTGGCAGGGCAGGAGAGAGAGAGGCTTGTGACGAGAGTTAGGCAGGACGGGAGAAAGACGAAGGGACGAGAGTCAGGGAGGACAAGAGAGAGAGGCTTGGTACGATAGTCAGGCAGGAAAGGAGATAGAGGCTTGGGACGAGAGACAGGCAGGACAGGAAAGAGAGGCTCTGGAAGTGAGTCAGTCAGGACAGGAGAGAAAGGCTTGGGACGAGAGTCAGGAAGGACAGGAGAGAGAGGCTTGACGAGGGAGTCAGGCAGGACAGAGAGAGAAGGCTTGGGTTGACTGTCAAGCAAGTTACGAGAGAGAGGCTTGAGAAGAGAGTCAGACAGGACAGGAGATAGAGTTCTAGGACGAGAGTCAGGCAGGACAGAAGAGAGACCCTTGGGACGAGTGTTAGGTAGGACAGGAGGGGAAAGCCTCGGACGAGAGTCAGGCATGACAGGAGAGGCTTATGACGAGAATCAGGCAGGATCGGAGAGAGAGGCTTGGGACGAGAGTCAGGCAGGACAGGAGAGAGAGGCTTGGGAAAAGTGTCAGGAAGGACATGAGAGAGAGGCTTGGGACGAGAGAGTCATGAAGGACAGGAGAGAGAGGCTTGGGACGACTGTCAGGCAGGGTAGGAGAGAGGCTTGTGAAGATTGTCAGGCAGGACAGGAGAGAGAAGGTTAGGACGAGAGACATGCAGGACAGGAGATAGAGGCCTGGGAAGAGTGTAAGGCGGGACAGTAGAGAAAAACTTGGGACGAGAATCAGTCAAGACAGGAAAGAGAGGCTTGTGACAAGAGTCAGGGAGGACCGGAGAGAGAGGCTTTGGAAGAGAGTCAGGCAGGGCAGGAGAGAGAGGCTTGGGACGGCAGATAGGACGGACAGGAGAGAGAGGCTTTTGATAAGAATCAGGCAGGACAGGAGAGAGAAGCATGGGACGAGAGTTTAGCAGGACAGGAGAGAGAGGCTTCCGACGACAGTCAGGCAGGACAGGAGAGAGAGGCTTGGGACGAGTCAGGAAGGGTAGGAGAGAAGGGCTTGGAACGAGAGTAAGGCAATTAGGAGAAAGAGGCGTGTGACGAGAGTCAGTCATGACAGGAGAGAGAGGACTAGGACGAGAATCAGGCAGGAAAGAAGAGACTTCGGACGAGAGTCAAGCTCGACAGGAGAGTGGCTTGGGACGAGAGTCAGGGAGGGTAGGAGAGATGCGCTTGGGACGAGAGTAATTCAGGACAGAAAAGAGAGGCTTAGGACGAGAATCATGCATTGTAGGAGAGAGGGGCTTCGTACGATATTCAGGCAGTACAGGAGAGATTGCCTTGGGACGAGAGTCAGGCAGTACAGGAGAGGGAGGCTTGGGAAGAGAGTCAGGCAGTGTAGGAGAGAGAGACTTTGGACGAGAGTCAGGAAGGACAGGAGAGAAAGGCCTAGGACGAAAGTCAGGCAAGACGGGAGAGAGAGACTTGGGACGATCGTCAGGCAGGAGAGGAGAGAGAGGCTTGTGATGAGAATCAGGCATTACGGGAGAGAAATACATGGGACGAGAGTCAGGCAGGAGAGGAGAGAGAGGCTTGGGACGAGAGTCAGGCAGAACAGGAGAAAGAGACTTGGGACGAGAGTCAGGCAGTGTTTAGAGAGAGAGGCTTGGGATAAGAGTCAGACAGGATTGGAGAGAGAGCTTAAGACGAGAGTAAGGCTGGGTAGGAGGGAAGGGCTTAGGACGGAAGACTGGCAGGGCAGGAGAGAGAGAGGCTTGTGACGAGAGTTAGGCAGGACGGGAGAAAGACGAAGGGACGAGAGTCAGGGAGGACAAGAGAGAGAGGCTTGGTACGATAGTCAGGCAGGAAAGGAGATAGAGGCTTGGGACGAGAGACAGGCAGGACAGGAAAGAGAGGCTCTGGATGTGAGTCAGTCAGGACAGGAGAGAAAGGCTTGGGACGAGAGTCAGGAAGGACAGGAGAGAGAGGCTTGACGAGGGAGTCAGGCAGGACAGAAGAGAGAGGCTTGGGTTGACTGTCAAGCAAGTTACGAGAGAGAGGCTTGAGAAGAGAGTCAGACAGGACAGGAGATAGAGTGCTAGGACGAGAGTCAGGCAGGACAGAAGAGAGACCCTTGGGACGAGTGTTAGGTAGTACAGGAGGGGAAAGCCTCGGACGAGAGTCAGGCATGACAGGAGAGGCTTATGACGAGAGTCAGGCAGGATCGGAGAGAGAGGCTTGGGACGAGAGTCAGGCAGGACAGGAGAGAGAGGCTTGGGAAAAGTGTCAGGAAGGACATGAGAGAGAGGCTTGGGACGAGAGAGTCATGAAGGACAGGAGAGAGAGGCTTGGGACGACTGTCAGGCAGGGTAGGAGAGAGGATTGTGAAGATTGTCAGGCAGGACAGGAGAGAGAAGGTTAGGACGAGAGACATGCAGGACAGGAGATAGAGTCCTGGGAAGAGTGTAAGGCGGGACAGTAGAGAAAAACTTGGGACGAGAATCAGTCAAGATAGGAAAGAGAGGCTTGTGACAAGAGTCAGGGAGGACCGGAGAGAGAGGCTTTGGAAGAGAGTCAGGCAGGGCAGGAGAGAGAGGCTTGGGACGGCAGATAGGACGGACAGGAGAGAGAGGCTTTTGATAAGAATCAGGCAGGACAGGAGAGAGAAGCATGGGACGAGAGTTTAGCAGGACAGGAGAGAGAGGCTTCCGACGACAGTCAGGCAGGACAGGAGAGAGAGGCTTGGGACGAGTCAGGAAGGGTAGGAGAGAAGGGCTTGGAACGAGAGTAAGGCAATTAGGAGAAAGAGGCGTGGGACGAGAGTCAGTCATGACAGGAGAGAGAGGACTAGGACGAGAATCAGGCAGGAAAGAAGAGACTTCGGACGAGAGTCAAGCTCGACAGGAGAGTGGCTTGGGACGAGAGTCAGGGAGGGTAGGAGAGATGCGCTTGGGGCGAGAGTAATTCAGGACAGAAAAGAGAGGCTTAGGACGAGAATCATGCATTGTAGGAGAGAGGGGCTTCGTACGATATTCAGGCAGTACAGGAGAGATTGCCTTGGGACGAGAGTCAGGCAGTACAGGAGAGGGAGGCTTGGGAAGAGAGTCAGGCAGGGTAGGAGAGAGAGGCTTTGGACGAGAGTCAGGAAGGACAGGAGAGAAAGGCCTAGGACGAAAGTCAGGCAAGACGGGAGAGAGAGACTTGGGACGATCGTCAGGCAGGAGAGGAGAGAGAGGCTTGTGATGAGAGTCAGGCATTACGGGAGAGAAATGCATGGGACGAGAGTCAGGCAGGAGAGGAGAGAGAGGCTTGGGACGAGAGTCAGGCAGAACAGGAGAAAGAGGCTTGGGAAGAGAGTCAGGCAGGGTAGGAGAGAGAGGCTTTGGACGAGAGTCAGGAAGGACAGGAGAGAAAGGCCTAGGACGAAAGTCAGGCAAGACGGGAGAGAGAGACTTGGGACGATCGTCAGGCAGGAGAGGAGAGAGAGGCTTGTGATGAGAGTCAGGCATTACGGGAGAGAAATGCATGGGACGAGAGTCAGGCAGGAGAGGAGAGAGAGGCTTGGGACGAGAGTCAGGCAGAACAGGAGAAAGAGGCTTGGGACGAGAGTCAGGCAGTGTTTAGAGAGAGAGGCTTGGGATAAGAGTCAGACAGGATTGGAGAGAGAGCTTAAGACGAGAGTAAGGCTGGGTAGGAGAGAAGGGCTTAGGACGGAAGACAGGCAGGGCAGGAGAGAGAGGCTTGTGACGAGAGTTAGGCAGGACGGGAGAAAGACGAAGGGACGAGAGTCAGGGAGGACAAGAGAGAGAGGCTTGGTACGATAGTCAGGCAGGAAAGGAGATAGAGGCTTGGGACGAGAGGAAGGCAGGACAGGAAAGAGAGGCTCTGGATGTGAGTCAGGCAGGACAGGAGAGAAAGGCTTGGGACGAGCGTCAGGAAGGACAGGAGAGAGAGTCTTGACGAGAGAGTCAGGCAGGACAGGAGAGAGAGGCTTGGGTTGACGGTCAAGCAAGTTACGAGAGAGGCTTGAGAAGAGAGTCAGACAGGACAGGAGATAGAGTGCTAGGACGAGAGTCAGGCAGGACAGAAGAGAGATCCTTGGGACGAGTGTCAGGTAGGACGGGAGGGGAAAGCCTTGGACGAGAGTCAGGCATGACAGGAGAGGCTTATGACGAGAGTCAGGCAGGACCGGAGAGTGAGGCTTGTGACGAGAGTCAGGCAGGACAGGAGAGAGAGGCTTGGGAAAAGAGTCAGGCAGGACATGAGAGAGAGGCTTGGGACGAGAGAGTCATGCAGGACAGGAGAGAGAGACTTGGGACGACTGTCAGGCAGGGTAGGAGAGAGAGGCTTGGGAAGATTGTCAGGCAGGACAGGAGAGAGAAGGTTAGGACGAGAGACATGCAGGACAGGAGATAGAGGCCTGGGAAGAGTGTAAGGCGGGACAGTAGAGAGAAACTTGGGACGAGAATCAGTCAAGACAGGAAAGAGAGGCTTGTGACGAAAGTCAGGGAGGACCGGAGAGAGAGGCTTTGGAAGAGAGTCAGGCAGGACAGGAAAGAGAGGCTTGGGACGGTAGTTAGGACGGACAGGAGAGACAGGCTTTTGATACGAATCAGGCAGGACAGGAGAGAGAAGCATGGGACGAGAGTTAAGCAAGACAGGAGAGAGAGAGGCTTCCGAAGACAGTCAGGCAGGACAGGAGAGAGAGGCTTGGGACGAGTCAGGAAGTGTAGGAGAGAAGGGCTTGGAACGAGAGTAAGGCAATTAGGAGAAAGAGGCTTGTGACGAGAGTCAGTCATGACAGGAGAGAGAGGACTAGGACGAGAATCAGGCAGGAAAGAAGAGAGACTTCGGACGAGAGTCAAGCTCGACAGGAGAGTGGCTCGGGACGAGAGTCAGGGAGGGTAGGAGAGATGCGCTTGGGACGAGAGTAATTCAGGACAGAAAAGAGAGGCTTAGGACGAGAATCATGCATTGTAGGAGAGAGGGGCTTCGTACGATATTCAGGCAGTACAGGAGAGATTGGCTTGGGACGAGAGTCAGGCAGTATTGGAGAGGGAGACTTGGGAATAGAGTCAGGCAGGGTAGGAGAGAGAGGCTTTGGACGAGAGTCAGGCAGGACAGGAGAGAAAGGCCTAGGACGAAAGTCAGGCAAGACGGGAGAAAGAGACTTGAGACGATAGTCAGGCAGGACAGGAGAGAGAGGCTTGTGATGAGAGTCAGGCATTACGGGAGAGAAAGGCATGGGACGAGAGGCAGGCAGGAGAGGAGAGAGAGGCTTGGGACGAGAGTCAGGCAGAACAGGAGAAAGAGGCTTTGGACGAGAGTCATGCAGTGTTTAGAGAGAGAGGCTTGGGATAAGAGTCAGACAGAGCTTGATAGAGAGCTTAAGACGAGATTAAGGCTGGGTAGGAGAGCGGGGCTTAGAACGGAAGACAGGCAGGGGAGGAGAGAGTGACTTGTGACGAGAGTCAGGCAGGATTGGAGAGAGAGGCATGGGACGAGAGTCAGGGAGGAAAAGGGAGAGAGGCTTGGGACGATAGTCAGGCAGGTTAGGAGATAGAGGCTTGATAAGAGAGACAGGCAGGACTGGAAAGAGAGGCTGTGGATGTGAGTCAGGCAGGACAGTAGAGAAAGGCTTGGGACAAGAGTCAGGAAGGACAGGAGAGAGAGGCTTGACGAGAGAGTCAGGCCCGACAGGAGAGAGAGACTTGGGACGACGGTCAGGCAGGTTAAGAGAAGGAGGACAGGACAGGAGAGAGAGGGCTAGGACGATAGTCAGGCAAGACAAGATATACAGGCTTGGGACGAGTGTCAGGTAGGTCAGGAGAGGAAAGCTTCGGACGAGAGTCAGGCAGGACAGGAAAGAGAGGCTTATGACGAGAGTCAGGCAGGACTTGAGAGAGAGGCTTGGGACGAAAGTCAGGCAGGACAGGAGAGAGAGGCTTGGGACAAGAGTCAGGCATGACAGGAGAAAGAGGCTTGGGGCGAGAGTCAAGCAGGACAGCGGAGAGAGGCTTGTGAAGAGAGTCAGGCAGGACAGGAGAGAGAGGCTTGACGAAAGAGTCATGCAGGACAGGAGAGAGAGGCTTGGGACGACGGTCAGGCAGGGTAGGAGAGAGAGGCTTGTGAAGAGTGTCAGGCAGGACAGGAGAGAGAGGGTTACGCCGAGAGACATGCAGGACAGGAAATAGAGGCCTGGGAAGAGTGTCAGGCGGGACAGTAGAGAGAAACTTGGGACGAGAGGCAGGCAAGACAGGAAAGAGAGGCTTGTGACGAGAGTCAGGCATGACCGGAGAGAGAGGTTTGGGACAAGAGTCAGGCAGGACAGGAGAGACATGCTTGACGAGAGAGTCAGGCAGGACAGGAGAGAGATGCTTGGGACGACGGTCAGGCAGGGTAGGAGAGAGAGGTTTGGGAAGTGTGTCAGACAGGACATGAGAGAGAGGGTTAGGACGAGAGTCAGGCAGGACAAGAGATAGAGGACTTGGACGAGTGTTAGGCGGGACATGAGAGAGAAGTTTCGGACGAGAGTCAGGCAGGACAAGAAAGAGAGGCTTGCGACGAGAGTCAGCCATGACCGGAGAGGGAGTCTTCGGACGAGGATCAGGCAGGACAGGAGAGAGAGGCTTTTGGGAAAGAGTCAGGCAGGAGAAGAGAGAGAGGCTTAGAACGAGAGTCAAGCTCGACAGGAGAGAGAGACTTCGGACGAGAACCAGGCAGGACAAGAGAGAGAGGCTTGTGAGGAGAGTCAGGCAGGACAGGAGAGAGAGGCTTGGGACAAGAGTCTGGCAGGAGTGGAGAGAGATGTTTGGGATGACAGTCAGGCAGGACACGAGAGAGAGTCTTGGGACGAGAGTCAGGAAGGACAAGAGAGGGAGGCTGGGGACGAGAGTCAGGCAAGACAGTAGAGAGAGGCTTAGGACGAGATTCAGGCAGGACAGGAGAGAGAGGTTAGGGACGAAAGTCAGGCAGGACAAGAGAGAGAGGCATGGGAATAGAGTCAGGCAGGACAGGAGAGTGATACTTGGGACGAGAATCATGCAGGACAGGAGAGAGAGGCTAGGGACCGAGTCATGCACGATATGAGAGAGAGGCTTGGGACGAGAATCGTTCAGTATAAGTGAGAGAGAGGCTTGGGACGAGAGTCAGGTAGCACAGGAGAGAGGCGCTTGGGAAGAGAGTCAGGCAGGACAGGAGAGCAAGGCTTTGGACGAGAGTCGGGCAGGACAGGAGAGAGACGCTTGGAACGAGAGTCATGCAGGACAGGAGAGGACTGTGATTAAAGTCAGAAAGGACGGGAGAGAGAGGCTTGGGACGAGAGTCAGGCTCGACAGGAGAGAGTGTTGGGACGAGAGTTAGGCAGGGTAGGAGAGAGGATCTTGGGACGAGAGTAATTCAGTACAGAAAAGAGAGGCTTAGGACGAGAATTATGCATTGTAGGAAAGAGGGGCTTCGGACGATATTCAGACAGTACAGGAGAGATTGGCTTGGGACGAGAGTCAGGCAGTATAGGAGAGGGAGGCTTGGGAAGATAGTCAGGCAGGGTAGGATAGAGAGGCTTTGGACGAGAGTCAGGCAGGACAGGAGAGAGTGGCTTAGGACGAAAGTCAGCCAAGACGAGAGAGAGAGACTTGGGACGATAGTCAGGCAGGACAGGAGAGAGATGCTTGTGATGAGAGTCAAGCAGTACGGGAGAGAAAGGCATGGGACGAGAGGCAGTCAGGACAGGAGAGAGAGGCTTAGGACGAGAGTCAGGCAGAACAGGAAAGAGAGGTTTGGGATAAGAGTCAGGCAGTGTGAGAGAGAGAGGCTTGGGATAAGAGTCAGACAGAACTTGAGAGAGAGCTTAAGACGAGGCTGGGTAGGAGAGAGGGTCTTGGGACGGAAGACAGGCAGGGCAGGAGAGAGAGGCTTGTGACGAGAGTTAGGCAGGACGGGAGAGAGAGGCATGAGACGAGAGTCAGGGAGGACAGGGGAGAGAAGCTTGACGAGAGAGTCAGGCAGGACAGGAAAGAGAGGGTTGGGACGACGTTCAGGCAGGTTAAGAGAGAGAGGCTTCAGAAGAGAGTCAGACAGGACAGAATAGAGAGGGGTAGGACGAGAGTCAGGCAAGACAAGATATACAGGCTTGGGACGATTGTTTTGTAGGACAGGAGAGGAAAGCTTCGGATAAGAGTCAGGCAGGACAAGAAAGAGAGGCTTATGACGAGAGTCAGGCAGGACCGGAGAGAGAGGCTTGGGCCGAGAGTCAGGCAGGACAGGAGAGAGAGGCTTGGGACAAGAGTCAGGCATGACAGGAGAGAGAGGCTTGGGACGAGAGTCAAGCAGGACAGCGGAGAGAGGCTTCGGACGACATTCAGGCAGGACAGGAGATAGAGGCTTGACGAGAGAGTCATGCAGGACAGGAGAGAGAGGCTTGGGACGACGGTCAGGCAGGGAAGGAGAGAGAGGCTTAGGACGAGAGACAGGCAGGACAGGAGAGAGAGGCCCGGGAAAAATGTCAGGCGGGACAGTAGAGAGAAACTTGGGATGAGAGGCAGGCAAGACAGGAAAGAGAGGCTTGTGACGAGAGTCAGGCATGACCGGAGAGAGGCTTGGGACGAGAGTCTGATAGGACAGGAGAGAGATGCTTGACGAGAGAGTCAGGCAGGACAGGAGTGAGAGGGCTAGGACGAGAGTCAGACAAGACAAGATATACAGGCTTGGGACGATTGTCAGGTAGAACAGGAGAGGAAAGCTTAGGACGAGAGACAGGCAGGACAGGAAAGAGAGGCTTATGACGAGAGTCAGGAAGGGCCGGAGAGAGTGGCTTGGGACGAGAGTCAGGCAGGACTGGAGAGAGAGGCTTAGGGCAAGAGTCAGGCAGGACAGCAGAGAGAGGCTTGGGACGAGAATCAAGCATGACAGCGGAGAGAGGCTTCAGACGACAGTCAGGCAGGACAGGAGAGAGAGGCTTGACGAGAGAGTCATGCAGGACAGGAGAGAGAGGTTTGCGACGACGGTCAGGCAGGGTAGGAGAGAGAGGCTTAGGACGAGAGACAGGCAGGACAGGAGATAGAGGCCTGGGAAGATTGTCAGGCGGGACAGTAGAGAGAAACTTGGGATGATAGGCAGGCAAGACAGGAAAAAGGGGCTTGTGACGAGAGTCAGGCATGACCGGAGAGAGAGGCTTGGGACGAGAGTCAGATAGGACAGGAGAGATATGCTTGACGAGAGAGTAAGGCAGGACAGGAGAGAGATGCTTGACGAGAGAGTCAGGCAGGACAGGAGAGAGATGCTTGGGACGACGGTCAGGCAGGGTAGGAGAGAGAGGCTTGGGAAGAGAGTCAGACAGGACATGAGAGAGAGGGTTAGGACGAGAGTCAGGCAGGACAAGAGATAGAGGACTGGGACGAGTGTTAGGCAGGACATGAGAGTGAAGCTTCGTACTAGAGTCAGGCAGGACAAGAAAGAGAGGAATGTGACTAGAGTCAACCAGGACCGGAGAGGGAATCTTCCGGCGAGGGTCAGGCAGGACAGGAGAGAGAGGCTTGGGACAAGAGTCAGACAGGAGAGGAGAGAGAGTCTTAGGACGAGAGTCAAGCTCGACAGGAGAGAGAGCCTTGGGACGAGAGTCAGGTAGGACAAGAGAGAGAGGCTTGGGACAAGAGTCTGGCAGGAGTGGAGAGAGAGGTTTGGGATGACAGTCAGGCAGGACACGAGAGAGAAGCTTGGGACGAGAGTCAGGCAGGACAGGAGAGGGAGGCTGTGGACGAGAGTCAGGCAAGACATGAGAGAGAGGCTTGGGACGAGAGTCAGGCAGGACAGTAGAGAGAGGCTAACACGAGTGACAGGCAGGACAAGAGAAAGAGGCATGTGAGGAGAGTCAGGCAGGACAGGAGAGTGATGCTTGTGACGAGAATCAGGTAGAACAGGAGAGAGAGGCTAGGGACCGAGTCAGGCACGATAGGAGAAAGAGGCTTGGGACGAAAATCGTTCAGTACAACTGAGAGAGAGGATTGGGACGAGAGTCAGGTAGTACAGGAGAGAGGCGCTGGGATTAGAGTCAGGCAGGACAGGAGAGAAAGGCTTTGGTTGAGAGTCGGGCAGGACAGGAGAGAGAGGTTTGCAACGAGAGTCATGCAGGACAGGAGAGAGAGGACTGTGATTAAAGTCAGAAAGGACAAGAGAGAGAGGCTTGGGACGACAGTCAGGCCAGACAGGAGGGAGAGTCTTGGGAGGAGAGTCAGGCAGGACAGGAGCATTAGGCTTCGGACGAGAGTCAGGTGAGACCGGAGAGAAAGTCTTCGGACGAGAGTCAGGCAGGACAGGAGATAGAGGCTGGGGAAGAGAGTCAAGCAGGACAGGAGAAAGAGGGATGAGGAGAGGGTCAGGCAGGACAGGAGTGAGAGGCTTTTGACGACAGTCAGGCGGGACAGTAGAGAGAGGCTTGGGACGAGGAGAGGAGAGAGAGGCTTGGGACTGAGTCAGGCACGATAGGAGAGAGATGCTTGGGGTGAGAGCCAGGCAGGACAGGAGAGAGAGGCCTGAGATGAGACTTAGGCAGGACAGGAAAGAGAGGCTGGGGACGAGAGTCAGCCAGGACAAGAGAGGGAGGTTTGTGACGAGAGTTAGGGAAGACAGGAGTGAGAGGCTTGGGACGGTACTCAGGCAGGATAAGAGAGAGAGGCTTGGGAGGAGATTCAGGCGGAACAGGAGAGAGAGGCATGGGACGAGAGTCAGGCAGGACAGGAGAGAGATGCTTGTGACGAGAGTCACGCAGGAGAGGAGAGAAAAGCTTGGAACGATAATCAGGCAGGACAGGAGAGATAGACTTGGGACGAGAGTCAGGCAGGACAGGAGAGAGAGGCTAGCGGCGAGAGTTAGGAAAGACAAGAGAGACAGGCATGGGAGGAAAGTCAGGCAGGACAGGAGAGTGATGCTTGGGACGAGAATCAGGCAGGACAGGAGAGAGAGGCTTGGGACCGAGTCAGGCACAATAGGAGAGAGAGGCTTGGGACGAGAATCAGGCAGTAGAAGTGAGAGAGAGGCTTGGGACGAGAGTCAGGAAGTACAAGAGAGAGACGCTGGGGACGAGAGTCAGTCAGGACAGGAGAGAAAGGTTTTGGTCGAGAATCAGGCAGGACAGGAGAGAGAGGCCTGGAACGAGAATCATGCAGGACAGGAGAGATAGGACTGGGATTAAAGTCAGAAAGGACAGGAGAGAGAGGCTTGGGACGAGAGTCAGGCAAGACAAAAGATAGAGGCCTGGGACGATTGTCAGGCAAAATAGGAGAGAAAAGCTTGGGACGAGAGTCAGGCTGGGCAGGAGAGAGAGGCTTGGGACGAGAGTCAGGCAGAACGGGAGAGAGAGGCATGGGACGAGAGTTAGGGAGGACAGGAGAGACAGGCTTGGTACAACAGTCATGCAGGAAAGGAGAGAGAGGCTTGGGACGAGAGACAGGCAGGACAGGAGAGAGAGACTATGAATGTGAGTCAGGCAGGACAGAAGAAAAATGCTTGGGACGAGAGTCAGGAAGGACAGGAGAGAGATGCTTGACGAGAGAGTCAGGCAGGACAGGAGAGAGAGGCTTGGGACAACGGTCAGGCAGGTTAAGAGAGAGAGGCTTGAGAAAAGAGTCTGACAGGACAGGAGAGAGAGGGTTAGGTTGAGAGTCAGGCAAGACTAGAGATTGAGGCTTCCGACGAGTGTCAGGCAGGACAGGAGAGGAAAGCTTCGGACGAGAGTCAGGCAGGACAGGAAAGAGAGGCTTATGACGAGAGTCAGGCAGGACCGGAGAGAGAGGCTTGGGACGAGAGTCAGGCAGGACAGGAGAGAGAGGCTTGGGACAAGAGTCAGGCATGACAGCAGAGAGAGGCATGGGACGAGAGTCGAACAGGACAGCGGAGAGAGACTTGGGACGAGAGTCAGGAGGAACAGGAGAGAGAGGCTTGACGAGAGAGTCATGCAGGACAGGAGAGAGTGGCTTAGGACGATGGTCAGGCAGGGTAGGAGAGAGTGGCTTGTGAAGAGTATCATGCAGGACAGGGGAGAGAAGGTTAGGACGAGAGACAGGGAGGACGGGAGATAGAGGCCTGGGAAGTGTGTCAGGCGGGACAGTAGAGAGAAACTTGGGACGAAAGGCAGGCAAGACAGGAAAGAGAGGCTTGTGACTAGAGTCAGGCAGGACCGGAGAGAGAGGCTTGGGAAGAGAGTCAGGCAGGACAGGAGAGAGAGGGTTGGGACTAGAGTCGGGCAGGTTGAGAGAGAGATGCTTGAGATGAGAGTCAGACAAGACTGGAGAGAGAACGTAGGACGAGAGTAAAGGTGGGTAGGAGAGAGGGGTTTGGGATGAAAGACAAGCATGGCACGAGAGAGAGACTTGGGACCAGAGTCAGGCAGGACAGAACAGAGAGGCTTGGGACGAGAGTCAGGCCGGACGGGAGAGAGAGTCATGGGACGAGAGTCAGGGAGGACAGGAGAGAGAGGCTTGGGTCGATAGTCAGGCAGGACAGCAGAGAAAGGCTTGGGATGAGAGTCAGGCAGGACAGGAGACAGAGGCTTGGGATAAGAGTGAAGCAAGACAGAAGAGAGAGGCATGGGATAAGAGTCAGACAGGACAGGAGAGAGAGGCTTTGGACGAGAGTCAGGTAGGACAAGGTAGAGAGGCTTGGGACGAGAATCAGGCTGGAAAGGAGAGAGATGCTTGACGAAAGAGTTAGGCAGGACAGGAGAGAGATGCTTAGGACGACGGTCAGGCAGGGTAGGAAAGAGAGGCTTGGGAAGAGAGTCAGACAGGACATGAGGAAGAGGGTTACGACGAGAGTCAGGCAGGACAAGAGATAGAGGACTGGGACGATTGTCAGGCAGGACAGGAGAGAGAAGCTTCGGATGAGAGTCAGGCAGGACAGGAAAAAGAAGCTTGTGACGAGAGTCAGCCCAGGACCGGAGAGAGAGTCTTGGGACGAGGGTCAGGCAGGACAGGAGAGAGAGTCTTGAAACAAGAGTCAGGCAGGAGAGGAGAGAGAGGCTTAGGACGAGAGTCAAGCTCGACAGGAGAGAGAGCCTTGGGACGAGAGTCAGGCAGGACAAAAGAGAGAGGTTTGGGAGGAGAGTCAGGCAGGACAGGAGAGAGAAGTTTATGATAAGAGTCTGGCAGGATTAGAGAGAAAGGCTTGGGACGAGAGTCAGGCAGGACAGGAGAGAGAGGCTTGAGACGATATTGAGGCAGGACAGGAGAAAGAGACTTGGGACGAGAGTCAGGCAGGACAGGAGAGGGAGGCTGGGGACGAGAGTCAGGCAAGACAGGAGTAAGAGGTTTGGGACGAGAATCGTTCAGTACAAGTGAGAGAGAGGCTTGGGACGAGAGTCAGGCAGTACAGGAGAAAGGCGTTCAGTACAAGTGAGAGAGAGGCTTGGGACGATAATCAGGCATGACAGGAGAGAAAGGCTTTGGTCGAGAGTCAGACAGGCCAGGGAGAGAGAGGCTTGGGACGAGAGTCAGGCTCGAAAGGAGAAAATATTGGGACGAAAGTCAGGCAGGGAAGGAGAGAGGGGCTTGGGACGACATTCATGCAGGACAGGAGAGAGAGGCTTTGGACTAGAATCATGCATGGTAGGAAAGAGAGGCTTCGGACGACAGTCAACCAAGACAGTAGGGAGAGTCTTGGGAGTAGAGTCAGGCAGGACAGGAGCGAGACGCTTCGGCTGAGAGTCAGGCCGGACCGGAGGGAAAGTCTTCGGACGAGAGTCAGGCAGGACAACAGAGAGAGGCTTAAGACGAGAGTCAGGCAAGACAGGAGAGAGAGGCTAGGGACGATAGTCAGGCAGGACAGGAGAGAGAGGCTTGTGATGAGAGTCAGGCAGTACGGGAAAGAGAGGCATGGGACGAGAGGCAGCCAGGACAGGAGAGAGAGGCTTGGGACGAGAGTCATGCAGAACAGGCGAGAGAGGCTTGGGACGAGAGTCAGGGAGGACAGGAGATAGAGGCCTGGGACGAATGTCAGGCAAAATAGGAGAGAAAAGCTTGGGACGAGAGTCGGGCTGCACAGGAGAGAGAGGCTTGGGACGAGAGTCAGGCAGGACAGGAGAGAGAGGCTTGGGACGATATTCAGGCAGGATGGGAGAAAGACACTTGGGACGAAAGTCAGGTAGGACGGGAGAGAGAGTCTTGAGGAGAGAGTCAGGCACGACAGGAGTGAGAGGCTTGGGACGAGAGTCAGGCAGGACCGGAGAGAGAGACTTGGGACGAGAGTCAGGCAAGAGAGGAGATAGACGCTTAGGACGAGATTCAATCAGAACAGTAGAGAGAGGCTTCGGACGACAGTCAGGCAGGACAGGAGAGAGATGCTTGGGACGAGAGTCATGAAGGGTAGGTGAGAAGGGCTTGGAACGAGAGTCAGGCGAAAAGGAGAAAGAGGTTTTGGACGAGAGTCAGGCGAAAAGGAGAAAGAGGTTTTGGACGAGAGTCAGGCGAATAGGAGAAAGAGGTTTTGGACGAGAGTCAGTCAGGACAGGAGAGAGAGGATTCGGACGAGAGTCAGCCAGGAGAGAAGAGAGAGGCTTGGGACGAGAGTCAAGCTCGACAGGAGGGATGCTTGGGACGAGATTCAGGCAGGGTAGGAGAGAGGCCCTTGGGACTAGAGTAAGGCAGGACAGAAAAGAGAGGCTTAGGACGAGAATCATGCAGGGTAGGAGCGAGGGTCTTCGGACGATATTCAGGCAGTACAGGAGAAATTGGTTTGGGACGAGAGTCAGGCAGTACAGGAGAGGGAGGCTTGGGACGAGAGCTAGGCAGGGTTGGAGAGAGAGGCTTGGGACGAGAGTCAGGCAGGATAGGAGAGAGTGGCTTAAAACGAGAGTCAGGCAAGACAGGAGAGAGAGGCTTGGGACGATAGTCAGGCAGGGCAGGAGAGACAGGCTTGTGATGAGAGTCAGGCAGTACGGGAGAGAGAGGCATGGGACGAGAGGCAGCCAGGACAGGATGCAGAACAGGGGAGAGAGGCTTGGGACGAGAGTCAGACAGTGTGAGAGAGGCTTGGGATGAGAGTCAGGCAGAACTGGAGAGAGAGCTTAAGGCGAGAATAAGGCTGGGTAGGAGAGATGGGCTTGGGACGGAAGACAGGCAGGGTAGGAGAGAGGGGCTTGGGACGAGATTCAAGCAGGACAGTACAGAGAGGCTTGGGACGAGAGTCAGCCAGGACGAGAGAGAGAGGCATACGACGAGAGTCAGGGAGGACAGGAGAGAGAGGCTTGGAAGGATAGTCAGGCAAGAAAGGAGAGAGAGGCTTGGGACGACCGTCAGGCAGGTTAGGAGAGAGATGCTTGAGAAGAGAGTCAGACAGGGCAGGAGAGAGAGGGTTAGGACGAGAGTCAGGCAAGACAAGAGATAGATGCTTGTGGCGAGTGTCAGGCAGGAAGGGATAGGAAAGCTTCGGACGAGAGTCAGGAAGGATAGGAAAGAGGCTTGTGACGACAGTCAGGCAGGACCGAAGAGAGAGGCTTTGGACGAGATTCAGGCAGGACAAGAGAGAGAGGCTTTGGACAAGAGTCAGGCAGGACAGGAGAGAGAGGCTTGGGACGAGTCAAGCAGGACAGTGAAGAGAGGCTTGGGACGAGAGTCAGGCAGGACAGGAGAAAGAGGCTTAACGAGAGAGTCATGCAGGACAGGAGAGAGAGTCTTGGGACGACGTTCACGCAGGGTAGGAGAGAGAGGCTTGGGAAGAGAGTCAGCTAGGACAGGAGAGAGAGTGTTAGGATGATAGACAGGCAGGACAAGAGATAGAGGCCTGGGTAGTGTCAGGCGGGACAGGAGAGAGAAACTTGGTACGAGAGTCAGGCAACACAGGAAAGAGAGATTGTACTGAAAGTCAGGCAGTACGTGAGAAAGAGGCATATGAAGAGAGGCAGGCAGGACAGGAGAGAGAGGTTTGGGACGAGAGTCAGGCAGAAAAGGATAGAGAGGCTTAGGACGAGAGTCAGGCAGTGTGAGAGAGAGAGGATTGGGATGAGAGTCAGACAGGACGGGAGAGAGAGCTTAAGACGAGAGTAAAGCTGGATAGGAGAGAGGGGCTTGGGAAGGAAGACAGGCAGGGCAGGAGAGAGAAGCTTGGGACGAGAGTCAAGCAGGACAGACCAGAGAGGCTTGGGACGAGAGTGAGGTAGGACGGGAGAGAGAGGCCTGGGACGAGAGTCAGGGAGTACAGGAGAAATAGTCTTGGTACGATAGTCAGGCAGGAAAGGAGAGATATGCTTGGGACGAGAGTCAGGCAGGACAGGAGAGAGAGGCTCTGTATGTGAGTCAGGCAGGACAGAAGAGAGAGGATTGGGACGACGGTCAGGCAGGTTAGGAGAGACAGGCTTGAGAAGAGAGTCAGACAGGACAGGAGAGAGAGGGTTAAGACGAGAGTCAGGCAAGCAAGAGATAGATGCCTAGGACGAGTGTCAGGCAGGACAGGAGAGGAAAGCTTCTGATGAGAGTCAGGCAGGACAGGAAAGAGAGGCTTGTGACGAGAATCAGGCATGACCGGAGAGAGATGCTTGGGGACGAGAGTCAGGCAGGACAGGAGAGAGACGCTTGGGACAAGAGTCATGCAGGAGAGGAGAGAGAGGCTTGGGGCGAGACTCTAGCAGGACAGCGGAGAGAGGCCTGGGACGAGACTCAGGAAGGACAGGAGAGAGAGGCTTGACGAGAGAGTCATACAGGACAGGAGAGAGAGGCTTGGGACGACGGTCAGGCAGTGTAGGAGAAGCTTGGGAAGAGAGTCAGGCAGGACAGGAGAGAGAGTGTTAGGATGAGAGACAGGCAGGACAGGAGATAGAGGCCTGGGAAGATTGTCAGGCGGGACAGGAGGGAGAAGCTTGGGACGAGAGTCAGGAAAGACCGTAAAGAGAGACTTGTGGCGAAAGTCAGGCAGGACAAGAGAGGCTTGGGAAGGGAGTCAGGCAGGGCAGGAGAGAGAGAGGCTTGGGACGGCAGTTAGGAAGAACAGGAGAGAGAGGCTTTTGATAAGAGTCAGGCAGGACAGGAGAGAGAGGCATTAGACGAGAGTCAGGAAGGACAGGAGAGAGAAGGTTAGGACGAGAGGCAGGCAGGACAGGAGAGAGAGGGTTGGGACTAGAGTCAGGCAGTGTGAGAGAGATAGGCTTGGGATGAGAGTCAGGCATGATAGAACAGAAAGGCTTGGGACGAGAGTCAAGCCGGACGGGAGAGAGAAGCATGGGACGAGAGTCAGGGAGGACAGGAGAGAGAGGCTTGGGACGATAGTCAGGCGGGACAGGAGAGAGAGGCTTTGGACGAGATTCAGGCTGGACAAGAGAGAGAGGGTTGGGACAAGAGTCAGGCAGGACAGGAGAGAGAGGCTTGGGACGAGTTAAGCAGGACAGCGGAGAGAGGCTTGGGACGAGAGTCAGGCAGGACAGGAGAGAGAGGCTTGACGAGAGAGTCATGCAGGACAGGAGAGAGAGTCTTTGGACGACGCTCACGCAGGGTAGGAGAGAGGCTTGGGAAGAGAGTCAGTTAGGACAGGAGAGAGAGTGTTAGGATGAGAGACAGGCAGGACAAGAGATAGAGGCCTGGGAAGAGTGTCAGGCGGGATAGGAGAGAGAAACTTGGGACGAGAGTCAGGCAAGACAGGAAAGAGAGATTGTACTGAAAGTCAGGCAGTACGTGAGAGAGAGGCATATGACGAGAGGCAGGCAGGACAGGAGAGAGAGGGTTGGGACGAGAGTCAGACAGAAAAGGAGAGAGAGGCTTGGGACGAGAGTCAGGCAGTGTGAGAGAGAGAGAGGATTGGGATGAGAATCAGAGAGGACTGGAGAGAGAGCTTAAGACGAGAGTAAAGCTGGGTAGGAGAGAGGGGCTTGGGAAGGAAGACAGGCAGGGCAGGAGAGAGAAGCTTGGGACGAGAGTCAAGCAGGACAGAACAGAGAGGCTTGGGACGAGAGTGAGGCAGGACGGGAGAGGCCTGGGACAAGAGTCAGGGAGTACAGGAGAAAGAGGCTTGATACGATAGTTAAGCAGGAAAGGAGAGAAATGCTTGGGACGAGAGTCAGGCAGGACAGGAGAGAGAGGATCTGTATGTGAGTCAGGCAGGACAGAAGAGAGAGGATTGGGACGACGGTCAGGCAGGTTAGGAGAGACAGGCTTGAGAAGAGAGTCAGACAGGACAGGAGAGAGAGGGTTAGGACGAGAGTCAGGCAAGACAAGAGATAGATGCCTAGGACGAGTGTCAGGCAGGACAGGAGAGGAAAGCATCTGACGAGAGTCAGGCAGGACAGGAAAGAGAGGCTTGTGACGAGAATCAGGCATGACCGGAGAGAGATGCTTGGGGACGAGAGTCAGGCAGGACAGGAGAGAGAGGCTTGGGACAAGAGTCATGCAGGACAGGAAAGAGAGGCTTGGGCGAGACTCTAGCAGGACAGCGGAGAGAGGCTTGGGACGAGAGTCAGGCAGGACAGGAGAGAGAGGCTTGACGAGAGAGTCATGCAGGACAGGGGAGAGAGGCTTGGGACGACGGTCAGGCAGTGTAGGAGAGAGAAGCTTGGGAAGAGAGTCAGGCAGGACAGGAGAGAGAGTGTTAGGATGAGAGACAGGCAGGACAGGAGATAGAGGCCTGGGAAGAGTGTCAGGCGGGACAGGAGGGAGAAGCTTGGGACGAGAGTCAGGAAAGACCGTAAAGAGAGACTTGTGGCGAGAGTCAGGCAGGACAAGAGAGAGTGGCTTGGGAAGGGAGTCAGGCATTACAGGAGAGAGAGGCATGGGACGGCAGTTAGGAAGAACAGGAGAGAGAGGCTTTTGATAAGAGTCAGGCAGGACAGGAGAGAGAGGCATTAGCCGAGAGTTAGGCAGGACAGGAGAGAGAGGGTTGGGACTAGAGTCAGGCAGTGTGAGAGAGATAGGCTTGGGATGAGAGTCAGGCATGATAGAACAGAAAGGATTGGGACGAGAGTCAAGCCGGACGGGAGAGAGAGGCATGGGACGAGAGTCAGGGAGGACAGGAGAGAGAGGCTTGGGACGATAGTCAGGCGGGGCAGGAGAGAGAGGCTTTGGACGAGATTCAGGCAGGACAGGAGAGATTGCCTTGGGATGAGAGTCAGGCAACACAGAAGAAAGAGGCATGGGATGAGAGTCAGGCTGGACAGGAGAGAGAGGTTTGGGACGAGAGTCAGGTAGGACAAGGTAGATAGGCTTCGGAAGAGAGTCAGGCAGGACAGGAGAGAGATGCTTGATGAAAGAGTCAGGCAGGACAGGAGAGAGATGCTTGACGAAAGAGTCAGGCAGGACAGGGGAGAGTTGCTTGAGACGACGGTCAGGAAGGGTAGGAGAGAGAGGCTTAGGAAGAGAGTCAGATAGGACAGGAGAGAGAGATTTAGGACGAGAGTAAGGCAGGACAAGAGATAAAGGCTTGGTACGAGTGTCAGGCAGGACAGGAGAGACAATCTTCGGACGAGATTCAGGCAGGACGGGGAAGAGAAGCCTGTGACGAGAGTCATCCAGGATCGGAGAGAGAGTCTTGGGACGAGGGTCAGGCAGGACAGGAGAGAGAGGCTTGGGACAAGAGTCTGGCAGGAGAGGAGAGAGATGCTTGGGACGAGAGTCAATCTCGACAGGAGAGAGAGGCTTGGGACGAGCGTCAGGCAGTGAAAGAGAGAGAGGTTTGCGACGAGAGTCAGGCAGGACAGGAGAGAGAGGCTTGGGACGAGAGTCTGGCAGTGGTGGAGAGAGTGGCTTGGGATGACAGTCAGGCAGGACAGGAGAGAGAGGCTTGGGACGAGAGTCAGGCAGGACAGGAGAGAGAGGCTGCGGACGAGAGTTAGGCAAGACAGGAGAGGGAGGCTTGGGACGAGAGTCAGGCAGGAGAGGAGAGAAAAGCTTAAAACGAGAATCAGGCAGAACAGGATGCATAGACGGGACGAGAGTCAGGCAGGACAGGAGAGAGAGGCTAGAGACGAGAGTCAGGCAGGAGAAGAGAGAGAGGCATGGGCGGAGAGTCATGCACAACTGGAGAGTGATGCTTGGGACGAGAATCAGGCATGACAGAAGAGAGAGGCTTGGGACCGATTCAGGCACGATAGGAGAGAGAGGCTTAGGACGAGATTCAGGCACTACAAGTGAGAGAGAGGCTTGGGACGAGATTCGGGCAATACAGAAGAGAGACGCTGGGGACGAGAGTCAGGCAGGACAGGAGAGAAAGGCTTTGGTCGAGAGTCAGGCAGGACAGGAGAGACAGGCTTGGAACAAGAGTCATGCAGGACAGGAGAGAGAGGACTGTGATTAAAGTCAGGCAGGAAAGGAGAGAGATACTTGGGACGAGAGTCAGGCTCGACTCGAGAGAGTATTGAGACGAGAGTCAGGCAGGGTAGAAGAGATGGGCTTGAGACGACATTCAGGCAGGATAGGAGAGAGAGGCTTTGGAAGAGTATCATGCAGGGTAGGAGAGAGAGGCGCCGGAAGAGAGTCAGGCAAGACAGGAGGGAAAGTCTTCGGAGGAGAGTCAGGCAGGACAGGAGAGAGAGGATTCGGACGAGAGTTAGGCAGGATAGGAGAGAGAGGGATGAGGAGAGAGTCAGACAGAACAGGAGAGAGAGGCTTTTGACGACAGTCATTTAGAACAGGAGAGAGAGGCTTGAGACGAGAGTCTGGCAGGAGAGGTGAGAGAGGTTTGGGACCGAGTCAGGCAGGATAGGAGAGAGAGGCTTGTGACGAGAGTCAGGCAGGACTGGTGAGAGAGGCTTGGGACGAGAGTTTGGCATGACATGAGAGAGAAGCAGTGGACGAGAGTCAGCCAGGACAAGAGAAGGAGGTTTGTGATGAGAGTCAGGCAAGACAGGAATGAGAGGCTTGGGACGACAGTCAGGCAGGACAAGAGAGAGAGGCTTGGAAGGAGAGTCAGGCAGGATAGGAGAGAGAGGCATGGGACGAGAGTCAGGCAGGACAGGAGACAGAGGCTTGGGACAAGAGTCAGGCAGGACAGGAGATAGAGGCCTGGGACGAATGTCAGGCAAAATTGGAGAGAAAAGCTTGGGACGAGAGTCATGCAGGACAGGAGAGAGAGAGGCTTGGGACGAGAGTCAGGCAGGACAGGACAGAGAGGCATAGGACGATATTCAGGCAGGATGGGAGAAAGACACTTGGGACGAAAGTCAGGTAGGAGAGGAGAGAGAGTCGTGAGGAGAGAGTCAGGCACGACAGGAGAGGCTTGGGACGAGAGTCAGGCAGGACCGGAGAAAGAGACTTAGGACGAGAGTCAGGCAAGAGAGGAGATAGACGCTTAGGACGAGATTTAATCAGAACAGGAGAGAGGCTTCGGACGACAGTCAGGCAGGACAGGAGAGAGATGCTTGGGACGAGAGTCAGGAAGGGTAGGTGAGAAGGGCTTGGAACGAGAGTCAGGCGAAAAGAAGAAAAAGGTTTTGGACGAGAGTTAGTCAGGACAGGAGAGAGAGGATTAGGACGAGAGTCAGCCAGGAGAGAAGAGAGAGGCTTGGGACGAGAGTCAAGCTCGACAAGAGGGATGCTTGGGACGAGAGTCAGGCAGGGTAGGTGAGAGGCGCTTGGGACGAGAGTAAGGCAGGACAGAAGAGAGAGGCTTCGGACGAGAATCACGCAGGGAAGGAGAGAGGGTCTTCGGACGATATTCAGGCAGTACAGGAGAAATTGGTTTGGGACGAGAGACAGGCAGTACAGGATAGAGAGGCTTGGGACGAGAACTAGGCAGGGAAGGAGAGAGAGGCTTGGGACGAGAGTCAGGCAGGACAGGAGAAAGGGGCTTAAGACGAGAGTCAGGCAAGACTGGAGAGAGAGGCTTGGGACAATAGTCAGGCAGGACAGGAGAGAGAGGCTTGTGATAAGAGTCAGGCAGTACGGGTGAGAGAGGCATGGGACGAGAGGCAGCCAGGACAGGAGAGAGAGGTTTGGGACCAGAGTCATACAGAACAGGGGAGAGAGGCTTGGGACGAGAGTCAGGCAGTGTGAGAGAGAGAGGCTTGGAATGAGAGTCAGGCAGGACTGGAGAGAGAGCTTAAGACGAGAATAAGGCTGGGTAGGAGAGAGGGGCTTGGGACGGAAGAAAGGAAGGTCAGGAGAGAGGGGCTTGCGACGAGATTTAGGCAGGACAGTACAGAGAGGCTTGGGACGAGAGTCAGGCAGGACGGGAGAGAGAGGCATAGGACGAGAGTCAGGAAGGACAGGAGAGAGAGGCTTGGAGGGATAATCATGCATTAAAGGAGAGAGAGAGTCTTGGGACGACGGTCAGGCAGGTTAGGAGAGAGATGCTTGAGAAGAGAGTCAGACAGGACAGGAGAGAGAGAGTCTTGGGACGACGGTCAGGCAGGTTAGGAGAGAGATGCTTGAGAAGAGAGTCAGACAGGACAGGAGAGAGAGGGTTAGGACAAGAGTCAGGCAAGACAAGAGATAGATGCTTGGGGCGAGTGTCAGGCAGGAAGGGAGAGGAGAGCTTCGGACGAGAGTCAGGCAGAATAGGAAAGAGGCTTGTGACGACAGTCAGGCAGGACCGGAGAGAGAGGGGGTTGCATGAGAGTCAGGCAGGACAGGAGAGGCTTGGGACAAAAGTCAGGCAGGACAGGAGAGAGAGGCTTGGGACGAGTCAAGCAGGACAGAGGAGAGAGGCTTAGGACGAGAGTCAGGCAGAACAGGAGAGAGAGGCTTGACGAGAGAGTCATGCAGGACAGGAGAGAGAGGCTTGGGACGACGTTCACGCAGGGTAGGAGATAGAGGCTTGGGAAGAGATTCAGCTAGGACAGGAGAGAGAGGGTTAGGACGAGACAGGCAGGACAAGAGATAGAGGACTGGGAAGAATGTCAGGTGGGACAGGAGAGAGAAACTTGGGACGAGAGTCAGGCAAGACAGGAAAGAGAGGATTGTGCTGAAAGTCAGGCAGTACGGGAGAGAGAGGCATGAGACGAGAGGCAGGCAAGACAGGAGAGAGAGGTTTGGGACGAGAGTCAGGCAGAAAAGGAGAGAGAGGCTTGGGACGAGAGTCACTCAGTGTGAGAGAGAGAGGATTGGGATGAGAGTCAGACAGGACTGGAGAGAGAGCTTAAGACGAGAGTAAAGCTGGGTAGGAGAGAGGGGCTTGGGACGGAAGACAGGCAAGGCAGGAGAGAGAAGCTTGGGACGAGAGTCAAGCAGGACAGAACATAGAGGCTTGGGACGAGAGTGAGTCAGGACGGGAGAGAGCGGCCTGGGACGAGAGTCAGGGAGGACAAGAGAGAAAGGCTTGGTACGATAGTCAGGCAGGAAAGGAGAGAAAGGCTTGGGACGAGAGTCAGGCAGGACAGGAGAGAGAGGCTCTGTATATGAGTCAGGCAGGACTGAGGAGAGAGGCTTGGGACGAGATTCAGGAAGGGCAGGACAGAGAGGCTTGACGAGAGAGTCAGACAGGACAGGGGAGAGAGGATTGGGACGAGGGTCAGGCAGGTTAGGAGAGAGAGGTTTGAGAAGTGAGTCAGACAGGACAGGAGAGAGAGTGTTAGGACGAGAGTCAGGCAAGACAAGAGATAGAGGCCTAGGACGAGTGTCAGGCACGACAGGAGAGAAAAGCTTCTGACGAGACTCAGGCAGGACATGAAAGAGAGGCTTGTGACAAGAATCAGGCAGGACCGGAGATATATGCTTAGGACGAGAGTCAGGCAGGACAGGAGAGAGAGGCTTGGGACAAGAGTCATGCAGGACAGGAGAGAGAAGCTTGGGGCGAGAGTCTCGCAGGACAGCAGAGAGAGGCTTGGGACGAGAGTCAGGCAGGACAGGAGAGAGAGGCTTGACGAGATAGTCATGCAGGACAGGAGAGAGAGGCTTGGGACGACGGTCAGGCAGTGTAGGAGAGAGAAGCTTGGGAAGAGAGTCAGGCAGGACAGGAGAGAGAGTGTTAGGTTGAGAGACAGGCAGGACAGGAGACAGAGGCCTGGGAAGAGTGTCAGGCGGGACAGGAGGGAGAAGCTTGGGACGAGAGTCAGGAAAGACCGTAAAGAGAGACTTGTGACGAGAGTCTTGGGAAGGGAGTCAGGCAGGACAAGAGATAGAGGCTTGGGAGGTCAGTTAGGAAGAACAGGAGAGAGAGGCTTTTGATAAGAGTCAGGCGGGACAGGAGAGAGAGGCATTGGACGAGAGTCAGGAAGGACAGGAGAGAGAAGCTTAGGACGAAGGTCAGGCAGGACAGAAGAGAGAGGGTTGGGACTAGAGTCAGGCAGTGTGAGAGAGAGAGGCTTGGGATGAGAGTCAGGCATGACAGAACAGAAAGGCTTGGGACGAGAGTCAGGCCGGACGGGAGAGAGAGGCATGGGACGAGAGTCAGGGAGGACAGGAGAGAGAGGCTTGGGACGAGAGTCAGGCAGGACAGAAGAGATTGCCTTGAGATGAGAGTCAGGCAACACAGAAGAAAGAGGCATGTGATGAGAGTCAAGCTGGACAGGAGAGAGAGGTTTGGGACGAGAGTCAGGTAGGACAAGGTAGATAGGCTTCGGAAGAGAGTCAGGCAGGACAGGAGAGAGATGCTTGACGAAAGAGTCAGGCAGGACAGGAGAGATATGCTTGGGACGGCGGTCGGGCAGAGTAGGAGAGAGAGGCTTAGGAAGAGAGTCAGATATGACAGGAGAGAGAGAGTTAGGACGAGAGTCAGGCAGGACAAGATATAGAGGCTTGGTACGAGTGTCAGGCAGGACAGGAGAGAGAAGCTTCGGACGAGATTCAGGCAGGACAGGAAAGAGAAGCTTGCGACGAGAGTCATCCAGGACCTGAGAGAGAGTCTTGGGACGAGGGTCAGGCAGGACAGGAGAGAGAGGCTTGGGACAAGAGTCTGGCAGAAGAGGAGAGAGATGCTTGGGACGAGGGTTAAGCTCGACAGGTGAGAGAGGTTTGGGACGAGAGTCTGGCAGGGGTGGAGAGAGAGGCTTGGGATGATAGTCAGGCAGGACAGGAGAGAGAGGCTTGGGACGAGAGTCAGGCAGGACAGGAGGGAGAGGCTGCGGACGAGAGTTAGGCAAGACAGGAGAGGGAGGCTTGGGACGAGAGTCAGGCAGGAGAGGAGAGAAAAGCTTAAAATGAGAATCTGGCAGGACAGGATACATAGACTTAGGACGAGAGTCAGGCAGGAGAGGAGAGAGAGGCTAGGGACGAGAGTCAGGCAGGACAAGAGAGAGAGGCATGGGAGGAGAGTCATGCACAACAGGGGAGTGATGCTTGGGACGAGAATCAGGCAGGACAGAAGAGAGAGGCTTGGGACCGAGTAAGGCACGATAGAAGAGAGAGGATTGGGACGAGATTCAGGCAATACAGAAGAGAGACGTTGGGGACGAGAGTCAGGCAGGACAGGAGAGAGAGGCTTGGAACAAGAGTCATGCAGGACAGGAGAGAGAGGACTGTGATTAAAGTCAGGCAGGAGAGGAAAGAGAGACTTGGGACGAGAGTCAGGTTCGACAGGAGAGAGTATTGAGACGAGAGTCAGGCAGGGTAGAAGAGATGGGCTTGGGACGACATTCAGGCAGGACAGGAGAGAGAGGCTTTGGACGAGAATCATGCTAGGTAGGAGGAAGAGGCTTCGGACGAGAGTCAGGCAATACAGGAGGGAGAGTCTTAGGAGGATAGTCAGGCAGGACATGAGAGAGAGGCTTCTGACGAGAGTCAAGCGGGACCGGAGAGAGAGTCTTCGGAAGTGACTCAGGCAGGACAGGAGAGAGAGTCTTCGGAAGTGACTCAGGCAGGACAGGAGAGAGAGGCTGGGGTCTAGAATCAGGCAGGACATAAGAGAGAGATATGAGGAGAGAGTCAGGCAGTAGAGGAGAGAGAGGCTTTGGACGAGAGTTAGGCAGGACAGGAGAGAGAGTCAGGGGACGAGAGTCAGCCATGACAAGAGAGGGAGGTTTGTGACGAGAGTCAGGCAAGACAGGAGTGAGGGGCTCGGGACGGTAGTTGGGCAGAGAGAGACACTTGGGAGGAGAGTCAGGCAGAACAGGAGAGAGAGGCATGGGACGCAAGTCAGGCAAGACAGGAGAGAGAGGCTTGGGACGAGAGTCAGGCAGGACAGGAGATAGAGGCCTGGGACAATTGTCAGACATATAGGAGATAAAAGCTTGGGACGAGAGTCAGGCAGGACAGGAGACAGAGGCTTGGGACGATATTCTGGCTGGACAGGAGAAAGAGACTTGGGACGAAAGTCAGGCAGGATAGGAGGGAGAGGCTTAAGGAGAGAGTCAGGCATGACAGGAGAGAGAGGCTTGGGACGAGAATGAGGCAGGAGAGGAGAGAGAGGCTTGGGATGACAGTAAGGCAGGACAGGAGAAAGAGGCTTCGGACGAGAGCAGATAGGACAGGAGAGAGAGGCTTGGGACGAGAGTCAGGCAGGACCGGAGAGAGAGACTTGGGACTAGAGTCAGGTAAGAGAGGAGATAGACGCTTGGGACGAGAGTCAAGCAGGACAGAAGAGAGAGGCTTCGGACGACATTCAGGCAGGACAGGAGAGAGAAGCTTGGGACGCGAGTCAGGAAGGGTAGGAGAGAAGGGATTGGAACGAGAGTCAGGCAATTAGGAGATAGAGGCTTGGGACGGGAGTCATTCAGGACAGGAGAGAGAGGACTGGGACGAGTCAGGCAGGAGATAAGAGAGAGGCTTGGAATGAGAGTCAAGCTCGACAGGAGAGAGGCTTGGGACGAGAGTCATGCCGGGCAGCAGAGAGGGGCTTTGGACGAGAGTAAGGCAGGACAGAAAATAGAGACTTGGGACAACAATCATGCAGGGTAGGAGAGAGGGGCTTCGGACGATTATCAGGCAGCACAGAAGAGATTGGCTTTTGACGAGAGTCAGGCAATACACGACAGGGGCTTGGGACGAGAGTCAGGCAGGACAGGAGAGAGAGGCTTGGAACGAGAGTCAGGCAGGATTTGAGAGAAGGGCGATGGACGACAGTCAGGCAAGTAGGAGAAAAAGGCTTGGGACGAGAGTCAGGCAGGACAAGAGAGAGAAGCTTGGGACAGGAGTCAGGCAGGACAGGAGAGAGAGGCTTGAGACGAGAGTCAGACAGGACAGGAGAGAAAGACTTGGGATGAGAGCCAGGTAGGATAGGAGAGAGAGGCTTGGGACGAGAGTCAGAAAGGACAGGAGAGAGAGGCTTGGGACGAGAGTCAGAAAGTACAGGAGAGAGAGGCTAGGGACGAGAGTTAGGCAGGAAAGGAGAAAGAAGCTTGTGACGAGAGTCAAGCATGACAGGAGAAAGAGACTTGGGACGAAAGTCATGCACGATAGGATAGAGAGACGTGAGGAGAGAGTCAGGCACAACAGGAGAGAGAGGCTTGGGACGAGAATCAGGCAGGACAAGAAACATAGGCTTGGGATGACTGTCAGGCAGGACATGAGAGAGAGGCTTGGGACGAGAGTCAGGCAGGACAGGAGAGAGGGTCATGGATGAAGAGTTATGCATGAAAGAAGAGAGATGCATCGGATGAGAGTCAGGCAAGACAGGAGAGAGAGGCTTGGGACTAGAGTCAGGCAAGACAGGGGAAAATGCTTAGGACGAGAGTCAGGCAAGACAGGAGGGAGAGGCTTGACGAGAGAGTCAGGCAGGGTAGGAAAGAGAGGCTTTGGACGAGAGTCAAGCAGGACAGGAGAAAGAGGGTTAGGACGAGAGTCAGGCAGGAAAGGAGATAGAGTCCTCAAACGAATGTCAGGCAGGAAAGGAAAGAGAGGCTTGGGACGAGAGTCAGGCAGGAAAGGAGATAGAGTCCTCAAACGAATGTCAGGCAGGAAAGGAAAGATAGGCTTGGGACGAGAGTCAGGCAGGACAGGAGAGGGAGGCTTGGGACAAGAGTCAAGCAGGACAGGAAAGAGACGCTTGGGAGGAGAGTCAGAATCGACTGGAGAGAGGCTTCGGACGAGAGTCAGGCAGGGTAGGAGAGAGGGAGTTGAGTCGAGTGGGAGGCTTGGGACGAGAGTCAGGCAGGCCAGGAGACAGAGTCTTGGTACGAGAATCATGCAGGGTAGGAGAGAGGGGCTTCGGACGAGAGTCAGGCATTACAGGAGGAAGAGTCTTGGGACGAGAGTCAGACTGGACATGAGAGAGAGGCTTGGGACGAGAGTTATGCAGGACAGGAGAAAGAGGCATGGGAAGAGAGTCAGGCAGGACAGGAGATAGAGGGTTGTTACGAGAGTCAGTTATGAAAGGAGAGAAAGGCTTGAGGTGAGAGTCAGTCAGGACAGGAAAGAGAGGCTTGGGACGACAGTCAGGCAGGAGAGGAGATAGGAACTTGGGACGAGAGTAAGACTGGACAGGAGAGCGAGGCTTGGGACGAGAGTCAGGCAGGACAGGAGAGAGAGGCTTTGGACTATAGTCACGCAGGACAGGAGAGAGAGACTTGGGACGAGAGTCAGGCAGGATAGGAGAGAGGGGCTTGGGACGAGAGTCAGGCAAGACAAGAGAGAGAGGCTTGGGACGAGAGAAAGGCAAAGTAGGAGAGAGAGACATGGGACGAGAGTCAGGCAGGACAGGAGAGAGAGGCTTGGGGCGAGAGTCAGGCAGGACAGGAGAGAGAGGCTTCACTAAAGAGTTAGGCAGGACATGAGAGGGACAGTCAGGCAGGGTAGGAGAGAGAGGCTTGGGACGAGAGTCAGGGAGGGCAGAGTAGAGAGGTTTGGGATGAGAGTCAGGAAGGACAGGAGAGAGAGGCTTGGGACAAGAGTCAAGCAGGACATGAGAGAGAGGCCTGGGACGAGAGTCAAGCAGGACAGGAGAGAGACAGGCTCGGGACGAGAGTCAGCCAGGAGAAGAGAAGGAGGCTTGGGACGAGAGTTAGGCAAGACAGGAGAGAGAGGTTTGGGACGACAGTCAGGCAAGACAGGAGAGAAAAGCTTAGGCCTAGAGTCAGCCAGGACAGGAGAGAGAGGCTTGGGAAAAGAGTCAACCAAGTGAGGAGAAAAAGGTTGGGGACGAGAGTCAGGGAAGGCCAGGAGAGAGAAGCTTAGGACGACAGTCGGGCATTACAGGAGAGAGAGGCTTGGGTCGAGAGTCAGGCAGGACAGGAGAGAGAGGCTTGGGTCGAGAGTCAGGCAGGGTAGGAGAGAAGGGCTTGGGATGAGAGTCAAGAAAATAGGAGAAAGAGGCTTTGGACGAGAGTCAGGCAGGAAAGAAGAGAGAGGCTTGGGACGAGAGCCAGGCAGCACAGGAGAGAGAGGCTTCACTAGAGTTAGGCCGGACATGAGAGGGAGACTTTCGACGACAGTCAGGCAGGGTAGGAGGGAGAGGCTTGTGACGAGAGTCAGGGAGGGGAGAAGAGAGAGGTTTGGGATGAGAGTCAGGAAGGACATGAGAGAGAGGCTTGGGACAAGAGTCAGGCAGGAAAGGAGAGAGAGGCCTGGGACGAGAGTCAAGCAGGACAGGAGAGAGAGAGACAGGCTCGGGACGAGAGTCAGCCAGGAGAAGAGAAGGAGGCTTGGGACGAGAGTTAGGCAAGACAGGAGAGAGAGGTTTGGGACGACAGTCAGGCAAGACAGGAGAGAAAAGCTTAGGCCTAGAGTCAGCCAGGACAGGAGAGAGAGAGGCTTGGGAAGAGAGTCAACAAGGTGAGGAGAAAGATGTTGGGGACGAGAGTCAGGCAGGACAGGAGACAGAAGCTTGGGACAACAGTGAGGCATTACAGGAGAGAGAGGCTTTGGACGACAGTCAGGCAGGACAGGAGAGAGAGGCTTGGGACGACAGTCAGGCAGGGTAGGAAAGAAGGGCGTGGGACAAGAGTCAGGAAAGTAGGAGAAAGAGGCTTAGGAAGAGAGTCAGACAGGAAAGAAGAGAGAGGCTTGGGACGAGAGTCAAGCAGGACAGTAAGAGGCTTGGGACGACAGGTAGGCAGGACAAGAGAGAGAGGATTGGGAGGAGAGCCAGGCAGAAAAGGAGAGAGAGGCATGGTACGAGAGTCAGAAAGGAAATGAGAGATGCTGCGGACGAGAGTCATTCAGGACAGGAGAGACAGGGATGAGGAGAGAGTCAGGCAGGACAGGAGAGAGAGGCTTTTGACGACAGTCTGGCAGGAGAGGAGAGAGACGCCAGGGACCGAGTCAGGACGGATAGGAGAGAAAGGCTTGGGACGAAAGTCAGGCAGGACAGGAGAGAGAGGCTTGGGACGAGAGTTAGGCAGGACAGGAGAGAGAGGCTGGGGACGAGAGTCAGCCAGGACATGAGACGGAAGTTTGTGACGAGAGTCAGGCAAGACAGTAATGAGAGGCTTGGCACGACAGTCAGGCAGGACAAGAGATAGAGGCTTGGGAGGAGAGTCAGGCAGAACAGGAGAGAGAGGCATGGGACGAGAGTCAGTCAGGACAGGAGAGACAGACTTGGGACGAGAGTCAGGCAGGACAGGAGAGAGAGGCTTGGGACGATATTCAGGCAGAACAGGAGAAAGAGACTTGGGACGAAAGTCAGGAAGGATAGGAGAGAGGCTTGAGGAGAGAGTCAGGCACGACAGGAGAGAGTGGCTTGGGACGAGAAATAGGCAGGACAGGAGAGAGAAGCTTGGGACGACAGTCAGGCAGGACAGGAGAGAGAGGCTTGATACGAGAGTCAGGAGGGGTAGGAGAGAAGGGCTTGGAACGAGAGTCATGCAATTAGGAGAAAGAGGCTTGGGACGAGAGCCAGTCAGGACAGGAGATAAAGGACTGGGACGAGATTCAGGCAGGAGAGAAGAGAGAGGCTTAGGATGAGTCAAGCTCGACAGGAGAGAGGCTTGGGACGACAGTCAGGCAGGGTAGGAGAGAGGGGCTTGGGACGAGAGTAAGGCAGGACAGAAAAGAGAGGCTTGGGACGAGAATCATGCGGGGTAGGAGAGAGGGGCTTCGGACGATATTCAGGCAGTAAAAGAGAGATTGGCTTGGGACGAGAGTCGGGCAGTACAGGAGAGGAAGGCTTAGGACGAGAGTGAGGCAGGACAGGGGAGAGAGGCTTGGGACGACAGTCAGGCAGGGTAGGAGAGGAGGGCTATGGACGACAGTCAGGCAAGTACGAGAAAAAGGCTTGGGACGAGAGTCAGGCTGGACAGGACAGAGAAGCCTGGGACAGGAGTCAGGCAGGATAGGAGAGAGAGGCTTGGGACGAGAGTCAGACAGGACAGGAGAGAGAGACTTGGGACGAGAGTCAGGCAGGACAGGAGAGAGAGGCTTGGGACGAGAGTCAGAAAGGACAGGAGAGAGAGGCTTAGGACGAGAGTCTGGCAGGACAGTAGAGAGAAGCTTTTGGTGAGAGTCAGGCATGGCAGGAGAGAGAGTCATGGGACAAGAGTCAGGCAGGCCTGGAACGAGAGCTTGTGACGAGAGTCAGGATGGGTAGGAGAGAGGGGCTTGGGACGAGAGTCAAGCAGGACAAGAGAGATAGGCTTGGGACGACAGTTATGCAGAACATGAGAGAGAGGGTTGGGACGAAAGTCAGGCAGGACAGGAGAGAGATCCATGGGACGAGAGTTAGGCAGGACAGAAGAGAGAGGCATGGGACGAGAGTCAGGCAGGACAGGAAAGAGAGGCTTGGGACGATAGTCATGCATGACAGGAGAGATTGGCTTTGGATGAGAGTCAGGCAACACAGAAGAGAGAGGCATGGGATGAGAGTCAGGCTTGACAGGAGAGAGAGGCTTGGGACGATAGTCAGGTAGGACAAGGTAGAGAGGCTTGGGACGAGAATCAGACAGGAGAGGAGAGAGGGGCTTCGGATGACAGTAATGCAGGGCAGGAGAAAGACGATTCGGAGGAGAGTCAGGGAGGACAGTAGAGAGAGGTTTGGGACGAGAGTCAGGCAAGACCGGAGAGAGAGACTTGGGACGAGAGTCAGGCAAGAGAGGAGATAGACACTTGGAACGAGAATCAGGCAGGAGAGGAGAGAGAAGCTTGGGACGATATTCAGGCAGGACAGGAGAAAGAGACTTGGGACGAAAGTCTGGCAGGATCGGAGAGAGAGGCTAGAGGAGAGAGTCAGGCACGACAGAAGAGAGTGGCTTGGGACGAGAATCAGGCAGGACAGGAGAGAGAAGCTTCGGACGAGAGTCAGGCAGGATAGGAAAGAGGCTTGTGACGACAGTCAGGCAGGACCGGAGAGAGAGGCTTTGGACCAGAGTCAGGCAGGACAGGAGAGAGAGGCTTGGGACGAGTCAAACAGGACATCGGAGAGAGGCTTGGGACGAGAGTCAGGCAGGACAGGAGAGAGAGGCTTGGCGAGAGAGTCATGCAGGAAAGGAGAGAGAAGCTTAGGACGACGTTCACGCAGGGTAGGAGAGAGAGGCTTGGGAAAAGTGTCAGCCAGGACAGGAGAGAGAGGGTGAGGACGAGAGACAGGCAGGGCAAGAGATAGAGACCTGGGAAGAGTGTCAGACGGGACAAGAGAGAGAAACTTGGGACGAGAGTCAGGCAAGACAGGAAAGAGAGGATTGTGCTGAAAGTCAAGCAGTACGGGAGAGAGAGGCATGGGACGAGAGGCAGGCAGGACAGGAGAGAGAGGTTTGGGACGAGAGTCAGGCAGAAAAGGAGAGAGAGTCTTTGGACGAGAGTCCGGCAGTGTGAGAGAGGATTGGGATGAGAGTCAGACAGGACTGGAGAGAGAGCTTAAGACGAGAGTAAAGCTGGGTAGGAGAGAGGGGCTTGGGACGGAAGACAGGCAGGGCAGGGAGAGAAGCTTGGGACGAGAGTCAAGAAGGACAGAAGAGAGAGGCTTGGGACGAGAGTGAGGCAGGACGAGAGAGAGAGAGGCCTGGGACGAGAGTCAGGGAGGACAGGAGAGGGAGGCTTGGTACGATAGTCAGGCAGGAAAGGAGAGAAAGGCTTGGGACGAGAGTCAGGCAGGACAGGAGAGAGAGGCTCTGTATCTGAGTCAGGCAGGACAGAAGAGAGAGGCTTGGGACGAGATTCAGGAAGGACAGGACAGAGAGGCTTGACGAGAGAGTCAGACGGGACAGGAGAGAGAGGCTTGGGACGACTGTCAGGAAGGTTAGGAGAGAGAGGCTTGAGAAGAGAGTCAGACAGGACAGGAGAGAGAGGTTTAGGACGAGAGTCAGGCAAGACAAAAGATAGAGGCCTAGGACGAGTGTCAGGCAGGACAGAAGAGGAAATCTTCGGACGAGATTCTGGCAGGACAGGAAAGAGAAGCTTGTGACGAGAGTCATCCAGGACCTGAGAGAGAGTCTTGGGACGTGGGTCAGGCAGGACAGGAGAGAGAGGCTTCGGACAAGAGTCTGGCAGGAGAGGAGAGAGAGGCTTGGGACGAGAGTCAAGCTCGACAGGAGAGAGAGGCTTGGGACGAGAGTCAGGCAGGGAAAGAGAGAGAGGTTTGGGATGAGAGTCAGGCAGAACAGGAGAGAGAGACGCTTGGGACGATATTCAGGCAGGAGTGGAGAGAGAGACTTGAGACAAGAGTCAGGTAGGATAGGAGAGAGAGGCTTGACGAGACAGTAAGGCACGACAGGAGAGAGGGGCTTGGGACGAGAATCAGGCAGGAGAGGAGAGACAGGTTTGGGACGAGAGTCAGGCAGGACAAGAGAGAGAGGGTTGGGATGACAGTAAGGCAGGACAGGAGACAGAGGCTTGGGACGAGAGTCAGGCAGGACCGGAGAGAGAGACTTGGGACGAGAGTCAGGCAAGAGAGGAGATAGAGGCTTGCGACGAGAGTCAAGAAGTGTAGGAGAGAAGGGCTTGGAACGAGAGTCAGACAATTAGGAGAAAGAGGCTTCGGACGAGAGTCAGGGAGGACAGGAGAGAGAGGCTTGGTACGAGTTCATGCAGGAAAGGAGATAAAGGCTTGGGACGAGAATCAGGGAGGACAGGAGAGAGAGGCTCTGGATGTGAGTCAGGCAGGACAGAAGAGAGAGGCTTGGGACGAGATTCAGGAAGAACAGGACAGAGAGACTTGACGAGAGAGTCAGACAGGACAGGAGAAAGAGGCTTGGGACGACGGTCAGGCAGGTTAGGAGATAGAGGCTTGAGAAGAGAGTCAGACAGGACAGGAGAGAGAGGGTTAGGACGAGAGTCAGGCAAGACAAGAGATAGAGGCCTTGGACGAGTGTCAGGCTGGAAAGGAGAGGAAAGCTCCAGAGGAGATTCTGGCAGGACAGGGAAGAGAAGCTTGTGACGAGAGTCATCCAGAATCTTAGAGAGAGTCTTGGGACGAGGGTCAGGCAGGACAGGAGAGAGAGGTTTGGGACAGGAGTATGGCAGGAGATGAGAGAGATGCTTGTGACGAGAGTCAAGCTCGACAGGAGAGAGAGGCTTGGGACGGGAGTCAGGCAGGGGAAGAGAGAGAGTTTTTGGACGAGAGTCAGGTAGGACAGGAGAGAGACGCTTGGGACGATATTAAGACGGGAGTGGAAGGATAGACTTGGGACCAATGTCAGGTAGGATAGGAGAGAGAGGCTTGAGGAGACAGTCAGGCACGAGAGGAGAGAGGGGCTTGGGACGAGAATCAGGCAGGCGAGGAGAGAGAGGTTTGGGACGAGAGTCAGGCAGGACAGAGAGAGAGGGTTGGGATGACACTAAGGCAGGGCAGGAGAAAGAGGCTTCGGACGAGAGTCAGGGAGGACAGGAGACAGAGGCTTGGGACGAGAGTCAGGCAGGACCGGAGAGAGAGACTTGGGACGAGAGTCAGGCAAGAGAGGAGATAGACGCTTGGGACGAGAATGAAGCAGGACAGGAGAGAGAGGCTTCGGACGACAGTCAGGCAGGACAGGAGAGAGAGGTTTAGGACGAGAGTCAGTCAGGACAGGAGAGAGAGGACTGGGACGAGAGTCACTCTTGAGAGAAGAGAGAGGCTTGGGACGAGAGTCAAGTTCGACAAGAGAGAGGCTTGGGACGAGACTAAGGCAGGACAGAAAAGAGAGGCTTAGGACGAGAATCATGCAGGGTAGGAGAGAGGGGCTTCGGACGATATTCAGGCAGTACAGGAGAGATTGGCTTGGGACGAAAGTCAGACAGTACAGGAGAGGGAGGCTTGGGACGAGAGTCAGCCAGGACAGGAGAGAGAGGCTTAGGACGACAGTCAGGCAGGACAGGAGTGAGGGAGTTAGGACGAGAGTCAGGCAAGACAGGAGAGAGAGGCTAGGGACGACAGTCAGGAAGGACAGGAGAGAGAGGATTGTGCTGAAAGTCAGGCAGTACGGGAGAGAGAGGCATGGGACAAGAGGCAAGCAGGACAGGAGAGAGATGCTTGGGACGAGAGTCAGGCAGAACAGGAGAGAGAGGCTTGGGACGAGAGTCAGGCAGTGTGAGAGAGAGAGGATTGGGATGAGAGGCAGACAGGACTGGAGAGAGCGCTTAAGACGAGAGTAAGGCTGGGTAGGAGAGAGGGGCTTGGTACGGAAAACAGGCAGGGCGGAAGAGAGAAGCTTGGGACATGAGTCAGGCAGGACAGAACAGAGAGGCATGGAACGAGAGTCAGGCAGGACGGGAGAGAGAGTCATGGGACGAGAGTCAGGGAGGACAGGAGAGAGAGGCTTGGTACGATAGTCATTCAGGAACGAGAGTCAGGAAGGACAGGCGAGAGAGGCTCTGGATGTGAGTCAGGCAGGACTGAAGAGAGAGGCTTGGGACGAGATTCAGGGAGGACAGGACAGAGAGGCTTGAGGAGAGAGTCAGGAAGGACAGGAGAGAGAGGCTTGGGAAGACGGTCAGGCAGGTTAGAAGTGAGAGGCTTGAGAAGAGAGTCAGACAGCACCGGAGAGAGAGGGATAGGACGAGATTCACGCAAGTCAAGAGACAGAGTCCTGGGACGAGTGTCAGGCAGAACAGGAGAGAGAGGCTTGACGAGAGAGTCATGGAGGACAGAAGAGAGAGGCTTGGGACGACGGTCAGGCAGTGTAGGAGAGAGAGGCTTGGGAAGAGAGTCAGACAGGACAGGAGAGAGAGCGTTAGGACGAGAGACAGGTAGGACAGGAGATAGAGGCCTGTGAAGAGTGTCAGGCGGGACAGGAGGGAGAAGCTTGGGACGAGAGTCAGGAAAAACCGTAAAGAGAGACTTGTGACGAGGGTCAGGCAGGACAAGAGAGAGAGGCTTGGGACGGCATTTAGGAAGAACAGGAGAGAGAGGCTTTTGATAAGAGTCCGGCAGGACAGGAGAGAGAGGCTTGGGAGGAGAGTCAGGCAGGACAGGACAGAGAAGCTTAGGACGAGAGTCAGGCAGGACAGGAGAGAGAGGGTTGGGACTAGAGTCAGGCAGTGTGAGAGATAGAGGCTTGGATGAGAGTCAGGCATGACAGAACAGAAAGGCTTGGGTCGAAAGTCAGGCCGGACGGGAGATAGAGGCATGGGACGAGAGTCAGGGAGGACAGGAGAGAGAGGCTTGGGACGATAGTCAGGCGGGACAGGAGAGAGAGGCTTGGGACGAGAGTCAGGCACTACAGGAGAGATTGCCTTGGGATGAGAATCAGGTAACATAGAAGAAATAGGCATGGGATGAGAGTCAGGCTGGTCAGGAGAAAGAGGTTTGGGACGAGAGTCAGGTGGGACAAGGTAGAGAGGCTTGGGACGAGAGTCAGGCAGGACAGGAGAGAGATGGTTGACGAAAGAGTCAGGCAGGACAGGAGAGAGATGCTTGAGACGACGGTCAGGCAGGGTAGGAGAAAGAGGCTTAGGAAGAGAGTCAGAAAGGACAGGAGAGAGAGAGTTAGGACGAGAGTCAGGCAGGACAAGATATAGAGGCCTAGTACGAGTGTCAGGCAGGACAGGAGAGAGAAGCTTCGGACAAGATTTAGGCAGGACAGGGAAGAGAAGCTTGTGGCGAGAGTCATCTATGACCGGAGAGAGATTCTTGGGACGAGGGTCAGGCAGGACAGGAGAGAGAGGCTTGGGACAAGAGTCTGGCAGGACCGGAGAGAGAGACTTGGGACGAGAGTCAGGCAAGAGAGGAGATAGACGCTTGGGACGAGAATCAAGCAGGACAGGAGAGAGAGGCTTCGGACGACAGTCAGGCAGGACAGGAGAGAGAGGTTTAGGAAGAGAGTCAGTCAGGACAGGAGAGAGAGGACTGGGACGAGAGTCACACTTGAGAGAAGAGAGAGGCTTGGGACGAGAGTCAAGTTCGACAAGAGAGAGGCTTGGGACGAGACTAAGGCAGGACAGAAAAGAGAGGCTTAGGACGAGAATCATGCAGGGTAGGAGAGAGGGGCTTCGGACGATATTCAGGCAGTACAGGAGAGATTGGCTTGGGACGAAAGTCAGACAGTACAGGAGAGGGAGGCTTGGGACGAGAGTCAGCCAGGACAGGAGAGAGAGGCTTAGGACGACAGTCAGGCAGGACAGGAGTGAGGGAGTTAGGACGAGAGTCAGGCAAGACAGGAGAGAGAGGCTAGGGACGACAGTCAGGAAGGACAGGAGAGAGAGGATTGTGCTGAAAGTCAGGCAGTACGGGAGAGAGAGGCATGGGACAAGAGGCAAGCAGGACAGGAGAGAGATGCTTGGGACGAGAGTCAGGCAGAACAGGAGAGAGAGGCTTGGGACGAGAGTCAGGCAGTGTGAGAGAGAGAGGATTGGGATGAGAGGCAGACAGGACTGGAGAGAGCGCTTAAGACGAGAGTAAGGCTGGGTAGGAGAGAGGGGCTTGGTACGGAAAACAGGCAGGGCGGAAGAGAGAAGCTTGGGACGAGAGTCAGGCAGGACGGGAGAGAGAGTCGTGGGACGAGAGTCAGGGAGGACAGGAGAGAGAGGCTTGGTACGATAGTCATTCAGGAAAGGAGAGAAAGGCCTGGGACGAGAGTCAGGAAGGACAGGCGAGAGAGGCTCTGGATGTGAGTCAGGCAGGACTGAAGAGAGAGGCTTGGGACGAGATTCAGGGAGGACAGGACAGAGAGGCTTGAGGAGAGAGTCAGGATGGACAGGAGAGAGAGGCTTGGGAAGACGGTCAGGCAGGTTAGAAGTGAGAGGCTTGAGAAGAGAGTCAGACAGCACCGGAGAGAGAGGGATAGGACGAGATTCACGCAAGTCAAGAGACAGAGTCCTGGGACGAGTGTCAGGCAGGACAGGAGAGAGAGGCTTGACGAGAGAGTCATGGAGGACAGAAGAGAGATGCTTGGGACGACGGTCACGCAGTGTAGGAGAGAGAGGCTTGGGAAGAGAGTCAGGCAGGACAAGAGAGAGAGCGTTAGGACGAGAGACAGGTAAGACAGGAGATAGAGGCCTGGGAAGAGTGTCAGGTGGGACAGGAGGGAGAAACTTGGGACGAGAGTCAGGAAAGAGCGTAAAGAGAGACTTGTGACGAGAGTCAGGCAGGACAAGAGAGAGAGGCTTGGGACGGCAGTTAGGAAGAACAGGAGAGAGAGGCTTTTGATAAGAGTCCGGCAGGACAGGAGAGAGAGGCTTGGGAGGAGAGTCAGGCAGGACAGGAGAGAGAAGCTTAGGCCGAGAGTCAGGCAGGACAGGAGAGAGAGGGTTGGGAATAGAGTCAGGCAGTGTGAGAGATAGAGGCTTGGGATGAGAGTCAGGCATGACAGAACAGAAAGGCTTGGGTCGAAAGTCAGGCCGGACGGGAGATAGAGGCATGGGACGAGAGTCAGGGAGGACAGGAGAGAGAGGCTTGGGACGATAGTCAGGCGGGACAGGAGAGAGAGGCTTGGGACGAGGGTCAGGCAGGACAGGAGAAATTGCCTTGGGATGAGAGTCAGGCAACATAGAAGAAATAGGCATGGGATGAGAGTCAGGCTGGTCAGGAGAAAGAGGTTTGGGACGAGAGTCAGGTGGGACAAGGTAGAGAGGCTTGGGACGAGAGGCAGGCAGGACAGGAGAGAGATGGTTGACGAAAGAGTCAGGCAGGACAGGAGAGAGATGCTTGAGACGACGGTCAGGCAGGGTAGGAGAAAGAGGCTTAGGAAGAGAGTCAGAAAGGACAGGAGAGAGAGAGTTAGGACGAGAGTCAGGCAGGACAAGATATAGAGGCCTGGTACGAGTGTCAGGCAGGACAGGAGAGAGAAGCTTCGGACAAGATTTAGGCAGGACAGGGAAGAGAAGCTTGTGACGAGAGTCATCTAGGACTGGAGAGAGATTCTTGGGACGAGGGTCAGGCAGGACAGGAGAGAGAGGCTTGGGACAAGAGTCTGGCAGGAGAGTAGAGAGATGCTTGGGACGAGAGTCAAGCTCGACAGGTGAAAGAGGCTTGGCACGAGAGTCATGCAGTGAAAGAGAGAGAGGTTCGGGACGAGAAGTCAGTCAGGACAGGAGAGAGAGCTTGACGAAAGAGTCAGGCGGACAGGAAAGAAAGATGCTTGGACGACGGTCAGGGAGTAGGAGAGAGAGGCTTAGGAAGAGAGTCAGATAGGACAGGAGAAAGCTTAAGACGAGAGTAAGGCTGGGTAGGAGAGAGGGGCTTGGTAGCGAAAAACAGGCAGGACGGAAGAGAGAAGCTTGGGACGAGAGTCAGGCAGGACGGAACAGAGAGGCATGGAAACGAGAGTCAGGGAGGACGGGAGAGAGAGTCATGGGACGAGAGCCAGGGAGGACAGGAGAGAGAGGCTTGGTACGATAGTCATTCAGGAAAGGAGAGAAAGGCCTGGGACGAGAGTCAGGAAGGACAGGCGAGAGAGGCTCTGGATGTGAGTTTAGGTAGGACTGAAGAGAGAGGCTTGGGACGAGATTCAGGGAGGACAGGACAGAGAGCTTGAGGAAAAGAGTCAGGAAGGACAGGAGAAGAGGCTTGGGAAGACGGTCAGCAGGTTAGAAGTAGAGGCTTGAGAAGGAGTCAGACAGCACCGGAGAGAGAGGGATAGGACGAGATTCACGCAAGTCAAGAGACAGAGTCTGGGACGAGTGTCAGGCAGGACAGGAGAGAGAGCTTGACGAAGAGTCATGAGAGGACAGAAAGAGAGGCTTGGGACGACGGTCAGCAGTGTAGGAGAGAGAGCGCTTGGGAAGAGAGTCAGGCAGAGACAAGGAGAGAGAGCGTTAGGAGAAGACAAGGTAGGACAGAGAAAGATAGGCCTGGGAAGAGTGTCAGGCGGGACAGAGGAGAGAGCTTGGGACGAGAGTCAGGAAAGAGCGTAAAGAGAGACTGTGACGAGAGTCAGGCAGGACAGAGAGAGAGGCTTGGGACGGCAGTTAGAGAACGAGGAGAGAGAGGCTTTTGATAAGAGTCCGGCAGGACAGGAGAGAGAGGCTTGGGAGGAGAGTCAGGCAGGACAGGAGAGAGAAGCTTAGCGACGAGTCAGCAGGGACAGGAGAGAGAGTTTGGGACTAAGAGTCAGGCAGTGTGAGAGATAGAGGCTTGGGATGAGAGTCAGGCATGACAGAACAGAAAGGCTTGGGTCGAAATCAGGCCGGACGGGAGTAGAGGCATGGGACGAGAGTCAGGGAGGACAGGAGAGAGAGGCTTGGGACGATAGTCAGGCGACGAGAGCAGTGAAGAGAGAGCTTGGGACGAGAGTCAGGCAGGACAGGAGAGATAGCTTGGGATGAGAGTCAGGCAACATAGAAGAAATAGGCATGGATGAAGTCAGGCTGGTCAGGAGAAAGAGGTTTGGGACGAGAGTCAGTGGGACAAGGTAGAGAGGTTTGGGACGAAAGTCAGGCAGACAGGAGAGAGATGCTTGACGAAAGAGTCAGGCAGGACAGGAGAGGAGATGCTTGAGACGACGGTCAGGCAGGTAGGAGAAAGGCTTAGGAAGAGAGTCAGAAAGGACAGAGAGAGAGAGTTAGGACGAGAGTCCAGGCAGGACAAGAGATAGAGGCCTGGTACGAGTGTCAGGCAGGACAGGAGAGAGAAGCTTCGGACAAGATTCAGGCAGGACAGGAAGAGAAGCTTGTGACGAGAGTCATCTAGGACGGAGAGAGATTCTTGGACGAGTTCAGGCAGGACAGGAGAGAGAGCTTGGGACAAGAGTCTGGCAGGAGTAGAGAGAGAAGCTTGGGACGAGAGTCAAGCTCGACAGGTAGGAAAGAGGCTTGGACGAGAGTCAGCAGGAAAGAGAGAGAGGTTTGGGACGAGAGTCAGGCAGGACAGGAGAGAGAGCTTGACGAAAGAGTCAGGCAGACAGGAGAGAGATGCTTGAACGAGTCAGGCAGATAGGAGAGAGAGGCTTGGACGAGAGTCAGAGGACAGGAGAGAGAGGCTTGGACGGAGTCAGGCAGGACAGAGATAGAGGCTGGACGAGTCAGGCAGGACAGGAGAGAGAGCTTGGACAGATTCAGGTGACAGGGAAGAGAGAGGCTTGGGACGAGAGTCATGCTATGACGGAGAGAGAGCTTGAGGACGAGAGTCAGGCAGGACAGGAGAGAGAGGCTTGGACGAAGAGTCAGGCAGGAGGAGAGAGATGCTTAGGAGAGAGTCAGCGACAGGAGAGAGAGCGTTGGACGAGAGTCAGGCAAAGGGCAAGAGAGAGAGGCTTGGGACGACAGTCAGGCAGGACAGGAGAGAGAGCTTGCGAGAGTCTGCAGGACAGGAGAGAGATGCTTGGACGAGGTCAGGCAAGTACTGAGAGAGAGGCTTGGGACGAGAGTTCAGTGGACAGGAGAGAGAGGGGTTAGGACGAGATTCAGGCAGGAAAGGAGATAGAGGTCTTGGACGAGATCAGGAGGACAGGAGAGAGAAGGCTTCTGACTGAGAGTTTAGGCAGGACAGAAGAGAAGGGTTGGGACGAGATTCCCGGAGGACAGAAAGAGAGTCTTGAGAGAGGGTCAGGCAGGACAGGAGAAGAGAGGCTTGGGACGAGTCAACAGTTAGGAGAGAGAGCTTGAGGGCGAGATTCAGGCAGACAAGTGAGAGAGGTTAGGACGAGAGTCAGGCAAGACAAGAGAAGAGGCTTGGACGATGTCAGGCGGAAAGGAGAGGAAAGCTCAGGGAGATTGGCAGGACAGGAGAGAGAGCTTTTTGAAAGAGAGTCATCCAGGACCTTAGAGAGAGATCTGGGATTAGAGTCAGGCAGGAAAGGAGAGAGAGGCTTTTGGGGCAAAGTCATTGCGAAGGAGAGAGTATTGGACGAGAGTCAGGGAGGGTAGGAAGAGAGGGCTTGGGACGACAGTCAGTCAGGACAGAGAGGAGGCTTTTGGACGAGAATCAGCAAGATAGGAGGGAGAGGCTTGGGACGAGAGTCAGGCGGGACCGGAAGGAGAGTCTTCGGACGAGAGTCAGGCAGAACAGGAGAAAGAGGCTGGGGTCGAGAGTCAGGCAGGACAGGAGAGAGAGGGTTGGGAGAGAAATCAGGCAGGAGAGGAGAGAGAGGCTTTGGACGAAGTCAGGCAGGACAAGAGAGAGAGGCTTGGGACGAGATAGGCAGGACAGGAGAATAGAGGTCGGACGAGAGTCAGCCAGGACAAGAGAGGGATTTGTGACGAGCGTCAGGCAAGGACCAGAGAGAGGCTATGGACGGCAGTTGGCAGGAAAGAGAGAGGGGCCTTGGGAGGAGAAATTTAAGCAGAAAAGGAGAGAGAGGCATTGGACGGAATCAGGCAGGACATGAGAGAGAGGGTAATGTAGCAGATTAGAGAAACTTGGGGCGAGAGTCAGGGCAGGACAGGAGAGAGAGCCTTTGGGAGAGAGTCAGGGGGACCGGAGACAGAGGGTTGGACATAATAGCAGGAAGGAGAAAGAGACTTGGGACGAAAGTCAGGCAGGATGGAGAAAAGAGGCTTGGGAGGGGAGTCAGGCATCACAGGAGAGAGAGGCTTGGACGAGAATCATGCAGGAGAGGAGAGAGAGGCTTGGGGTGACGTAAGGCAGGAAAGAGAAAGAGGGTTCGGGCGAGAGCAGGGAGGACAGGAGAGAGAGGCTTGGACGAGAGTCAGGCACAACCGGAGAGAGAGACTTGGGACTAGAGTCAGGTAAAGAGGAGATAGAAGCTTGGACGAGAGTCAAGCAAGACAGAAAGAGAGGCTTCGGACGACAGTCAGGCAGGACAGGAGAGAGAAGCTTGGGACGAGAATAAGGCAGGACAAGAAGATTAGGCTTGGATGACTGTCAGGAGAACATGAGAGAGAGGCTTGGGACGAGAGTCAGGCAGGACAGGAGAGAGAGTCATGGAACAAGAGTTAGGCAGGATAGAGAAGAGGCATGGGATGAGAGTCAGGCAGGACAGGAGATAGAGGCTTGGGACTAGAGTCTGGCAGGACAGGGAAGAAAAGCTTAGGACGAGAGTCAGGCAAGACAGGAGAGAGAGGCTTGACGAGAGAGTCAGGCAGGGTAGGAGAGAGAAGCTTTGCACGAGAGTTAGGCAGGACAGGAAAAAGAGGGTTAGGACGAGAGTCAGGCAGGAAAGGAGATAGAGTCCTCGAACGAATGTCAGGCAGGAAAGGAAAGAGAGGCTTGGGACGAGGGTCAGGCAGGCCAGGAGAGGGAGGCTTGGGACAAGAGTCAGGCTGGACAGGGAAGAGACGCTTTTGACGAGAGTCAGAATCGACAGGAGAGAGGCTTCGGACGAGAGTCAGGCAGGGTAGGAGAGAGGGAGTTGAGACGAGAGGGAGGCTTGGGATGAGAGTCAGGCAGGACAGGAGACAGAGGCTTGGTACGAGAATCATGCAGGGTAGGAGAAAGGGGCTTCGGACGAGAGTCAGGCAGGACAGGAGGAAGAGGCTTGGGACGACAGACAGGCAGGACAGGAGAGAGAGGCTTCACTAGAGAGTTAGGCAGGACATGAGAGGGAGGCTTTCGACGACAGTCAGGCAGGGTAGGAGAGAGAGGCTTGTGACGAGAGTCAGGTAAGACAGGAGAGAGAGGCTTGGGACGACAGTTAGGCCAAACTGGAGAGAGAGGCTTAGGACGACAGTCAGAAAGGACAGGAGAGAGAGGCTTGGGACGAGAGTCAAGCAGGACAGGAGAGAGAGGCTTGGGACGAGAGTCAGGCAGAGTAGGAGAGAAGGGCTGCGGACGAGAGTCAAGAAAGTAGGAGAAAGAGGCTTAGGACGAGAGTCAGGCAGGAAAGAAGAGAGAGGCTTGGGACGAGAGTCAGGCAGGACAGGAGAGAGAGGCTTCACTAGAGACTTAGGCCGGACATGAGAAGGAGGCTTTCGACGACAGTCAGGCAGTGCAGGAGACAGAGGCTTGGGACGAGAGACAGGGAGGGCAGAAGAGAGAGGTCTGGGATGAGAGTCAGGAAGGACAGGAGAGAGAGGCTTGGGACAAGAGTCAGGCAGGACAGGACAGAGAGGACTGGGACGAGATTTAAGCAGGACAGGAGAGAGAGAGAGGCTTGGTACGAGAGTCAGCCAGGAAAAGAGAAGGAGCCTTGGGACGAGAGTCAGGCAGGACAGGAGAGAGATGCTTGACGAAAGAGTCAGGCAGGACAGGAGAGAGATGCTTGAGACGACGGTCAGGCAGGGTAGGAGAGAGAGGCTTAGGAAGAGAGTCAGATAGGACAGGAGAGAGAGAGTTAGGACGAGAGTCAGGAAGGAGAAGATATAGAGGCCTGGTACGACTGTCAGGCAGGACAGGAGAGAGAAGCTTCGGACAAGATTCAGGCAGGACAGGGAAGAGAAGCTTGTGACGAGAGTCATCTAGGACCGGAGAGAGAGTCTTGGGACGAGGTTCAGGCAGGACAGGAGAGAGAGGCTTGGGACAAGAGTCTGGCAGGAGAGGAGAGAGATGCTTGGGACGAGAGTCAAGCTCGACAGGAGAGAGAGGCTTGGGACGAGATTCAGATAGGACAGGATAGAGAGGGTTAGGACGAGAGTCAGGCAGGACAAGAGATAGAGGTCTGTGACGAGTGTCAGGCAGATCAGGAGAGAGAAGCTTCGGACGAGATTCAGTCAGGACAGGGAAGAGAAGCTTGTGACGAGAGTCATCCAGGACCAGAGAGAGAGTCTTGGGACGAGGGTCAGGCAGGACAGGAGAGAGAGGCTTGGGGCCGAGTCAGACACGATAGGAGAGAGAGTCTTGGGACGAGATTCAGGCAATACAAGTGAGAGAGAGGCTTGGGACGAGAGTCAGGCAATACAGAAGAGAGACGATGGGGACGATAGTCAGGCAGGACAGGAGAGAAAGGCTTTGGTCGAGAGTCAGGCAGGACAGGAGAGAGAGGCTTGTAACGAGAGTCATGTAGGACAGGAGAGAGAGGACTGTGATTAAAGTCAGGCAGGAAAGGAGAGAGAGACTTGGGACGAAAGTCATTCTCGACAGGAGAGAGTATTGAGACGAGAGTCAGGCAGGGTAGAAGAGATGGGCTTGGGACGACATTCAGTCAGGACAGGAGGTGGAGGCTTTGGACGAGAATCATGCAAGATAGGAGGGAGAGGCTTCGGGCGAGAGTCAGGCGGGACCGGAGAGAGAGTCTTCGGACGAGAGTCAGGCAGAACAGGAGAAAGAGGCTGGGGTCGAGAGTCAGGCAGGACAGGAGAGAGAGATATGGGAGAGAGTCAGGCAGGAGAGGAGAGAGAGGCTTTTGACGACACTCAGGCAGGACAGGAGAGAGAGGCTTGGGACGAGAGTTAGGCAGGACAGGAGTGAGAGTCAGGGGACGAGAGTCAGCCAGGACAAGAGAGGGAAGTTTGTGACGAGCGTCAGGCAAGACAGGAGTGAGAGGCTAGGGACGGCAGTTGGGCAGGACAAGAGAGAGGGGCTTGGGAGGAGATTCAGGCAGAACAGGAGAGAGAGGCATGGGACGCGAATCAGGCAGGACATGAGAGAGAGGCCTGGTACGATTGTCAGGCAGATATGAGAGAAAAGCTTGGGACGAGAGTCAGGCAGGACAGGAGAGAGAGCCTTGGGACGAGAGTCAGGCAGGACCGGAGACAGAGGGTTGGGACGATATTCAGGCAGGACAGGAGAAAGAGACTTGGGACGAAAGTCAGGCAGGATAGGAGAGAGAGGCTTGAGGAGAGAGTCAGGCATCACAGGAGAGAGAGGCTTGGGACGAGAATCATGCAGGAGAGGAGAGAGAGGCTTGGGATGACAGTAAGGCAGGAAAGGAGAAAGAGGCTTCGGGCGAGAGCAGGGAGGACAGGAGAGAGAGGCTTAGGACGAGAGTCAGGCACAACCGGAGAGAGAGACTTGGGACTAGAGTCAGGTAAGAGAGGAGATAGAAGCTTGGGACGAGAGTCAAGCAAGACAGAAGAGAGAGGCTTCGGACGACAGTCAGGCAGGACAGGAGAGAGAAGCTTGGGACGCGAGTCAGGAAAGGTAGGAAAGAAGGGCTTGGAACGAGTCAGTCAAATAGGAGATAGAGGCTTGGGACGGGAGTCAGTCAGGACAGGAGAGAGAGGACTGGGACGAGAGTCAGGTTGGAGAGAAGAGATAGGCTTGGATGAGAGTCAAGCTCGACAGGAGAGAGGCTTGGGACAAGAGTCAGGGGTAGGAGCGAGGGGCTTTGGACGATATTAAGGAAGGAGAGAAAATAGATACCTGGGACAAAAATCATGCAGGGTATCAGAGAGGGGCTTCGGACGATATTCAGGCAGTACAGAAGAGATTGGCTTCGGACGAGAGTCAGGCAGTACACGACAGGTAGGCTTGGGACGAGAGTCAGGCAGGACAGGAGAGAGTAGCTTGGGACGAGAGTCAGGCCAGGATTTGAGAGAAGGGCAATGGACGACAGTCAGGCAAGTAGGAGAAAAAGTATTGGGACGAGAGTGAGGCAGGACAAGAGAAAGAAGCTTGGGACAGGAGTCAGGCAGGACAGGAGAGAGAGGCTTGGAACGAGAGACAGACAGGACAGGAGAGAGAGACTTGTGAGGAGAGTCAGGCATGTCATGAGAGAGAGGCTTGGGACGAGAGTCAGAAAGGACAGGAGAGAGAGACTTGTGAGGAGAGTCAGGCATGTCATGAGAGAGAGGCTTGGGACGAGAGTCAGAAAGGACAGGAGAGAGAAGCTTGAGACGAGAGTCAGGCAGGAAAGGAGAAAGAAGCTTGGGACGAGAGTCAAGAATGACAGGAGAAATAGACTTGGGACGAAAGTCAGGCACGATAGGAGAGAGAGACTTGAGGAGAGAGTCAGGCACGACAGGAGAGAGAGGCTTGGGACGAGAATCAGGCAGGACAAGAAAGATAGGCTTGGGATGACTGTCAGGCAGAACATGAGAGAGAGGCTTGGGACGAGAGTCAGGCAGGACAGGAGAGAGAGTCATGGAACAAGAGTTAGGCAGGATAGAAGAGAGAGGCATGGGATGAGAGTCAGGCAGGACAGGAGAGAGAGGCTTGGGACTAGAGTCTGGCAGGACAGGGAAGAAAAGCTTAGGACGAGAGTCAGGCAAGACAGGAAAGAGAGGCTTGACGAGAGAGTCAGGCAGGGTAGGAGAGAGAGGCTTTGCACGAGAGTTAAGCAGGACAGGAAAAAGAGGGTTAGGACGAGAGTCAGGCAGGAAAGGAGATAGAGTCCTCGAACGAATGTCAGGCAGGAAAGGAAAGAGAGGCTTGGGACGAGAGTCAGGCAGGCCAGGAGAGGGAGGCTTGGGACAAGAGTCAGGTTGAACAGGGAAGAGACGCTTGGGACGAGAGTCAGAATCGACAGGAAAGAGGCTTCGGACGAGAGTCAGGCAGGGTAGGAGAGAGGGAGTTGAGACGAGAGGGAGGCTTGGGATGAGAGTCAGGCAGGACAGGAGACAGAGGCTTGGTACGAGAATCATGCAGGGTAGGAGAAAGGGGCTTCGGACGAGAGTCAGGCAGGACAGGAGGAAGAGGCTTGGGACGACAGACAGGCAGGACAGGAGAGAGAGGCTTCACTAGAGAGTTAGGCAGGACATGAGAGGGAGGCTTTCGACGACAGTCAGGCAGGGTAGGAGAGAGAGGCTTGGGACGAGAGTCAGGTAAGACAGGAGAGAGAGGCTTGGGACGACAGTTAGGCCAAACTGGAGAGAGAGCCTTAGGACGACAGTCAGAAAGGACAGGAGAGAGAGGCTTGGGACGAGAGTCAAGCAGGACAGGAGAGAGAGGCTTGGGACGAGAGTCAGGCAGAGTAGGAGAGAAGGGCTGCGGACGAGAGTCAAGAAAGTAGGAGAAAGAGGCTTAGGACGAGAGTCAGGCAGGAAAGAAGAGAGAGGCTTGGGACGAGAGTCAGGCAGGACAGGAGAGAGAGGCTTCACTAGAGACTTAGGCCGGACATGAGAAGGAGGCTTTCGACGACAGTCAGGCAGTGCAGGAGACAGAGGCTTGGGACGAGAGACAGGGAGGGCAGAAGAGAGAGGTTTGGGATGAGAGTCAGGAAGGACAGGAGAGAGAGGCTTGGGACAAGAGTCAGGCAGGACAGGACAGAGAAGCCTGGGACGAGATTCAAGCAGAACAGGAGAGAGAGAAAGGCTTGGTACGAGAGTCAGCCAGGAAAAGAGAAGGAGCCTTGGGACGAGAGTCAGGCAGGACAGGAGAGAGATGCTTGACGAAAGAGTCAGGCAGGACAGGGGAGAGATGCTTGAGACGACGGTCAGGCAGGTAGGAGAGAGAGGCTTAGGAAGAGAGTCAGACAGGACAGGAGAGAGAGAGTTAGGAACGAGAGTCAGGAAGGACAAGATATAGAGGGCCTGGTACGACTGTCAGGGAGGACAGGAGAGAGAAGCTTGGGACGAAGAGTCAGGCAGGACAGGGAAGAGAAGCTTGTGACGAGAGTCATCTAGGACGGAGAGAGAGTCTTGGGACGAGGTTTAGGCAGACAGGAGAGAGAGGCTTGGGGCAAGAGTCAGGCAGGAAAGAGAGAGAGGCTTGGGACGAGAGTCAGCACGACAGGAGAGAGAGGCTTGGACGAGAGTCAGAAAAAGAGAAAAGAGGTTTGGACGAGAGTCAGGCAGGGCAGGAGAAGAGGCTTGGAACGAGTGTCAGGCAGATCAAGGAGAGAGAGGCTTGGACGAGAGTCAGGCAGGACAGGAAGAGAGCTTGGACGAGAGTCAGGCAGGACCAGAGAGAGAGTCTTGGGACGAGGGTCAGGCAGGACAGGAGAGAGGGCTGGGACGAGTTTAGGCAGACAGGAGAGAGAGTCTTGGACGAGTTCAGGCAGAAGGAGGAGAGAGAGGCTTGGGACGAAGTCAGGCAAACAAGAAGAGAGACTTGGGGACGATAGTCAGGCAGGACAGGAGAGAGAAGCTTGGGACATAGTCCAGGCAGGACAGGAGAGAACGCTTGTTAACGAGAGTCATGTAGGACAGGAGCAGAGGACTGTGATTAAAGTCGGCAGGAAAGGAAGATAGACTTGGGACGAAAGTCATTCTCGACAGGAGAGAGTACTTGGGACGAGAGTCAGGCAGGGAAAGGGGAGAAGGGGTTGGGACGACATTCAGGCAGGACAGGAGTAGGGGCTTTTGGGCGAAATCAGCAGGTAGGAGGAGAGGCTTCGGGCGAGAGTCACGGGACCGGAGAGAGAGTCTTCGGACGAGAGTCAGGCAGAAACAGGAGAAAGAGGCTAGGTCGAGAGTCAGGCAGGACAGGAGAGAGAGTCATGGAACAAGAGTTAGGCAGGATAGAAGAGAGAGGCATGGGATGAAGTCAGGCAGGACAGGAGAAGAGCTTGGGACGAGATTAGGCAGGACAGGAAGAAAGAGCTTAGGAAAGAGAGTCAGGCAAAGGGCAGGAAGAGAGGCTTGACGAGAGAGTCAGGCAGGTAGGAGAGAGAGGCTTGAAGAGAGTCAAGAGGACAGGAAAAAGAGGTTAGGACGAGAGTCAGGCAGGAAAGGAGATAGGTCCTGCGAACGAATGTCAGGCAGGAAAGGAGAGAGAGGCTTGGGACGAGAGTCAGGCAGGACAGGAAAAGGAGCTTGGACAAGAGTCAGGCTAGACAGGAAGAGACACTTGGAACGAGAGTCAGATCGGACAGGAGAGAGAGGCTTCGGGGCGAGAGTTCAGGCAGGGTAGGAGAGACTGGGACGGTGAGACGAGAGGAGGCTTGGGATGAGAGTCAGGCAGGACAGGAGAGAGAGGCTTGGGACGAGAATCATGCAGGACAGGAGAAAGGTGCTTCGGACGAGAGTCAGGCAGGACAGGAGAGAGAGGCTTCGGGCGACGACATCAGGACAGGAGAGAGAGGCTTAGCACGAGAGTCAGGCAGGACATGAGAGGGAAAGGCTTCGACGAAGTCAGGCAGGGTAGGAGAGAGAGGCTTGGGGCGAGAGTCAGTAAGACAGGAGAGAGAGGCTTGGGACGACATTAGGCCAAACTGGAAAAGAGAGGCTTAGGACGACAAATCACAGAAAGGACAGGAGAGAGAGGCTAGGGACGAGAGGTCAAGAGGCAGGAGAAGAGAGGCTTGGACGAGAATCATGCAGAGTAGGAGAGAAGGGCCCCGGACGAGATCAAGACGTAGGAGAGAGGCTTAGGACGAGAGTCAGGCAGGAAGAAGAGAGAGGCTTGGGACAGAGTCAGGCAGGACAGGAGAGAGAGGCTTCACTAGAGAACTTAGGCCGGACATGAGGAAGGAGGCTTTCGACGACAGTCAGCAGGCAGGAGGAAGAGGCTTGGGACGAGAGTCAGGGCAGGACAGAAAAGAGAGGCTTGGACGAGAGTCAGGCAGGACAGGAGAGAGAGGCTTGGGACAGAGTCAGGCAGGACAGGAAGAGAAGCCTTGGGGGAACGAGAGTCATGTAATTAGGAGAAAGAGGCTTGGGACGAGAGTCATTCAGGACAGGAAAGAGAGGACTGGGACGAGATTCAAGCAGGAGAGAAGAGAGAGGCTCGGGATGAGTCAAGCTCGACAGGAGAGAGGCTCGGGATAAGTGGAGCTCGACAGGAGAGAGGCTTGGGACGAGAGTCAGGCAGGGAAGGAGAGAGGGGCTTGGGACGAGAGTAAGGCAGGACAGAAAAGAGAGGCTTGGGACGAGAATAATGCAGGGTAGGAGAGAAGGGGCTTCGGACGATATTCAAGCAGTACAGGAGAAATTGGCTTGGGACGAGAGTCAGGCAGTACAGGAGAGGAAGGCTTGGGACGTGAGTCAGGCAGGACAGGAGAGAGAGGCTTGGGACGACAGTCAGGCAGGGTAGGAGAGGAGGGCTATGGACGACAGTCAGGCAAGTAGGAGAAAAAGGCTTGGGACTAGAGTCAGGCAGGACAAGACAGAGAAGCTTGGGACAGGAGTCAGGCAGGACAGGAGAGAGAGGCTTGGGACGAGAGTCGGAGAGGACAGGAGAGGGAGACTTGAGACGAGAGTCAGGCAGGACAGGAGAGAGAGGCTTGGGACAAGAGTCAGAAAGGACAAGAGAGAGAGGCTTGGGACGAGAGTCAGGCAGGACAGGAGAGAGAAGCTTGTGATGAGAGTCAGGCATGACAGGAGAGAGAGTCATGGGACGAGATTCAGGCAGGCCTGAAACGAAGGCTTGGGACGAGAGTCAGGCTGGGTAGGAGAGAGGGGCTTGGGAAGAGAGTCAAGCAGGGCAAGAGAGATAGTCTTGGGACGACAGTCAGGCAGAACATGCGAGAGAGGCTTGAGACGAGAGTCAGGCAGGACAGGAGAGAGATGCATTGGACGAGAGATAGGCAGGACAGAAGAGAGAGGCATGGGACGAGAGTCAGGCAGGACAGGAAAGAGAGGCTTGGGACCAGAGTCAGGCAGGATAGAAGAGATTGGCTTGGGATGAGAGTCAGGCAACACAGAAGAGAGAGGCTTAGGAAGACAGTCAGGCAGGACAGGAGAGAGATGCTTGACGAGAGAGTCAGGCAGGACAGGAGAGAGATGCTTGAGACGACGGTCAGGCAGGGTAAGAGAGAGATGTTTGGGAAGAGAATCAGATAGGACAGGAGTGAGAGGGTTAGGACGAGAGTAAGGCAGGACAAGAGATAGAGGCCTGGGACGAGTGTCAGGCAGGATAGGAGAGAGAGGCTTCGGGCCTGATTTAGGGAGGACAGGAAAGAAAAGCTTGTGACGAGAGTCATCCAGGACCGGAGAGAGAGTCTTGGGACGGGGGTCAGGAAGGACAGGAGAGAGAAGCTTGGGACAAGAATCTGGTAGGAGAGGAAAGAGAGGCTTGGGACGAGAGTCAAGCTCGACAGGAGAGAGAGGCTTGGGACGAGAGTCAGGCAGGGAAAGAGAGAGAGGTTTGGGACGAGAGTCAGGCAGGACAGGAGGGAGAGGCTTGGGACGAAAGTCAGGCAAGACAGGAGAGGGAGGCTTGGGACGAGAGTCAGGCAGGAGATGAGAGAAAATCTTGAAACGAGAATCAGGCAGGACAGGATACATAGACTTGGGACGAGAGTCAGGCAGGACAGGAGAGAGAGGCTAGGGACGAGAGTCAGGCAGGACAAGAGAGAGAGAGGCATGGGAGGAGAGTCAGGGAGGACAGGAGAGTGATGCTTGGGACGAGAATTAGGCAGGACAGGAGAGAGAGGCTTAGGAGCGAGTCAGGCACGATAGGAGAGAGAAGCTTGGGACGAGAATCAGGCAGTATAGAGAGTCAGGAAATACAGGAGACGCTGGGACGAGAGTCAGGCAGGAAAGGAGATAAAGGCTTTGGTCGAGAGTCAGGCAGGAGAGGAGAGAGAGGCTTGGAACGAGAGTCATACAGGACAGGAGAGAGAGGACTGTGATTAAAGTCAGGCAGGAAAGGAGAGAGAGGGTTGGGACGAGAGTCACGCTCGATAGGAGAGAGTATTGAGACGAGAATCATGCAGGGTAGGAGAGAGAGGCTTCGGACGAGAGTCAGGCAATACAGGAGGGAGAGTCTTGGGAGGAGAGTCAGGCAGGACAGGAGAGAGAGGCTTCGGACGAGAGTCAGGCGGGACCGGAGAGAGAGTCTTCGGCCGAGAGTCAGGCAGGACAGGAGAGAGAGGCTGGGGTCGAGAGTCAGGCAGGACAGGAGAGAGAGGGATGAGGAGAGAGTCAGGAAGGACAGGAGAGAGAGGCTTTTGACGACACTCAGGCAGGACAGGAGAGTGTTCGGACGAGAGTTAGGCAGGACAGGAAAGAGAGTCAGGGGAAGAGAGTAAGCCAGGACCAGAGAGGGAGGTTTGTGACGAGAGTCAGGCAAGACAGGAGTTAGGGGCTAGGGACGGCAGTTCGGCAGGACAAGAGAGAGAGGCTTGGGAGGAGAATCAGGCAGAACAGGAGAGAGGCATGGGACGAGAGTCAGGCAGGACAGGAGAGAGAGGCTTGGGACGAGAGTCAGGCAGGACAGGAGATAGAAGCCTGCGACGATTGTCAGGCAAGATATGAGAGAAAAGCTTCGGACGAGAGTCAGGCAGGACAGGGGAGAGATGCTTGGGACGAGAGTCAGGCAGGACAGGCGACAGAGGCTAGGGACGATATTCAGGCATGAAAAGGAGAAAGAGAGTTGGGACGAAAGTCAGGCAGGATCGGAGAGAGAGGCTTGATGAGAGGGTCAGGCATGACATGAGAGAGAGGCTTGGGACGAGAGTCAGGCAGGACAGGAGAGAGAGGCTTGGGACGAGAGTCAGGCAGGACCGGAGAGAGACTTGGGACGAGAGTCAGGTAAAAGAGGAGATAGACGCTTGGGACGAGAGTCAAGCAGGACAGGAGAGAGAGGCTTCGGACGACAGTCAAGCAGGACAGGAGAGAGAGGCTTCGGACGCCAGTCAGAAACGAGACTCAGGCAATTATGAGATAGATTCTTGGGACGAGATTCAGTCAGGACAGGAGAGAGAGGACTGAGACGATAGTCAGGCAGGAGAGAAGAGAGAGGCTTGGGAGGAGAGTCAAGATCGACAGGAGAGAGGCTTGGGACGAGAGTAAGGCAGGACAGAAAATAGAGACGTGGGACAACAATCATGCAGGGTAGGAGAGAGGGGCTTCGGACGATATTCAGACAGTACAGGAGAGATTGGCTTGGGACGAGAGTCAGGCAGTACAAGACAGTGAGGCTTGTGACGAGAGTCAGGCAGGACAGGAGAGAGAGGCTTGTGACGAGAGTCAGGCAGGATTTGAGAAAAGGGCTATGGACGACAGTCAGGCAGGTAGGAGAGAGGGGCTTGGGAAGAGAGTCAAGCAGGGCAAGAGAGATAGTCTTGGGACACAGTCAGGCAGACATGGAGAGAGGCTTGAGGACGAGAGTCAGGCAGGACAGGAGAGAGATGCTTGGACGAGAGATAGGCAGGACAGAAGAGAGAAGGCTTGGGACGAGAGTCAGGCAGGACAGGAAGAGAGGCTTGGACCAGAGTCAGGCAGGGAAGAAGAGGCTTGGGACGAGAGTCAGGCAGACAGAAGAGAGAGGCTTGGAAGACAGTCAGACAGGACAGGAGAGAGAGCTTGACGAGAGGGCAGGCAGGACAGGAGAGAGATGCTTGAGACGACGGTCAGGCAGGGTAGGAGAGAGATGTTTGGGACGAGAGTCAGGATAGACAGGAGTGAGAGGCTTGACGAGAGTAAGGCAGGACAAGAGAGAGGCCTGGGACGAGTGTCAGGCAGGATAGGAGAGAGAGGCTTGGGACTGATTTAGGGAGAGAAGCTTGGACAGGAGTCAGGGCATGACAGGAGAGAGAGGCTTGGGACGAGAGGTCAGAGAGGACAGCAGAGAGAGACTTGGGACGAGAGTCAGGGCAGGACAGGAGAGAGAGGCTTGGGACGAGAGTCAGAAAGGACAGGAGAGAGAGGCTATGGAAGAGAGTCAGGAAGGAAAGGAGAAAGAAGCTTGCGACGAGAGTCAGGCATGACAGGAGAGAAAGTCATGGGACGAGAGTCAGTCAGGCCTGGAACGAGAGCTTGGGACGAGAGTCAGGCTGGGTAGGAGAGAGGGGCTTGGGACGAGAGTCAAGCAGGACAAGAGAGATAGGCTTGGGACGACTGTCAGGCAAGACATGAGAGAGAAGCTTGGGACGAGAGTCAGGCAGGACAGGAGAGTCATGGGACAAGAGCTAGGCAGGACAGAAGACACAGGCATTTGATGAGAGTCAGGCAGGACAGGAGAGAGAGTCTTGGGACTAAAGTCACGCAGGACAGATGAGAAAATCTTGGGAGGAGAGTCAGGCAGGACAGGAGAGAGAGGCTTGACGAGAGAGTCAGGCAGGACAGGAGAGAGAGGCTTGACGAGAGAGTCAGGCAGGACAGGAGAGAGAGGCTTGGGACGACGGACAGGCAGGGTAGGAGAGAGAGGCTTTGGACGAGAGTCAGGCAGGACAGGAGAAAGAGTGTTAGGACGAGGGTCAGGCAGGAAAGGAGATAGAGTCCTGGAACGAATGTCAGGTAGGAAAGGAAAGGGAAGCTTGGGAGGAGAGTCAGGAAGGACAGGAGAGAGAGGCTTGGAACAAGAGTCAGACAGGACAGGAAAGAGACGCTTGGGACGAGAGTCAGAATCGACAGGAGAGAGGATTCGGACGAGAGTCAGGCAGGATAGGAGAGAAGTGACGAGAGTCAAGCAAGACAAGAGAGATAGGCCTGGGACGACAGTCGTGCAGAACATGAGAGAGAGGCTTGGGACGAGAGTCAGGTAGGACAGGAGAGAGATGAGTGGGACGAGAGTTAGGCAGGACAGAAGAGAGAGTGGCTAGGGACTAGAGTCAGGCAGGATAAGGGAGAAAAGCTTGGGACGAGAGTCAGGCAGGACAGGAGTGAGAGGGTTGGGACGACATTCAGGCAGGACTAGAGAGAGAGGCTTGCGAGGAGAGTCAGGCAGAACAGGAGGGAGAGGCATGGGACGAGAGTCAAGCAGGACATGAAAGAGAGGATGGGGACGAGAGTCAGGACGGAGAGGATATTGACGGATGAGTAGAGAGTCAGGCAGGACAGGAGAGAGAGGATTTTGACGACAGTCAGGAAGGACAGGAGAGAGAGGTTTGGGACGAGAGTCTGGCAGGAGAGGAGAGAGAGGCTTGGGACGACATTCAGGCAGGACTAGAGAGAGAGGCTTGCGAGGAGAGTCAGGCAGAACAGGAGGGAGAGGCATGGGACGAGAGTCAAGCAGGACATGAAAGAGAGGATGGGGACGAGAGTCAGGACGGAGAGGATATTGACGGATGAGTAGAGAGTCAGGCAGGACAGGAGAGAGAGGATTTTGACGACAGTCAGGAAGGACAGGAGAGAGAGGTTTGGGACGAGAGTCTGGCAGGAGAGGAGAGAGAGAGGCTTGGGACCAAGTCAAGCAGGATAGGAGAGAGAGGCTTGGGACGAGAGTCAGGTAGGACAGGAGAGAGAGGCTTGGGACGAGAGTTAGGCAGGACAGGAGAGAGAGGCTGGGGACGAGAGTCAGCCAGGTCAAGAGAGGGAGGTTTGTGACGAGAGTCAGGCAAGACAGGAGTGAGAGGCTTGGGACGACAGTCAGGCAGGAGAAGAAGGAGAGGCTTGGGAGGGGAGTCAGGCAGAAGAGGAGGGAAAGACTTGGGACGAGAGTTAGGCAAGAGAGGAGATAGACGCTTGGAACGAGAGTAAGGCAGGACAGGAGAGAGAGGCTTGTCACGAAATTGAGGCAGGACAGGAGAAAGAGACTTAGGACGAAAGTCAGGCAGGATAGGAGAGAGAGGTTTGGGACGACGAGAGTCAGGCAGGACAGGAGAGAGAGGCTTGGGACTAGAGTCAGGCAGGACAGGAGAAACAGCCTTGGGACGAGAGTCAGGCAGGATAGGACAGAGAGGCTTGAGGAGAGAGTCAAGCATGACTGGAGAGAGTGGCATGGGACGAGACTCAGCCAGGACAGGAGAGAGAGGCTTGGGAGGAGAGTCAGGCAGTGTAGGAGAGAAGGGCTTGGGACGAGAGTCAGGCAAGTAGGAGAAAGCGGCTCGGGACGAGAGTCAGGCAGGAGAGAAGAGAGAGGCTTGGGATGAAAGTCAGGCAGGACAGGAGAATGAGGCTTGGGACGAGAATCAGGCAGGACAGGAGAGAGAGGCTCAGGATGAGAGTCAGCCAGGACAAGAGAGGGAGGTTTGGGACGAGAGTCAGGCAAGACAGGAGTGAGAGGCTTGGGACGACAGTGAGGCAGGACAAAAGAGAGAGGCTTGAGAGGAGAGTCAGGCAGAACAGGAGAGAGAGGCATGGGATAAGAGTCAGGCAGGACATGAAAGAGAGGCTGGGGACGAGAGTCAGGCAGGACATGAGAGAGAGGCTAGTGACAAGAGTCAGGCAGGACAGGAGAAGCAGCCTTGGGACGAAAGTCAGGCAGGATAGGACAGAGAGTCTTGAGGAGAGAGTTCAGGCATGACAAGAGAGATCGGCTTGGGACGAGAATCAGGCAGGACAAGAGAGAGAGGCTTGGGACGAGAGTCAGGCAGGGTAGGAGAGAAGAGCTTGGGACGAGAGTCAGGCAAGTAGGAGAAAGAGGCTTGGGACGAGAGTCAGGAAGGAGAGAAGAGAGAGGCTTGGGATGAGAATCAGGCACAATAGGAGATAGAGGCTTGGGACGAGAGTCAGGCAGGAAAGGAGAGAGAGGCTCAGGATGAGAGTCAGCCAGGAAAAGAGAGTCAGTTTTGGGACGAGAGTCAGGCAAGACAGGAGTGAGAGGCTTGGGACGACAGTTAGTCAGGACAAAAGAGAGAGGCTTGGGAGGAGAGTCAGGCAAAACAGGAGAGAGAGGCATGGGACGAGAGTCAGGCAGGACATGAAAGAGAGGCTGGGGACGAGAGTCAGGCAGGACAGGAGAGAGAGGGATGAGGAGAGAGTCAGTTAGGACAGAAGAGAGAGGCTTTTGACGACAGTCAGGAAGGACAAGAGAGAGAGGCTTGGGACGAGAGTCTGGCAGGCAAGGAGAGAAAGGCTTGAGACCGATTAAAGCAGGATAGGAGAGAGAGGCTTGGGACGAGAGTCAGGCAGGACAGGAGAGGGAGGTTTGGGACGAGAGTTAGGCAGGACAGAAGAGAGAGGCTGGGGACGAGAGTCAGCCAGGTCAAGAGGGGGAGGTTTGTGACGACAGTCAGGCAAGACAGGAGTGAGAGGCTTGGGACGATAGTCAGGCAGGACAAGAGAGAGAGGCTTGTTAGGTTAGTCAGGCACAGCAGGAGAGATAACTTGGGAAGAGAGTCAGGCAAGAGAGGAGATAGACGCTTGGAACGAGAGTCAGGCAGTACAAGAGAGAGAGGCTTGGGACGATATTGATGCAGGACAGGAGAAAGAGACTTAGGACGAAAGTCAGGCAGGTTAGGAGAGAGAGGCTTGAGGAGAGAGTCAAGCACGACATGAGAGAGAGACTTAGGGCGAGAATGAGGCAGGAGAGGAGAGGAGGATTGGAATGACAATGATGCAGGACAGGAAAGAAAGGCTTTTGACGAGAGTCAGGGAGGACAGGAGAGAGAGGTTATGGACGAGAGTCAGGCAGGACCGGAGAGAGAGACTTGGGACGAGAGTCAGGCAAGAGAGGAGATAGACGCTTGGAACGAGAGTCAGGCAGGACAGGACAGAGAGGCTTCGGACGAAATTCAGGCAGTACAGGAGAAACAGCCTTGGGACGAAAGTCAGGCAGGATAGGAGAGAGAGGCTTGAGGAGAGAGTCAGTCACGACAGGAGAGAGTAGCTTGGGACGAGAATCAGGAAGAACAGGAGAGAGAAGCTTGGGACGTCAGTCAGGCAGGATAAGAAAGAGAGCCTTCAGACTACATTCAGGCAGGACAGGAGATAGAGGCTTCGGACGAGAGTCAGGAAGGGTAAGAGATAAGGGCTTGGAACGAGAGTTACACTATTAGGAGAAAGAGGCTTGGGACGAGAATCCGTCAAACAGGAGAGAGAGGACTGGGACGAGAGTCAGGCAGGAGAGAAGAGAGAGGCTTGGGATGAGTCAAGCTAGACAGGAGAGAGGCTTGGGACGAGAGTCAGGCAGGGTAGGAGAGAGGGGCTTTGGACGAGAGTAAGGCAGGACATAAAAGAGAGGCTTGGGACCAGAATCATGCGGGGAAGGAGAGAGGGGCTTCGGAGAATATTCAGGCAGTACAGGAGAGATTAGTTTGGGTCGAAAGTCAGACAGTACAGGAGAGGGAGGGTGGGACGACAGTCAGGCAGGACAGGAGAGAGAGGCTTTGGACGAGAGTCAGGCAGGGTAGGAGAGAAGAGCTATGGATGACAGTCAGGCAAGTAGGAGAAAAAGACTTGGGGCGAGATTCAGGCAGGAGAAGACAGAGAAACTTGAGACAGGAGTCAGGCAGGAGAGGAGAGAGTGCTTGGGACGAGAGTCAGACAGGACAGGAGAGAGAGGCTTGGGACGAGAGTAACAAAGGACAGGAGAGAGAGGCTTGGGACGAGAGTCAGGCAGGACAGGAGAAAGAATCTCTAGATGAGAGTCAGCCATGACAAGAGAGTCAGGCTGGGTAGAGGAGAGGGGCTTGGGTCGAGAGTCAAGCAGGACTAGAGAGATAGGCTTGGGACGAGAGTCGGGCAGAACATGAGAGAGAGGCTTGGGACGAGAGTCAGACAGGACAGGAGAGAGATGCATGGGACGAGAGTTAGGCTGGACAGAAGAGAGAGGCATGGGACGAGAGTCAGGCAGGAAAGGAGAGAGTGGGTAGGGACTAGAGTCAGGCAGGATGGGGGAGAAAAGCTTGGGACGAGAGTCAGGCAGGACAGGAGAGAGAGGCTTGGCGAGAGTCAGGCATTATAGTAGAGAGAGGCTTGGAACGACGATCAGGCAGGGTAGGAGAGAGAGGCTTGGGACTAGAGTCAGGCAGGACAGGAGAGAGAGGGTTGGGACGAGATTCAGGCAGGACAGTAGAGAATGGCTTGGGACGAGAATCAGGCAAGGTAGGAGAGAAGGCTTGGGGCGAGAGTCAGGCAAGTAGGAGATATAAGCTTGGGACGAGAGTCAGGCAGGAAGGAAGAGAGAGGTTTGGGACGAGAGTGAGGCAGGAACGAAGAGAGAGGCTTTGGACGAGAGTAAGGCAAGACAGGAGTGAGAGGCTTGGGACGACAGTCAGGCAGGACAAGAGAGAGAGAGGCTTGGGAGGGGAGTCAGGCAGAACAGGAGAGAGAGGCATGGGACGAGTTTCAAACAGGACATGAAAGAGAGGCTGGGGACGAGAGTCAGGCAGGAAAGGAGAGAGAGGGATGAGGAGAGAGTCAGGCAGGACAGGAGAAAGAGGCTTTTAACGACAGTCAGGAAGGATAGGGGAGAGAGGCTTGGGACGAGAGTCTGGCAGGAGAGGAGAGAGAGGTTTGGGACCGAGTCAAGCAGGATAGGAGAGAGAGGCTTGGGACGAAAGTCAGGCAGGACAGGAGAGAGAGGCTTGTGACGAGATTTAGGCAGGACAGGCGAGAGACTTGGGACGACAGTCAGGCAGAGTAGGAGAGAAGGGCTATGGACGACAGTCAGGCAAGTAGGAGAAAAAGGCTTGGGTCGAGAGTCAGGCAGGACAAGACAGAGAAGCTTGGGACAGGAGTCATGCAGGATAGGAGAGAGAGGCTTGGGACGAGAGTCAGACAGGACAGGAGAGAGAGGCTTGGGACGAGAGCCAGGCAGGACAAAAGAGAGAAGTTTGAAATGAGAGTCAGCCATGACAAGAGAGAGAGTCATGGGACGAGAGTCAGGCAGGCATGGAGCGAGAGCTTGAGACGAGAGTCATGCTGGGTAGGAGAGAGGGGCTTGTGACTAGAGTCAAGCAGGACAAGAGAGATAGGCTTGGGACGACAGTCGTGCAGAACATGAGAGAGAGGCTTGGGACGAGAGTCAGGTAGGATAGGAGAGGGATGAGTGGGACGAGAGTTAGGCAGGACAGAAGAGAGAGGCGTGGGACGAGACTCAAGCAGGACAAGAGAGAGTGGCTATGGACTAGAGTCAGGTAGGATAAGGGAGAAAAGCTTGGGACGAGAGTCAGGCAGGACAAGAGAGAGAGGCTTGACGTGTCAGGCATTATAATAGAGAGAGGGTTGGAACGACGATCAGGCAGTGTAGGAGAGAGAGGCTTGGGCCGAGAGTCAGGCAGGACAGGAGAGAGAGTGTTGGGACGAGAGTCACGCAAGACAGTAGAGAGAAGCTTGGGACGAGAGTCAGGCAGGGTAGGAGAGAAGGGCTTGGGACGAGAGTCCGGCAAGTAGGAGAAAGAGGATTGGGACGAGAGTCAGGCAGGAAAGAAGGGAGAGGCTTGGGACGAGAGTCAGGCAGGACAGGAGAGAGAGGCTTGGGACGAGAGTCAGGCAGGACTGGAGAGAGAGGCTCAGGATGAGAGTCAGCCAGGACAAGAGAGGGAGGTTTGGGACGAGAGTTTGGCAAGACAGGAGTGAGAGGGTTGGGACCAAGTCAAGCAGGATAGGAGAGAGAGGCTTGGGACGAGAGTCAGGTAGGACAGGAGAGAGAGGTTTGGGACGAGAGTCTAGCAGGAGAGGAGAAAGAGGCTTGGGACCAAGTCAAGCAGGATAGGAGAGAGAGGCTTGGGACGAGAGTCAGGTAGGACAGGAGAGAGAGGCTTGTGACGAGAGTTAGGCAGGACAGGAGAGAGAGGCTGGGGACGAGAGTCAGCCAGGTCAAGAGAGGGAGGTTTGTGACGAGAGTCAGGCAAGACAGGAGTGAGAGGCTTGGGACGACAGTCAGACAGGACAAGAAAGAGAGGCTTGGGAGGGGAGTCAGGCAGAAGAGGGGGGAAAGACTTGGGACGAGAGTTAGGCAAGAGAGGAGATAGACGCTTGGAACGAGAGTCAGGCAGGACAGGAGAGAGAGGCTTGGCATGAAATTGAGGCAGGACAGGAGAAAGAGACTTAGGACAAAAGTCAGGCAGGATAGGAGAGAGAGGTTTGGGACGACGAGAGTCAGGCAGGACAGGAGAGAGAGGCTTGGGTCGAGAGTCAGGCAGGACAGGAGAAACAGCCTTGGGACGAGAGTCAGGCAGGATAGGACAGAGAGGCTTGAGGAGAGAGTCAGGCATGACTGGAGAGAGTGGCTTGGGACGAGATTCAGGCCGGACAGGAGAGAGAGGCTTGGGAGGAGAGTCAGGCAGTGTAGGAGAGAAGGGCTTGGGACGAGAGTCAGGCAAGTAGGAGAAAGCGGCTTGGGACGAGATTCAGGCAGGAGAGAAGAGAGAGGCTTGGGATGAAAATCAGGCAGGACAGGAGAATGAGGCTTGGAACGAGAGTCAGGCAGGGTAGGAGAGAAGAGCTTGGGACGAGAGTCAGGCAGGAGAGAAGAGAGAGGCTTGGGATGAGAGTCAGGCAGGATAGGAGATAGAGGCTTGGGACGAGAGTCAGGCAGGAAAGGAGAGAGAGGCTCAGGATGAGAGTCAGCCAGGAAAAGAGAGGGATGTTTGGGACGAGAGTCAGGCAAGACAGGAGTGAGAGGATTGGGACGAGAATAAGGCAGGAGAGGAGAGAGAGGCTTGGGACGACAGTCAGGCAGGACAGGAGAAAGAGGCTTCGGACGAGAGTTAGGGATGACAGGAGACAGAGGTTTAGGACGAAAGTCAGGCAGGACAGTAGAGAGAGACTTAGGACGAGAGTCAGGCAAAAGAGGAGATAGACTCTTGGAACGAGAGTCAGGCAGGATAGGAGAGAGAGGCTTAGGACGATATTCAGGTAGGACAGGAGAAAGAGACTTGAGACGAAAGTCAGGCAAGATAGGAGAGAGAGGCTTGAGGAGAGAGTCAGGCACGACAGGAGAGAGTAGCTTGGGACGAGAATCAGGAAGGACAGGAGAGAGAAGCTTGGGACGTCAGTCAGGCAGGATAAGAAAGAGAGGCTTCAGACGACATTCAGGCAGGACAGGAGAGAGAGGCTTCGGACGAGAGTCAGGAAGTGTAAGAGATAATGGCTTGGAACGAGAGTTACGCAATTAGGAGAAAGAGGCTTGGGACGAGTATCAGTCAAACAGGAGAGAGAGGACTGGGACGAGAGTCAGGCAGGAGAGAAGAGAGAGGCTTGGGATGAGTCAAGCTAGACAGGAGAGAGGCTTGGGACGAGAGTCAGGCAGGGTAGGAGAGAGGGGCTTTGGACGAGAGTAAGGCAGGTCATAAAAGAGAGGCTTGGGATCAGAATCATGCGGGGAAGGAGAGAGGATCTTCGGAGAATATTCAGGCAGTACAGGAGAGATTAGCTTGGGACGAAAGTCAGGCGGTACAGGAGAGGGAGGGTGGGACGACAGTCAGGCAGGACAGGAGAGAGAGGCTTTGGACGAGAGTCAGGCAGGGTAGGAGAGAAGAGCTATGGATGACAGTCAGGCAAGTAGGAAAAAAAGACTTGGGACGAGAGTCAGGCAGGACAAGACAGAGAAACTTGAGACAGGAGTCAGGCAGGAGAGGAGAGAGTGCTTTGGACGAGAGTCAGGCAGGACAGGAGAGAGAAGCTCTAGATGAGAGTCAGCCATGACAAGAGAGTCAGGCTGGGTAGAAGAGAGGAGCTTGGGTCGAGAGTCAAGCAGGACTAGAGAGATAGGCTTGGGACGAGAGTCGGGCAGAACATGAGAGAGAGGCTTGGGACGAGAGTCAGACAGGACAGGAGAGAGATGCATGGGACGAGAGTTAGGCAGGACAGAAGAGTGAGGCATGGGACGAGAGTCAGGCAGGACAGGAGAGAGTGGCTAGGGACTAGAGTCAGGCAGGATGGGGGAGAAAAGCTTGGGACGAGAGTCAGGCAGGACAGGAGAGAGAGGCTTGGCGAGAGTCAGGCATTATAGGAGAGAGAGGCTTGGAACGACGATCAGGCAGGGTAGGAGAGAGAGGCTTGGGACTAGAGTCAGGCAGGACAGGAGAGAGAGGGTTGGGCGGAGATTCAGGCAGGACAGGAGAGAATGGCTTGGAACGAGAATAAGGCAAGGTAGGAAAGAAGGCTTGGGGCGAGAGTCAGGCAAGTAGGAGATAGAAGCTTGGGACGAGAGTCAGGCAGGAAGGAAGAGAGAGGCTTGGGACGAGAGTCAGGCAGGAACGAAGAGAGAGGCTTGGGACGAGAGTCAGGCAGGACAGGAGAGAGAGGTCTGGGACGAGAGTCTGGCAGGAAAGGAGAGAGAGGCTCAGGATGAGAGTAAGCCAGGACAAGAGAGGGAGGTTTGGGACGAGAGTCAGGCAAGACAGGAGTGAGAGGCTTGGGACGACAGTCAGGAAGGACAAGAGAGAGAGGCTTGGGAGGAGAGTTAGGCAGAACAGGAGAGAGAGGCATGGGACCAGTGTCAAACAGGACATGAAAGAGAGGCTGGGGACGAGAGTCAGGCAGGACAAGAGAGAGAGGGATGAGGAGAGAGTCAGGCAGGACAAGAGAGAGAGGCTTTTAACGACAGTCAGGAAGGATAGGGGAGAGAGGCTTGGGACGAGAGTCTGGCAGGAGAGGAGAGAGAGGCTTGGGACCGAGTCAAGCAGGATAGGAGAGAGAGGCTTGGGACGAGAGTCAGAGAGGACAGCAGAGAGAGACTTGGGACGAGAGTCAGGCAGGACAGGAGAGAGAGGCTTGGGACAAGAGTCAGAAAGGACAGGAGAGAGAGGCTATGGAAGAGAGTCAGGAAGGAAAGGAGAAAGAAGCTTGCGACGAGAGTCAGGCATGACAGGAGAGAAAGTCATGGGACGAGAGTCAGGCAGGCCTGGAACGAGAGCTTGGGACGAGAGTCAGGCTGGGTAGGAGAGAGGGGCTTGGGACGAGAGTCAAGCAGGACAAGAGAGATAGGCTTGGGACGACTGTCAGGCAAGACATGAGACAGAGGCTTGGGACGAGAGTCAGGCAGGACAGGAGAGTCATGGGACAAGAGCTAGGCAGGACAGAAGACACAGGCATTTGATTAGAGTCAGGCAGGACAGGAGAGAGAGTCTTGGGACTAAAGTCACGCAGGACAGATGAGAAAATCTTGTGAGGAGAGTCAGGCAGGACAGGAGAGAGAGGCTTGACGAGAGAGTCAGGCAGGACAGGAGAGAGAGGCTTGACGAGAGAGTCAGGCAGGACAGGAGAGAGAGGCTTGGGACGACGGACAGGCAGGGTAGGAGAGAGATGCTTTGGACGAGAGTCAGGCAGGACAGGAGAAAGAGTGTTAGGACGAGGGTCAGGCAGAAAAGGAGATAGAGTCCTGGAACGAATGTCAGGTAGGAAAGGAAAGGGAAGCTTGGGAGGAGAGTCAGGAAGGACAGGAGAGAGAGGCTTGGAACAAAAGTCAGGCAGGACAGGAAAGAGACGCTTGGGACGAGAGTAAGACTGGACAGGAGAGAGATGCTTGGGAAGAGAGTCAGGCAGAACAAGAGAGAGAGGCTTAGGACGAGAGTCAAGCAGGACAGGAGAGAGAGGCTTCACTAGAGAGTTAGGCAGGACATGAGAGGGAGGCTTTCAACGACAGTCAGGAAGGGTAGGAGATAGAGGCTTGGGACGAGAGTCAGGGAGGACTGGAGAGAGAGAGGCTTTGGACGAGAATCAGGCGGGACAGGAGAGTGAGGCTTGGGACGAGAGTCAGCCAGGACTAGAGAAGGAGGCTTGGGACGAGAGTCAGGCAAGACAGGAGAGAGAGGCTTTGGACGACAGCCAGACAAGGCAGGAGATAGAGGCTTGGGACGAGAGTTAGCCAGGACAAGAGAGAGAGGCTTGGGAAGAGAGTCAGGCAGGACCGGAGAGAGAGACTTGAGACGACAGTCAGGCAGGACAAGAGAGAGAGGCTTGGGAGGAGAGTCAGGCAGAACAGGAGAGAGAGGCATGGGACGAGAGTCAAGCAGGACATGAAAGAGAAGCTGGGAACGAGAATCAGGCAGGACAGGAGAGAGAGGCTTCGGCCGATATTCAGGCAGGACAGGAAAAAGAGACTTGGGACGAAAGTCAGGCAGGATAAGAGAGAAAGGCTTGAGGAGAGAGTCAGGCACGACAGGAGGCAGAGGCTTGGGACGAGAATAAGTCAGGAGAGGAGAGAGAGGCTTGGGACGAGAGTCAGGCAGGGTAGGAGAGAAGGGCTTGGGACGAGAGTCCGGCAAGTAGGAGAAAGAGGATTGGGACGAGAGTCAGGCAGGAAAGAAGGGAGAGGCTTGGGACGAGAGTCAGGCAGGACAGGAGAGAGAGGCTTAGGACGAGAGTCAAGCAGGACATGAAAGAGAGGATGGGGACGAGAGTCAGGCAGGAGAGGATATTGACGGATGAGTATAGAGAAGGCAGGACAGGAGAGAGAGGATTTTGATGACAGTCAGGAAGGACAGGAGAGAGAGGTTTGGGACGAGAGTCTAGCAGGAGAGGAGAGAGAGGCTTGGGACCAAGTCAAGCAGGATAGGAGAGAGAGGCTTGGGACGAGAGTCAGGTAGGACAGGAGAGAGGCTTGGGACGAGAGTTAGGCAGAACAGGAGAGAGAGGCTGGGGACGAGAGTCAGCCAGGTCAAGAGAGGGAGGTTTGTGACGAGAGTCAGGCAAGACAGGAGTGAGAGGCTTGGGACGACAGTCAGGCAGGACAAGAAAGAGAAGCTTGGGAGGGGAGTCAGACAGAAGAGGAGGGAAAGACTTGGGACGAGAGTTAGGCAAGAGAGGAGATTGAAGCTTGGAACGAGAGTCAGGCAGGACAGGAGAGAGAGGCTTGGCACGAAACTGAGGCAGGACAGGAGAAAGAGACTTAGGACGAAAGTCAGGCAGGATAGGAGAGAGGTTTGGGACGACGAGAGTCAGGCAGGACAGGAGAGAGAGGCTTGGGACGAGAGTCAGGCAGGACAGGAGAAACAGCCTTGGGACGAGAGTCAGGTAGGATAGGACAGAGAGGCTTGAGGAGAGAGTCAGGCACGACTGGAGAGAGTGGCTTGGGACGAGATTCAGGCCGGACAGGAGAGAGAGGCTTGGGAGGAGAGTCAGGCAGTGTAGGAGAGAAGGGCTTGGGACGAGAGTCAGGCAAGTAGGAGAAAGCGGCTTGGGACGAGAGTCAGGCAGGAGAGAAGAGAGAGGCTTGGGATGAAAGTCAGGCAGGACAGGAGAATGAGGCTTGGGACGAGAGTCAGGCAGGACAGGAGAGAGAGGCTCAGGATGAGAGTCAGCCAGGACAAGAGAGGGAGGTTTGGGACGAGAGTCAGGCAAGACAGGAGTGAGAGGCTTGGGACGACAGTCAGGCAGGACAAAAGAGAGAGGCTTGGGAGGAGAGTCAGGCAGAACAGGAGAGAGAGTCATGGGATAAGAATCAGGCAGGACATGAAAGAGAGGCTGGGGGCGAGAGTCAGGCAGGACAGGAGAGAGAGGCTAGTGACAAGAGTCAGGCAGGACAGGAGAAGCAGCCTTGGGACGAAAGTCAGGCAGGATAGGACAGAGAGTCTTTAGGAGAGAGTTCAGGCATGACAGGAGAGATCGGCTTGGGACGAGAATCAGGCAGGACAAGAGAGAGAGGCTTGGGACGAGAGTCAGGCAGGGTAGGAGAGAAGAGCTTGGGACGAGAGTCAGGCAAGTAGGAGAAAGAGGCTTGGGACTAGAGTCAGGCAGGAGAGAAGAGAGAGGCTTGGGATGAGAGTCAGGCAGGATAGGAGATAGAGGCTTGGGACGAGAGTCAGGCAGGAAAGGAGAGAGAGGCTCAGGATGAGAGTCAGCCAGGAAAAGAGAGTGAGGTTTGGGACGAGAGTCAGGCAAGACAGGAGTGAGAGGCTTGGGACGACAGTCAGTCAGGACAAAAGAGAGAGGCTTGGGAGGAGAGTCAGGTAAAACAGGAGAGAGAGGCATGGGACGAGAGTGATGCAGGACATGAAAGAGAGGATAGGGACGAGAGTCAGGCAGGACAGGAGAGAGAGGGATGAGGAGAGAGTCAGTTAGGACAGAAGAGAGAGGCTTTTGACGACAGTCAGGAAGGACAGGAGAGAGAGGCTTGGGACGAGAGTCTGGCAGGGAAGGAGAGAAAGGCTTGAGACCGATTAAAGCAGGATAGGAGAGAGAGGCTTGGGACGAGAGTCAGGCAGGACATGAGAGAGAGGCTTGGGACGAGAGTTAGGCAGGACAGAAGAGAGAGGCTGGGGACGAGAGTCAGCCAGGTCAAGAGGGGGAGGTTTGTGACGAGAGTCAGGCAAGACAGGAGTGAGAGGCTTGGGACGACAGTCAGGCAGGACAAGAGAGAGAGGCTTGTTAGGTTAGTCAGGCACAACAGGAGAGATAGACTTGGGACGAGAGTCAGGCAAGAGAGGAGATAGACGCTTGGAACGAGAGTCAGGCAGTACAGGAGAGAGAGGCTTGGGACGATATTGAGGCAGGACAGGAGAAAGAGACTTAGGACGAAAGTCAGGCAGGTTAGGAGAGAGAGGCTTGAGGAGAGAGTCAAGCACGACATGAGAGAGAGACTTAGGGCGAGAATCAGGCAGGAGAGGAGAGGAGGCTTGGAATGACAGTGATGCAGGACAGGAGAGAAAGGCTTTTGACGAGAGTCAGGGAGGACAGGAGAGAGAGGTTATGGACGAGAGTCAGGCAGGACCGGAGAGATAGACTTGGGACTAGAGTCAGGCAAGAGGGGAGATAGACGCTTGGAACGAGAGTCAGACAGGACAGGACAGAGAGGCTTCGGACGAAATTCAGGCAGTACAGGAGAAACAGCCTTGGGACGAGAGTCAGGCAGGATTGGAGAGAGAGGCTTGAGGAGAGAGTCAGGCATGACAGGAGAGAGTGGCTTGGGACGAGAATCAGGCAAGACAGGAGAAAGAGGCTTAGGACGAGAGTCAAGCAGGGTAGGAGAGAAGGGCTTGTGACGAGAGTCAGGCAAGTAGGAGAAAGAGTCTTGGGACGAGAGTCAGGCAGGAAAGAAGAGAGAGGCTTGGGATTAGAGTCAGGCAGGACAGGAGAAAGAGGCTTGGGACGAGAGTCAGGCAGGACAGGAAAGAGAGGCTCATGATGAGAGTCAGCCAGGACAAGGGAGGGAGGTTTGGGACGAGAGTCCGGCAAGACAGGAGTGAGAGGCTTGGGACGACAGTCAGGTAGGACAAAAGAGAGAGGTTTGGCTGGAGAGTCAGGCAGGAAAGGAGAGAGAGGCATGGGACGAGAGTCAGGCAGGACATGAAAGAGAGGCTGGGGACGAGAGTCAGGCAGGACAGGAGAGAGAGGGATGAGGAGAGAGTCAGGCAGGACAGGAGAGAGAGGCTTTTGACGAGTCAGGAAGGACAGGAAAGAGAAGCATGGGACGAGAGTTGGCAGAGTAGGAGACTAAGGCTTGGGACCGAGTAAAGCAGGATAGGAGAGAGAGGCTTGGGACGAGAGTCAGGCAGGACAGGTGAGAGAGGCTTGGGACGAGAGTTAGGCAGAACAGGAGAGAGAGGCTGGGGACGAGAGTCAGCCAGGTCAAGAGAGGGAGGTTTGTGACGAGAGTCAGGCAAGACAGGAGTGAGAGGCTTGGGACGACAGTCAGGCAGGACAAGAAAGAGAAGCTTGGGAGGGGAGTCAGACAGAAGAGGAGGGAAAGACTTGGGACGAGAGTTAGGCAAGAGAGGAGATTGAAGCTTGGAACGAGAGTCAGGCAGGACAGGAGAGAGAGGCTTGGCACGAAATTGAGGCAGGACAGGAGAAAGAGACTTAGGACGAAAGTCAGGCAGGATAGGAGAGAGGTTTGGGACGACGAGAGTCAGGCAGGACAGGAGAGAGAGGCTTGGGACGAGAGTCAGGCAGGACAGGAGAAACAGCCTTGGGACGAGAGTCAGGTAGGATAGGACAGAGAGGCTTGAGGAGAGAGTCAGGCACGACTGGAGAGAGTGGCTTGGGACGAGATTCAGGCCGGACAGGAGAGAGAGGCTTGGGAGGAGAGTCAGGCAGTGTAGGAGAGAAGGGCTTGGGACGAGAGTCAGGCAAGTAGGAGAAAGCGGCTTGGGACGAGAGTCAGGCAGGAGAGAAGAGAGAGGCTTGGGATGAAAGTCAGGCAGGACAGGAGAATGAGGCTTGGGACGAGAGTCAGGCAGGACAGGAGAGAGAGGCTCAGGATGAGAGTCAGCCAGGACAAGAGAGGGAGGTTTGGGACGAGAGTCAGGCAAGACAGGAGTGAGAGGCTTGGGACGACAGTCAGGCAGGACAAAAGAGAGAGGCTTGGGAGGAGAGTCAGGCAGAACAGGAGAGAGAGTCATGGGATAAGAATCAGGCAGGACATGAAAGAGAGGCTGGGGGCGAGAGTCAGGCAGGACAGGAGAGAGAGGCTAGTGACAAGAGTCAGGCAGGACAGGAGAAGCAGCCTTGGGACGAAAGTCAGGCAGGATAGGACAGAGAGTCTTTAGGAGAGAGTTCAGGCATGACAGGAGAGATCGGCTTGGGACGAGAATCAGGCAGGACAAGAGAGAGAGGCTTGGGACGAGAGTCAGGCAGGGTAGGAGAGAAGAGCTTGGGACGAGAGTCAGGCAAGTAGGAGAAAGAGGCTTGGGACTAGAGTCAGGCAGGAGAGAAGAGAGAGGCTTGGGATGAGAGTCAGGCAGGATAGGAGATAGAGGCTTGGGACGAGAGTCAGGCAGGAAAGGAGAGAGAGGCTCAGGATGAGAGTCAGCCAGGAAAAGAGAGTGAGGTTTGGGACGAGAGTCAGGCAAGACAGGAGTGAGAGGCTTGGGACGACAGTCAGTCAGGACAAAAGAGAGAGGCTTGGGAGGAGAGTCAGGTAAAACAGGAGAGAGAGGCATGGGACGAGAGTGATGCAGGACATGAAAGAGAGGATGGGGACGAGAGTCAGGCAGGACAGGAGAGAGAGGGATGAGGAGAGAGTCAGTTAGGACAGAAGAGAGAGGCTTTTGACGACAGTCAGGAAGGACAGGAGAGAGAGGCTTGGGACGAGAGTCTGGCAGGGAAGGAGAGAAAGGCTTGAGACCGATTAAAGCAGGATAGGAGAGAGAGGCTTGGGACGAGAGTCAGGCAGGACATGAGAGAGAGGCTTGGGACGAGAGTTAGGCAGGACAGAAGAGAGAGGCTGGGGACGAGAGTCAGCCAGGTCAAGAGGGGGAGGTTTGTGACGAGAGTCAGGCAAGACAGGAGTGAGAGGCTTGGGACGACAGTCAGGCAGGACAAGAGAGAGAGGCTTGTTAGGTTAGTCAGGCACAACAGGAGAGATAGACTTGGGACGAGAGTCAGGCAAGAGAGGAGATAGACGCTTGGAACGAGAGTCAGGCAGTACAGGAGAGAGAGGCTTGGGACGATATTGAGGCAGGACAGGAGAAAGAGACTTAGGACGAAAGTCAGGCAGGTTAGGAGAGAGAGGCTTGAGGAGAGAGTCAAGCACGACATGAGAGAGAGACTTAGGGCGAGAATCAGGCAGGAGAGGAGAGGAGGCTTGGAATGACAGTGATGCAGGACAGGAGAGAAAGGCTTTTGACGAGAGTCAGGGAGGACAGGAGAGAGAGGTTATGGACGAGAGTCAGGCAGGACCGGAGAGATAGACTTGGGACTAGAGTCAGGCAAGAGGGGAGATAGACGCTTGGAACGAGAGTCAGACAGGACAGGACAGAGAGGCTTCGGACGAAATTCAGGCAGTACAGGAGAAACAGCCTTGGGACGAGAGTCAGGCAGGATTGGAGAGAGAGGCTTGAGGAGAGAGTCAGGCATGACAGGAGAGAGTGGCTTGGGACGAGAATCAGGCAAGACAGGAGAAAGAGGCTTGGGACGAGAGTCAAGCAGGGTAGGAGAGAAGGGCTTGTGACGAGAGTCAGGCAAGTAGGAGAAAGAGTCTTGGGACGAGAGTCAGGCAGGAAAGAAGAGAGAGGCTTGGGATTAGAGTCAGGCAGGACAGGAGAAAGAGGCTTGGGACGAGAGTCAGGCAGGACAGGAAAGAGAGGCTCATGATGAGAGTCAGCCAGGACAAGGGAGGGAGGTTTGGGACGAGAGTCCGGCAAGACAGGAGTGAGAGGCTTGGGACGACAGTCAGGTAGGACAAAAGAGAGAGGTTTGGCTGGAGAGTCAGGCAGGAAAGGAGAGAGAGGCATGGGACGAGAGTCAGGCAGGACATGAAAGAGAGGCTGGGGACGAGAGTCAGGCAGGACAGGAGAGAGAGGGATGAGGAGAGAGTCAGGCAGGACAGGAGAGAGAGGCTTTTGACGAGTCAGGAAGGACAGGAAAGAGAAGCATGGGACGAGAGTTGGCAGAGTAGGAGACTAAGGCTTGGGACCGAGTAAAGCAGGATAGGAGAGAGAGGCTTGGGACGAGAGTCAGGCAGGACAGGTGAGAGAGGCTTGGGACAAGAATTAGGCAGGACAGAAGAGAGAGGCTGGGGACGAGAGTCAGCCAGGTCAAGAGAGGGAGGTTTGTGACGAGAGTCAGGCAAGACAGGAGTGAGAGGCTTGGGACGACAGTCAGGCAGGACAAGAGAGAGAGGCTTGGGAGGGGAGTCAGGCAGAACAGGAGAGAGAGGCATGGGACGAGAGTCAGGCAGGACAGAAGAGAGAGGCTTGCGACGAGAGTCATGCAGGACAGGAGAGGGAGGCTTGGGACGATATTGAGGCAGGACAGGAGAAAGAGACTTGGGACGAGAGTCACGCAGGATAGGAGAGAGAGGCTTGAGGAGAGATTCATGCACGACAGGAGAGAGAGGCTTGGGACGAGAATCAGGCAGGAGAGGGAGGCTTGGCATGACAGTATTGCAGGACAGGATAAAGAGGCTTCAGACGAGAGTTAGGGATGACAGGAGTGAGAGGTTTGGGATGAGAGTCAGGCACGACTGGAGAGAAAGACTTGAGACGAGAGTCAGGCAAAAGAGGAAATAGACGCTTGGAACGAGAGTCAGACAGGACAGGAGAGAGAGGTTTGGGACGAGAGTCAGGCAGGACAGGAGAAACAGCCTTGGAACGAAAGTCAGGCAGGATAGGAGAGAGAGGCTTGAGGATAGAGTCAGGCACGACAGGAGAGAGGATCTTTGGACGACAGTCAGGCAGGACAAGAGAAAGAGGCTTGGGACAAGAGTCAGGAAGGGTAGGAGAGAAGGGCTTGGAACGATAGTCACGCAATTAGGAGAAAGAGGCTTGGGACGAGAGTCAGTCAGGACAGGAGAGAGAGGACTGGGACGAGTGTCAGGCAGGAGAGAAGAGAGAGGCCTGGGATGAGTCAAGCTCGACAGGAGAGAGGCTTGGGACGAGAGTCAGGCAGGGTAGGAGAGAGGGGCTTAGGACGAGAGTAAGGCAGGACAGAAAAGAGAGGATTGGGACGAGTCATGCGAGTAGGAGAGAGGGGCTTCGGACGATATTCAGGCAGTACATGAGAGATTGGCTTGGGACGAGAGTCAGGCAGTACAGGAGAGGGAGGCTTGGGACGACCGTCAGGCAGGGTAGGAGAGACGGGCTATGGACGACAGTCAGGCAAGTAGGAGAAAAAGGCTTGGGACGAGAGTCAGGAAGGACAAGACAGAGAAGCTTGGAACAGGAGACTGGCAGGACAGGAGAGAGAGGCTTGGGACGAGAGTCAGACAGTACAGGAGAGAGATGCTTGTGACGAGAGTCAGAAAGGACAGGAGAAAGAGGCTTGGGACGAGAGTCATGCAGGACAGGAGAAGGAATCTTGAGATGGGATTCACCAGTGACAGGAGATAGAGGTCATTGGGACGAGAGTCGGGCAGGCCGGAACGAGAGCTTTGGAACGAGAGTCAGGCTGGGTAGGAGAGTGGGTTGGACGAGAGTCAAGCAAGAGGGAAAAGAATAGGCTTGGGACGACAGTCAAGCAGAACAGAGATAGAGGCTTGGGACGAGAGTCAGGCAGGACAGGAGAGAGATGCATGGAGCGAGAGTTAGGGAGGACTTGGAAAGAGTACCCTGGGGGAAAAGGTTGGGGGAGAGTCAGGGGAGGAAAGAGTTTTGGGGGAGAGTCAGGGGAGGGGAAAGGGCTTGGGCGAAGTCAAGGAGGGGAGAGAGGCTTGGGACGAAAGTCAGGAGGGAAGAGAGAGGCTTGGGACGAGAGTCAGGCAGACAGGAGAGAGGGCTGGGAGAGATTAGGGAGGACAGAAGAGAGAGGCTGGGACGAGAGTCAGGCGGACAGGAGAGAGTAGGCTAAAAGGGCTGGGGCAGAGTCAGGCAGGAAGGGGAGAGAACTTGGGGAACGAGACAGGAGGACAGGAAGAGATCTTGGAGAGAGTCAGGGATAAGGAGAGAGAGCTTGGGACGAGATCAGGCAGGAAGAGAAAAGAGGCTTGGACAGAGTCAGGCAGGGTAGGGGAGAAAGGTTGGCGAAGTCAAAGGGAATGGAGAAAGAGGCTTGGGACAGAGTCGCGGAGAAGAAGGGTTGGGAAGATCGGGTGGAGAAAGGCTTGGGAAGAGTCAGGGGAAAGAAAAGAGAGGTTGGGGGAAAATCAGCAGGAAAAAGGGGGAGGTTGGGACAGAGTCAGGCAAGACAGGATGAGAGGTTGGATGAAGTCAGCAGGACAAAGAGAGGGTTTTTGGGAGGGGAGTCAGGAAAACAGGAGGAGAGGCTTTGGGACGAAAGTGGGGCAGGACAAGAAAGGGGAGGATGGGGGGAGAGTCAGGCAGGACAGGAAGAGAGGATGGGAGAGAGTCGAGGACAGAAGAGAGAGGCTTTGACGAAGTCAGGAAAGGGCAGGAGAGAGAGGCTGGGAGAGAGTCGGCAGGCAAAGGAGAGGGAAAAGGGTTGGGCCCATTAAAACAGGATGGAGAGAGACTTGGGACGAGAGTCGGGAGGAAGAGAGAAGGCTTGGGACGAGAGTTAGGCAGGACAAGACAGAGAAGCTTGGGACAGGAGTCAGGCAGGACAGGAGAGAGAGGCTTGGGAGGAGAGTCAGGCAGGACAGGAGAGAGAGTGTTGGGACGAGAGTCAGGCAGGACAGGAGAGAGAGGCTTCGGACGAGAGTCAAGCAGTACAGGAGAGAGAGGCTCAGGATGAGAGTCAGCGAGGACAAGATAGGGAGGTCTGGGACGAGAGTCAGGCAAGACAGGAGTGAGAGGCTCGGGACGACAGTCAGGCAGGACAAGAGAGAGAGGCTTGGGAGGAGTCAGGCAGAACAGGAAAGAGAGGCATGGGACGAGAGTCAGGCAGGACATGAAAGAGAGGCTGGTGACGAGAGTCAGGCAGGACAGGAGAGACAGGGATGAGGAAAGAGTCAGGCAGGGCAGGAGAGAGAGGCTTTTGACGACTGTCAGGAAGGACAGGAGAGAGACGTTTGGGACGAGAGTCTGGCAGGAGAGGAGAGATAGGCTTGGGACCGAGTAAAGCAGGATAGGAGAGAGAGACTTGGGACGAGAGTTAGGCAGGACAGGAGAGAGAGGCTGGGGACAATAGTAAGCCAGGTCAGGAGAGGGAGGTTTGTGACAAGAGTCAGGCAAGACCGGAGTGAGAAGCTTGGGACGACAGTCAGGCAGGACAAGAGAGAGAGGCTTGTTAGGGGAGTCAGGCAGAACAGGAGAGAGAGGCATGTGACGAGAGTCAGGCAGTACAGGAGATAGAGGCTTTGGACGAGAGTCATGCAGGACAGGAGAGAGAGGCTTGGGACGATATTGAGGCAGGACAGGAAAAAGAGACTTGGGACGAGAGTCAGGCAGGATAGGAGAGATAGGCTTGAGGAGAGAGTCTGGCACGACAGGAGAGAGAGGCTTGGGACGAGAATCAGGCAGGAGAGGAGAGGGAGGCTTGGCATGACAGTAATGCAGGACAGGAGAAAGAGGCATCGGACGAGAGTCAGGGAGGACAGGAGAGAGAGGTTTGGGACGAGAGTCAGGCAGGACCGGAGCGAGAGACTTGGGACGAGAGTCAGGCAAGAGAGGAGATAGACGCTTGGAACGAGAGTCAGGGAGGACAGGAGAAAGAGTCTTGGGACGAGAGTCAGGCAGGACAGGAGAAAGAGACTTGGGACGAAAGTCAGGCCGGATAGGAAAGAGAGGCAGGACGAGAGTCAGGCACGACAGGAGAGAGAGGGATGAAGAGAGAGTCAGGCACGACAGGAGAGAGAGGCTTTTGACGAAATTCAGGAACGACAGGAGAGAGAAGCTTGTGACGAGAGTCTGGCAGGAGAGAGGAGAGAGGCTTGGGACCGAGTCGGGCAGGATAGGAGAGAGAGGTTTGGGACGAGAGTCAGGCAGGACAGGAGAGAGAGGCTTGGGACGAGAGTTAGGCAGGACAGGGGAGAGAGGCTGGCGACGAGAGTCAGCCAGGTCAAGAGAGGGAGGTTTGTGACGAGAGTCACGCAAGACAGGAGTGAGAGGCTTGGGACGACAGTCAGGCAGGACAAGAGAAAGAGGCTTGGGAGGGGAGTCAGGTAGAACAAGAGAGAGAGGCATGGGACAAGAGTCAGGCAGGACAGGAGAGAGAGGCTTGGGACGATATTGAGGCAGGACAGGAGAAAGAGACTTGGGACGAAAGTCAGGCAGGATAGGAGAGAGAGGCTTGAGGAGAGAGTCAGGTACGACAGGAGAATGAGGCTAGGGACGAGAACCAGGCAGGAGAGGAGAGGGAGTCTTGGCATGACAGTAATGCAGGACAGGAGAAAGAGGCATCGGACGAGAGTCAGGGAGGACAGGAGAGAGACGCTTGGGACGATAGTCAGGCAGGACCGGAGATAGAGACTTGGGACGAGAGTCAGGCAGGATAGGAGAGAGAGGTTTGGGACGAGAGTCAGGCAGGACAGGAGAGAGAGGCTTGGGACGAGAGTTAGGCAGGACAGGGGAGAGAGGCTGGCGACGAGAGTCAGCCAGGTCAAGAGAGGGAGGTTTGTGACGAGAGTCACGCAAGACAGGAGTGAGAGGCTTGGGACGACAGTCAGGCAGGACAAGAGAAAGAGGCTTGGGAGGGGAGTCAGGTAGAACTAGAGAGAGAGGCATGGGACAAGAGTCAGGCAGGACAGGAGAGAGAGGCTTGGGACGATATTGAGGCAGGACAGGAGAAAGAGACTTGGGACGAAAGTCAGGCAGGATAGGAGAGAGAGACTTGAGGAGAGAGTCAGGTACGACAGGAGAATGAGGCTAGGGACGAGAACCAGGCAGGAGAGGAGAGGGAGTCTTGGCATGACAATAATGCAGGACAGGAGAAAGAGGCATCGGACGAGAGTCAGGGAGGACAGGAGAGAGACGCTTGGGACGATAGTCAGGCAGGACCGGAGATAGAGACTTGGGACGAGAGTCAGGCAAGAGAGGAGATAGACGCTTGGAACGAGAGTCAGGGAGGACAGGAGAGAGAGGCTTGGGACGAGAGTCAGGCAGGAAGGAGAAAGAGACTTGGGACGAAAGTTAGGCAGGATAGGAGAGAGAGGCTTGAGGAGAGAGTCTGGTACGACAGGAGAGGGAGGCTTGGGACGAGAATCAGGCAGGAGAGGAGAGGGAGGCTTGGCATGACAGTAATGCAGGACAGGAAAAAGAGGCATCGGACGACAGTCAGGGAGGACAGGAGAGAGAGGTTTGCGACGAGAGTCAGGCAGGACAGGAGAAAGAGACTTGGGACGAAAGTCAGGCAGGATAGGAGAAAAAGGCTTGAGGAGAGAGTGGCTTGGAAAGAGAATCAGGCAGGACAGGAGAGAGAAGCTTGGGACGATAGTCAGGCAGGACACGAGAAAGAGACTTCGGACGACAGCCAGGCAGGACAGGAGAGAGAGGCTTGGGACGGGAGTCAGGAAGGGTAGGAGAGAAGGGCTTGGAACGACAGTCACTCAATTAGGAGAAAGAGGCTTGGGACGAGAGTCAGTCAGGACAGTAGAGAGAGGACTTCGACGAGAGTCAGGCAGGAGAGAAGAGAGAGGCTTGGGATGAGTCAAGCTCGACAGGAGAGAGGCTTGGGACGAGTGTCAGGCAGGGTAGGAGAGAGGGACTTGGAACGAGAGTATGGCAGGACAGAAAAGAGAGGCTTGGGACGAGAATCATGTGGGGTAGGAGAGAGGGGCTTCGGACGATATTCAGATAGTACATGAGAGATTGGCTTGGGACAAGAGTTAGGCAGTACAGTAGAGGGAGGCTTGGGAATAGAGTCAGACAGGACAGGAGAGAGAGACTTGGGACGACAGTCAGGCATGGTAGGAGAGAAGGCTATGGACGACAGTCAGGCAAGTAGGAGAAAAAGGCTTGGGACGAGAGTCAGGCAGGACAAGACAGAGAAGCTTGGGACAGGAGTCAGGTAGGACAGGAGAGAGAGGCTTGGGACGAGAGTCAGACAGAACAGGAGAGAGAGGCTTGTGACGAGAGTCAGAAAGGACAGGAGAGAGAGGCTTGGGACGAGAGTCAGGCAGGACAGGAGAGAGAATCTTGAGATGAGAGTCAGCCATGACAGGAGATAGAGTCATGGGACGAGAGTCAGGCAGGCCTGGAACGAGAGCTTGGACGAGAGTCAGGCTGGGTAGGAGAGAGGGGCTTGGACGAGAGTCAAGCAGGAGAAGAGAGATAGGCTTGGGACGAAAGTCAGGCAGAACATGAGATAGAGGCTTGGGACGAGAGTCAGGCAGGACAGGAGGAGATGCATGGGACGAGAGTTAGGCAGGACAGAAGAGACATGCATGGGACGAGAGTCAGGCAGGACAGGAAAGAGTGGCTAGGGACTAGAGTCAGGCAGGACAGGGGAGAAAATCTTGTGACGAGAGTTAAGCAGGACCGGAGAGAGAGGCTTGACGAGAGAGTAAGGCATTATAGAAGAGAGAGGCTTGGGACTACGATCAGGCAGGGTAGGAGAGAGAGGCTTGGGACGAGAGTCAGGCAGGACAGGAGAGAGAGGGTTGGGACGAGAGTCAGGCAGGGCAGGAGAGAGAGGCTTTGGACGAGAGTCAGGCAAGGTAGGAGATAAGGGCTTGGGACGAGATTCAGGCAAGTAGGAGAAAGAGGCTTGGGACAAGAGTTAGGCAGGAAAGAAGAGAGAGGCTTGGGACGAGAGTCAGGCAGGACAGGAGAGAGTGGCTGGGGATGAGAGTCAGCAAGGATAAGAGAGGGAGGTTTGGGACGAGAGTCAGTCAAGACAGGAGTGACAGGCTTGGGACGACAGTCAGGCAGTACAAGTGAGAGAGGCTTGGGAGGAGAGTCAGGCATAACAGGAGAGAGAGGCATGGGACGAGAGTCAGACAGGACATGAGAGAGAAGCTGGGGACGAGAGTCAGGTGGGACAGGAGAGAGAGGGATGAGGAGAGAGTCAGGCAGGACAGGATAGAGAGGCTTTTGACGACAGTCAGGCAGGACAGGAGAGAGAGGCTTGGGACATGAGTCTGGCAGGAGAGAGGAGAGAGGCTTGGGATCGAGGCAGGCAGGATAGGAGAGAGAGGCTTTCGATGAGAGTCAGGCAGGACAGGAGAGCGATGCTTGGGATGAGAGTTAGGCAGGACAGGATAGAGATGCTGGGTACGAGAGTCAGCCAGGTCAAGAGAGGGAAGTTTGTGACGAGAGTCAGGCAAGACAGGAGTAAGAGGCTTGGGACGACAGTTAGGCAGGACAATAGAGTCTTGGGAGGAGAGTCAGGCAGAACAGGAGAGAGAGACATGGGACGAGAGTCAGGCAGGACAGGAGAGAGAGTCTTGAGCCGAGAGTCAGTCAGGCCTGGAACGAGAGCTTGGGGCGAGAGTCAGGCTGGGTAGGAGGGAGGGGCTTGGGACTAAAGTCAAGGACAAGAGAGAGAGGCTTGGGACGAGAGTCAGGCAGGACAGGAGAAAGATGCATGGGACGAGAGTTAGGCAGGACAGAAGAGAGATGCATGGGACGAGAGTCAGGCAGGACAGGAGAGAATAGCTAGGGACTAGAGTGAGGCAGGCTAGGGGAGAAAAGATTGCGACGATAGTCAGGCAGGACTGGAGAGAGAGGCTTGACGAGAGAGTCAACCATTATAGGAGAGAGAGGCTTGGGAAGACGATCATGCAGGGTAGGGGAGACAGGCGTGTTTAGAGAGTCATGAAGGACTGGAGAGAGAGGGTTGGGACGAGCGTCAGGCAGGACAGGGGATAGGGGCTTAGGACGAGTGTCAGGCAGGGTAGGGGAGAAGGTCTTGGGACGAGAGTCAGGCAGGACAGGAGAGAGAAGCTCAGGATGAGAGTCAGCCAGGACGAGAGAGGGAGATTTGGGACGAGAGTCAGGGAAGACAGGAGTCAGAGGCTTAGGACGACAGTCAGGCAGGAGAAGAGAGAGAGTTTTGGGAGGAAAGTCAGGCAAAAGAGGAGAGAGAGGCATGGGACGAGAGTCAGGCAGGACATGAAAGAGAGGCTGGGGACGAGAGTCAGTCAGGACAGGAGAGAGATGCACAGGATGAGAGTCAGCCAGGACAGGAAAAAAACCTTTGGGACGAAAGTCAGGGAGGATAAGAGAGAGAGGCTTGAGGAGAGAGTCAGGCACGGCAGGAGAGACGCTTGGAACAAGAATCAGGCAGGACAGGAGAGAGAGGCTTAGGACGATATTCAGGCAGGACAGGAGAAAGAGACTTGGAACGAAAGTCAGGCAGGACAAGAGAGAGGGGCTTGGGAGGAGAGTAAGGCAGAACAGGAGAGAGAGGCATGGGACGAGAATCAGGCAGGACAGGAGAGACAGGCTTGGGACGATGTTCAGGCAGGACAGGAGAAAGAGACTTGGGACGAAAGTCAGGCAGGATAGGAGAGAGAGGCTTGAGGAGAGAGTCATGCACGACAGGAGAGAGAGGTTTTGGACGATAATCAGGCAAGAGAGGAGAGGGAGGCTTGGCATGACAGTAATGCAGGACAGGAGAAAGAGGCTTCGGACGAGAGTCAGGGAGTACAGGAGAGAGAGGTTTGGGACGAGAGTCAGGCAGGACCGGAGAGAGAGACTTGGGACGAGAGTCAGGCAAGAGAGGAGATAGACGCTTGGAACGAGAGTCAGGCAGGACAGGAGAGAGAGGCTTAGGACGATGTTCAGGCAGGACAGGAGAAACAGACTTGGGACGAAAGTCAGGCAGGATTGGAGAGAGAGGCTTGAGGAGAGAGTCACGCACGACAGGAGAGAGAGGCTTGGGACGAGAATCAGGCAGGAGAGGAGAGGGAGGCTTGGCATGACAGTAATGCAGGACAGGAGAAAGAGGCTTCGGTCGAGAGTCAGAGAGGACAGAGAGAGATGTTTGGGACGAGAGTCAGGCAGGACAGGAGAGAGAGACTTTGGACGAGAGTCAGGCAAGAGAGGATATAGACGCTTGGAACGAGAGTCAGTTAGGATAGGGGAGAGAGGCTTGTTACGATATTCAGGAAGGACAGAAGAAAGAGACTTAGGACGAAAGTCAGGCAGGATGAGAGAGATAGGCTTGAGCAGAGAGTCAGGCACGACAGGAGAGAGTGGCTTGGGACGAGAATCAGGCAGGACAGGAGAAAGAAGCTTGGGACGACAGTCAGGCAGGACAGGAGAGAGGTTCTTCGGACGACAGTCTGGCAGGACAGGAGAGAGAGGCTCGGGACGAGAGTCAGGAAGGGTAGGAGAGAAGGGCTTTGAACGAGAGTCAAGCAATAAGGAGAAAGAGGCTTCGGACGAGAGTCTGTCAGACAGGAGAGAGAGGACTGGGACGAGAGTCAGGCAGGAGAGAAGAGAGAGTCCTGGGATGAGTGAAGCTCGACAGGAGAGAGTCTTCGGACGAGACTCAGGCAGGGTAGGAGAGAGGGGCTTGGGACGAGAATAAGGCAGGAAAGAAAAGAGAGGCTTGGGACGAAAATCATGTGGGGTTCGAGAGAGAGGCTTCGGAGAATATTGAGGTAGTACAGGAGAGATTGGCTTGGGACGAGAGTCAGGCAGTACAGGAGAGGGAGGATTGGGACGAGAGTCAGGCAGGACAGGAGAGATAGGCTTCGGACGAGAGTCAGACAGGACAGGAGAGAGAGGCTTGGGATAAGAGTCAGACAGGACAGGAGAGAGAGGCTTGTGACGAGATTCAGAAAAGACAAGAGAGAGAGGCTTGGGACGAGAGTCAGGCAGGCCTGGAACGAGAGCTTGGGACGAGAATCAGGCTGCGTACTAGATAGAGGCTTGGGACTAGAGTCAAGAAGGATAAGAGAGATAGGCTTGGGACGACAGTGAGGCAGAAAATGAGAGAGAGGCTTGGGACGAGAGTCAGGCAGGACAGGAGAAAGATGCATGGGACGAGAGTTAGGCAGGACAGACGAGAGAGGCATGGGACGAGAGTCAGGCAGGACAGGAGAGAGTAGCTAGGGACTAGAGTGAGGCAGGCTAGGGGAGAAAAGCTTGGGACGAGAGTCAGGCAGGACAGGAGAGAGAGGCTTGACGAGAGAGTCAGCCATTATAGGAGAGAGAGGCTTGGGACGACGATCATGCAGGGTAGTGGAGAGAGGCGTGGGACTAGAGTCATGAAGGACAGGAGAGAGAGGGTTGGGACTAGAGTCAGGCAGGACAGGAGATAGGGGCTTAGTACGAGAGTCAGGCGGGGTAGGGGAGAAGGGCTTGGGACGAGAGTCAGGAATGACAGGAGAGAGAGGCTTGGGACGAGAGTCAGGCAGGACAGGAGAGAGAGGCTCAGGATGAGAGTCTGCCAGGACAAGAGAGTGAGATTTGGGACGAGAGTCAGGCAAGACAGGATTGATAGGCTTGGGACGACAGTCAGGCAGAAAAAGAGAGAGAGGCTTGGGAGGAAAGTCAGGCAGAAGAGGAGAGAGAGGCATGGGACGAGAGTCAGGCAGGACATGAAAGAGAGGCTGGAGACGAGAGTCAGGCAGGACAGGAGAGAGAGGGATGAGGAGAGAGTCAGGCAGGACAGGAGAGAAAGGCTTTTGACGACAGTCAGGAAGGACAGGAGAGAGAGGCTTCGGACGAGAGTCTGGCAGGAGAGGAGAGAGAGGCTTGTGACTGAGTCAAGCAGGATAGGAGAGAGAGGCTTGGGACGAGAGTCAGGCAGAAAGTGGCTTGGGACTGGAGTTAGGCAGTACAGGAGAGAGAGGCTAGGGACGAGAGTCAGCCAGGTCAAGAGAGGGAAGTTTGTGACGAGAGTCAGGCAAGACAGGAGTGAGAGGCTTGGGACGACAGTCAGGCAGGAGAAGAGAGAGAGGCTTGGGAGGAGAGTCAGGCAGGACACGAGAGAGAGGCATGGGACGAGTGTCAGGCAGGACAGGAGAGACAGGCTTGTGACGAGAGTCAGGCAGGACAGGAGAGAGAGGCTTTGGACGATATTCAGGCAGGACAGAAGAAACAGACTTGGGACGAAAGTCAGGCAGGATAGGAGAGAGAGTCTTGGGACGAGAGTCAGACAGGACAGGAGAGAGAATCTTGAGATGATAGTCAGCCATGACAGGAGATAGAGTCATGGGACGAGAGTCAGGCAGGCCTGGAACGAAAGCTTTGGACGAGAGTCATGCTGGGTAGGAGAGAGGGGCTTGGGACGAGAGTCAAGCAGAAGAGAGATAGGCTTGGGTTGAAAGTCAGGCAGAACATGAGATAGAGGCTTGGGACGAGAGCCAGGCAGGACAGGAGGGAGATGCATGTGACGAGAGTTAGGCAGGACAGAAGAGACAGGCATGGGACGAGAGTCAAGCAGGACAGGAGAGAGTGGCTATGGACTAGAGTCAAGCAGGACAGGGGAGAAAATCTTGGGATGAGAGTTAGGCAGGACAGGAGAGAGAGGCTTGACGAGAGAGTCATTCATTATAGGAGAGAGAGGCTTGGGACGACGATCAGGCAGGGTAGGAGAGAGAGGCTTGGGACGAGAGTCAGGCAGGACAGGAGAGAAAGGGTTGGGACGAGAGTCAGGCAGGACAGGAGAGAGAGGCTTTGGACGAGAGTCAGGCAAGGTAGGAGAGAAGGGCTTGGGACGAGATTCAGGCAAGTAGGAGAAAGAGGCTTGGGACGAGAGTCAGGCAGTAAAGAAGAGAGATGCTTGGAACGAGAGTCAGGCAGGACAGGAGAGAGTGGCTGGGGATGAGAGTCAGGCAGGATAAGAGAGGTTGGTTTGAAAGAGAGTCAGGCAAGACAGGAGTGAGAGTCTTGGGACGACAGTCAGGCAGGACAAGAGAGAGAGGCTTGGGAAGAGAGTCAGGCATAACATGAGAGAAAGGCATGGGACGAGAGTCAGACAGGACATGAGAGAGAAGCTGGGGACGAGAGTCAGGCAGGACAGGAGAGAGAGGGATGAGGAGAGAGTCAGGCAGGACAGGAGAGAGAGGCTTTTGACGACAGTCAGGCAGGACAGGAGAGAGAGGCTTGGGACGAGAGTCTGGCAGGAGAGAGGAGAGATGCTTGGGACCGAGTCACGCAGGATAGGAGAGAGAGGCTTGGGACTGGAGTCAGGCAGGATAGGAGAGAGAGGTTTGGGATGAGAGTTAGGCAGGACAGGAGAGAGATGCTGGGGACGAGAGTAAGCAAGGTCAAGAGAGGGAAGTTTGTGACGAGAGTCAGGCAACACAGGAGAAAGAGGCTTGGGACGACAGTCAGGCAGAACAAGAGAGAGAGATTTGGGAGGAGAGTCAGGCAGAACAGGAGAGAGAGGCATGGCATGAGAGTCAGGCAGGACAGGAGAGACAGGCTTGGGACGAGAGTCAGGCAGGATAGGAGAGAGAGGCTTTGGACGATATTCAGGCAGGACAGGAGAAAGAGACTTAGGACGAAAGTCATGGAGGATAAGAGAGAGAGGCTTGAGGAGAGAGTCAGGCACGGCAGGAGAGAGAGGCTTGGGACGAGAGTCAGGCAGGACAGGAGAGAGAGGCTTGTTACGATATTCAGGCAGGACAGGAGAAAGAGACTTGGGACGAAAGTCAGGCAGGATAAGAGAGAGAGGCTTGAGGAGAGAGTCATGCACGAGAAGAGAGATAGGCTTGGGACGAAAGTTAGGCAGAAGAGGAGAGAGAGGCTGGGGACGAGAGTCAGCCAGGTCAAGAGATGGAGGTTTGTGACGGGAGTCAGGCAGGACTGGAGGGAGATGCATGGGACGAGATTTAGGCAGGACAGAAGAGACAGGCATGGGACGAGAGTCAGGCAGGACAGGAAAGAGTGGCTAGGGACTAGAGTCAGGCAGGACAGGGGAGAAAATCTTGTGACGAGAGTTAAGCAGGACCGGAGAGAGAGGCTTGACGAGAGAGTAAGGCATTATAGAAGAGAGAGGCTTGGGACTACGATCAGGCAGGGTAGGAGAGAGAGGCTTGGGACGAGAGTCAGGCAGGACAGGAGAGAGAGGGTTGGGACGAGAGTCAGGCAGGGCAGGAGAGAGAGGCTTTGGACGAGAGTCAGGCAAGGTAGGAGAAAAGGGCTTGGGACGAGATTCAGGCAAGTAGGAGAAAGAGGCTTGGGACAAGAGTTAGGCAGGAAAGAAGAGAGAGGCTTGGGACGAGAGTCAGGCAGGACAGGAGAGAGTGGCTGGGGATGAGAGTCAGCAAGGATAAGAGAGGGAGGTTTGGGACGAGAGTCAGTCAAGACAGGAGTGACAGGCTTGGGACGACAGTCAGGCAGTACAAGAGAGAGAGGCTTGGGAGGAGAGTCAGGCAGGACAGGAGAGAGAGGGATGAGGAGAGAGTCAGGCAGGACAGGATAGAGAGGCTTTTGACGACAGTCAGGCAGGACAGGAGAGAGAGGCTTGGGACATGAGTCTGGCAGGAGAGAGGAGAGAGGCTTGGGATCGAGGCAGGCAGGATAGGAGAGAGAGGCTTTGGACGAGAGTCAGGCAGGACAGGAGAGAGATGCTTGGGATGAGAGTTAGGCAGGACAGGATAGAGATGCTGGGTACGAGAGTCAGCCAGGTCAAGAGAGGGAAGTTTGTGACGAGAGTCAGGCAAGACAGGAGTAAGGGGCTTGGGACGACAGTTAGGCAGGACAATAGAGAGAGTCTTGGGAGGAGAGTCAGGCAGAACAGGAGAGAGAGACATGGGACGAGAGTCAGGCAGGACAGGAGAGAGAGTCTTGAGCCGAGAGTCAGTCAGGCCTGGAACGAGAGCTTGGGGCGAGAGTCAGGCTGGGTAGGAGGGAGGGGCTTGGGACTAAAGTCAAGAAGGACAACAGAGAGAGGCTTGGGACGAGAGTCAGGCAGGAAAGGAGAAAGATGCATGGGACGAGAGTTAGGCAGGACAGAAGAGAGGGGCATGGGACGAGAGTCAGACAGGACAGGAGAGAGTAGCTAGGGACTAGAGTGAGGCAGGCTAGGGGAGAAAAGCTTGGGACGAGAGTCAGGCAGGACAGGAGAGAGAGGCTTGGGACGACGATCATGCAGGGTAGTGGAGAGAGGCGTGGGACTAGAGTCATGAAGGACAGGAGAGAGAGGGTTGGGATTAGAGTCAGGCAGGACAGGAGATAGGGGCTTAGTACGAGAGTCAGGCGGGGTAGGGGAGAAGGGCTTGGGACGAGAGTCAGGAATGACAGGAGAGAGAGGCTTGGGACGAGAGTCAGGCAGGACAGGAGAGAGAGGCTCAGGATGAGAGTCTGCCAGGACAAGAGAGTGAGATTTGGGACGAGAGTCAGGCAAGACAGGATTGATAGGCTTGGGACGACAGTCAGGCAGAAAAAGAGAGAGAGGCTTGGGAGGAAAGTCAGGCAGAAGAGGAGAGAGAGGCATGGGACGAGAGTCAGGCAGGACATGAAAGAGAGGCTGGAGACGAGAGTCAGGCAGGACAGGAGAGAGAGGGATGAGGAGAGAGTCAGGCAGGACAGGAGAGAAAGGCTTTTGACGACAGTCAGGAAGGACAGGAGAGAGAGGCTTCGGACGAGAGTCTGGCAGGAGAGGAGAGAGAGGCTTGTGACTGAGTCAAGCAGGATAGGAGAGAGAGGCTTGGGACGAGAGTCAGGCAGAAAGTGGCTTGGGACTGGAGTTAGGCAGTACAGGAGAGAGAGGCTGGGGACGAGAGTCAGCCAGGTCAAGAGAGGGAAGTTTGTGACGAGAGTCAGGCAAGACAGGAGTGAGAGGCTTGGGACGACAGTCAGGCAGGAGAAGAGAGAGAGGCTTCGGAGGAGAGTCAGGCAGGACACGAGAGAGAGGCATGGGACGAGTGTCAGGCAGGACAGGAGAGACAGGCTTGTGACGAGAGTCAGGCAGGACAGGAGAGAGAGGCTTTGGACGATATTCAGGCAGGACAGAAGAAACAGACTTGGGACGAAAGTCAGGCAGGATAGGAGAGAGAGGCTTGGGACGAGAGTCAAACAGGACAGGATAGAGAATCTTGAGATGATCGTCAGCCATGACAGGAGATAGAGTCATGGGACGAGAGTCAGGCAGGCCTGGAACTAAAGCTTTGGACGAGAGTCATGCTGGGTAGGAGAGAGGGGCTTGGGACGAGAGTCAAGCAGAAGAGAGATAGGCTTGGGTTGAAAGTCAGGCAGAACATGAGATAGAGGCTTGGGACGAGAGCCAGGCAGGACAGGAGGGAGATGCATGTGACGAGAGTTAGGCAGGACAGAAGAGACAGGCATGGGACGAGAGTCAAGCAGGACAGGAGAGAGTGGCTATGGACTAGAGTCAAGCAGGACAGGGGAGAAAATCTTGGGATGAGAGTTAGGCAGGACAGGAGAGAGAGGCTTGACGAGAGAGTCATTCATTATAGGAGAGAGAGGCTTGGGACGAGAATCAGGCAGTATAGGAGAGAGAAGCTTGGATGACAGTCAGGCAGGACAGGAGAGAGAGGCTTGGACGACACTTCGGCAGGACAGGAGAGAGAGGCTTGGACGAAAAGGGCAGGAAGGTAGAGAGAAGGCTTGGAACGAGAGTCAAGCATAAGGAGAAAGAGCTTAGGACGAGAGTCCTCAGGGCAGGAGAGAGAGGACTGGGACGAGAGTCAGGCAGGAGAGAAGAGAGTGGCCTGGGATAAGTCAAGATAGATAGGAGAGAGTATTGGACGGAAGTCAGGCAAGGTAAAAGAGAGGAGGCTTGGCATGACAGAAATACAGGACAGGAAAAGAAGCTTCGGACGAGAGTTCAGGGATGAGTATCAGAGAGAGAGGTTGGACGAGAGAGGCGGACCGGAGAGAGGATTGAGACGAGAGTCACAGAGAGGAGATAGACGCTTGGAACGAGAGTCAGGCAGACAGGAGAGAGAGGATTTGGACGATGAGTCAGCAGGACAGAAGAGACAGCTTGGACGAAAGTCAGGCAGGAGTAGGAGAGAGAGGCTAGGACGAGCAGTCAGGCAGAGAGGAGAAGAAGGCTTGGGACGAGAGTCAGGCAGGAGCAGGAGAGGGAGCTTGGACAAGAGTCAGTAAGCAGGACAGGAGAGAAGAGGCTTGTGACGAGAGTCATAAAGGAGAGGAGAGAGATGCTTGGGACAGAGTCAGGCAGGCAGGAACGAGAGCTTGGACGAGAGTCAGGCGGATAGGAGAGAGAGGCTTGGGATTAGAGTCAAGAAGGACAGAGAGAGGCTTGGGACGACAGTTGGAGGCAGAATAGAGAGAGACTTGGGACGAGAGTCAGGCAGGAAGAGAGAGATACTTAGGCGAGAGTTAGGCAGACAGAGAGAGAGGCATGGGACGAGAGTCAGACAGGACAGGAGAGAAGCTTGGGACGAGAGCCAGGCAGGCTAGAGGAGAGAGAGCTTGGGACGAGAGTCAGGCAGGACAGGAGAGAGAGGCTTGGGACAGTATTTAGCAGGACAGGAGGGAAAGAGCTTGGGACGAAAGTCAAAGGGAGGATAGGAGAGAGAGGCTTGGGAGAGTGTCAGGGAGGACTGGAGAGAGTGGCTTGGGAGAGAAGATTCAGGATAGGAGCAGAGAAGCTTGGGACGGACGTCAGGCAGGCAGGAGTAGAGGCTTCGGACGACATCATGGCAGGACAGGAGAGAGAGGCTGGGACGAGATGTCAGGAAGGGTAGGAGAGAAGGGTTTGGAAAGAGTGTCAAGCAATAAGGAGAAAGAGGGTTGGGACGAGAGTCAGTCGACAGGAAAAGAGAGACTTTGGACGAGAGTCAGGCAGGACAGGAGAGAGAGGCTTGGGATAAAGTCAGACGACAGGAGAGAGATTGTGACGAGAGTCAGGGAAGGTTAAGAGAGAGAAGGCTTGGGACGAGAATAAGGCAGGACCTGAAACGAGAGCTTGGGACGAGAATCATGGCTGGTAGGTAGAAGAGGGGACTCGGAGTAATTGAAAGGATAAGGGGAAGATTGGCTTGGGACGACAGTAGGTAGTACAGGAGAGGAGGCTTGGGACGAGAGTCAGGCAGGACAGAAAGAGAGCTGGACGAGAGTCAGGCAGGATCAGAGAGAAGGGCATGGACGAGAGTCAGGCAGGACAGGAGAAATAGCTGGGAGAGAGTCAGGCAGGCAGGAAGAAAAGCTTGGGACGAGAGTCAGGCAGGACAGGAGAGAGAGGCTTGGGACGAGAGTCAGCAGGAGGAGGAGAGGCTTTGGACGAGAGTCAGAAAGGAAGGAGAGAGAGGCTTGGGACCAGAGTCAGCAGGACAGGAAACGAGGCTTGGGACGAGAGTCAGGCTGGATAGGAGAGAGGGCTTGGGACAGAGTCAGAAGGAGAAGAGAGATAGGCTTGGGACGACAGTGAGCAGGACAGAGAGAGAGGACTTGGAGAGAGTCATGAGGACAGAAGAGGAGATTTGGGACGAGAGTTAGGCAAGACAGGAGATAGGCATTTGGGACGAGAGTCAGGACAGGACAGGAGAGAGTGCTTGGGATAAGTCAGGCAGGGAGAGGAAAAAAGTTTGGACGAGAGTCAGGCAGGACAGGAGAGAGAGGCTGGGACGAGAGTCAGGCAGGACAGGAGAGAATTGGGACGAAAGTCAGGCAGGATAGGAGAGAGAGGCTTGAGGACAAATCAGGCAGGACAGGAGGGAGAGGCTTGGGACGAGAGTCAGGCAGGAGAGGAGAGGAGGCTTGCATGACAGTAAGTAGGACAGGGGAGAAAGAGGCTTGGAGAGATGAGTCAGGGAGGATAGGAGAGAGAGGTTTGGGACGAGAGTCAGCCCGGGCCGGAGAGAGGAGAGTTTGTGACGAGAGTCAGGCAAGAGAGGAGTAGACGCTTGGAAAGAGAGTCAGGCAGGACAGAGAGAGAGTCTTAGGACGAGATTCAGGCAGGACAGAGAGAAGACAGGACTTGTGACGAAGTCAGGCAGGATAGGAGAGAAGTGCTTGAGGAGAGAGTCAGGCAGACAGGAGAGAGAGGCTTGGACGAGAAATTTAGGCAGGAGAGAGAAAGGCTTGGCAGACAGTAAGCAGGAAGGAGAAGAGAGGCTTCGGTCGAGAGTCAAGAGAGGACAGAGAGAGATTTGATTGTGGAAGGAGAGTTAGGCAGGACGAAGTGGAGTGGACTTTGGACGAGAGTCAGGCAAGAGAGGAGATAGGCACTTGGGACGAGAGTCAGTAGGAAGGAGAGAGAGGCTTGTTACGAAAGTCAGGCAGGACAGGAGAAAGGACTTGGGACGAAAGTCAGGCAGGACAGGAGGGAGAGAGGCTTTGGAGAGAGAGAGGTCGACGGCACGACGGGAGAGAGTGGTTTGGGACGAGAATCAGCAGGACAGGAGAGAGAAGCTTGGGATGACAGTAGGCAGGACAGGAGAGAGAGGATTGACGAGAGAGTCAGCCATTATAGGAGAGAAAGGCTTGTGGACGACGATCATGCAGGGTAGGGAGAGAGGCGTGGGAAGAGGCACGCAGGACAGGAGAGAAGGGTTGGGACGAGAGTCAGGCAGGGTAGGGGAGAAGGGCTTGGACGAGAGTCAGGCAAGTAGGAAAAAGAGGCTTGGGATTTAGAGTCAGGCAGGAAAGAAGAGAGGCTTGGGACGAGTAGTTCAGGCAGGACAGGAGAACAGGCTTGGACGAAAGTCAGGCGGGATAGGAGAGACAGGCTTGGAAGATAGTCAGGCACGACAGAGAAAGAGGCTTGGGACAGAATCAGGCAGTATAGGGGAGAGAGGCTTGGCACGACAGTAATGCAGGACATGAGAAAGAGTGCAGAGCAGGAGGGCGAGAGAGAGTTTCAGAAGGAGGAGAGGGTTTGTGACGAGAATAAGGCAAGAAGGAGTGAGAGGCTTGGAAAGAGAGTCAAGGACAGGAGAGAGAGGCTTGTTAGGGAAACAGGCAGAACAGGAGAAAGAACATGGGACGAGAGTCAGGCAGGACAGGAGATAGAGGCTTGGGAGAGAGTCAGCACGACAGGAGAGAGTGGCTTGGGACGAGAATCATTCAGGATAGGAGAGAGAAGCTTGGGACGACAGTCAGGCAGGACAGGAGATAGAGGCTTCGGACGACACTCTGGCAGGACAGGAGAGAGAGGCTCGGGACGAGAGTCAGGAAGGGTAGGAGAGAAGGGTTTGGAACGAGTGTCAAGCAATAAGGAGAAAGATGCTTGGGACGAGAGTCAGTCAGACAGGAGAGAGAGGACTGGGACGAGAGTCAGGCAGGAGAGAAGAGAGTGGCCTGGGATAAGTCAAGCTCGATAGGAGAGAGTATTGGGACGAGAGTCAGGCAGGTTAAGAGAGAGAAGCTTGGGAGGAGAATAAGGCAGGAAAGAAACGAGAGGCTTGGGACGAGAATCATGTGGGGTAGGTAAGAGGGGCTTCGGAGAATATTGAGGTAGTACAGGAGAGATTGGCTTGGGACGAGAGTCAGGTAGTACAGGAGAGGGAGGATTGGGACGAGAGTCAGGCAGGACAGAAGAGAGAGGCTTGTGACGAGAGTCAGGTAGGGTAGGAGAGAAGGGCTATGGACGACAGTCAGGCAAGTAGGAGAAAAAGGCTTGGGAGGAGAGTCAGGCAGGACAAGACAGAGAAGCTTGGGACAGGAGTCAGGCAGGACAGGAGAGAGAGGCTTGGGACAAGAGTCAGACAGGACAGGAGAGAGAGGCTTTTGACGAGAGTCAGAAAGGAGAGGAGAGAGAGGCTTGGGACCAGAGTCAGCAGGCCTGGAACGAGAGCTTGGGACGAGAGTCAGGCTGGATAGGAGAGAGGGGCTTGGGACTAGAGTCAAGAAGGAGAAGAGAGATAGGCTTGGGACGACAGTGAAGCAGAACATGAGAGAGAGACTTGGGACGAGAGTCAGGTGGGACAGAAGAGAGATACATGGGACGAGAGTTAGGCAGGACAGACGAGAGAGGCATGGGACGAGAGTCAGACAGGACAGGAGAGAGTTGCTTGGGACTAGAGTCAGGCAGGCTAGAGGAAAAAAGTTTGGGATGAGAGTCAGGCAGGACAGGAGAGAGAGGCTTGGGACGATATTCAGGCAGGACAGGAGAGACTTGGGACGAAAGTCAGGCAGGATAGGAGAGAGAGGCTTGAGGACAGAGTCAGGCACGACAGGAGGGAGAGGCTTGGGACGAAAATCAGGCAGGAGAGGAGAGGGAGGCTTGGCATGACAGTAATGTAGGACAGGAGAAAGAGGCTTCGGTAGAGAGTCAGGGAGGACAGGAGAGAGAGGTTTGCGACGAGAGTCAGGCAGGACCGGAGAGAGAGACTTGGGACGAGAGTCAGGCAAGAGAGGAGATAGACGCTTGGAACGAGAGTCAGGCAGGACAGGAGAGAGAGTCTTAGGACGATATTCAGGCAGGACAGGAGAAACAGACTTGTGACGAAAGTCAGGCAGGATAGGAGAGAGATGCTTGAGGAGAGAGTCAGGCACGACAGGAGAGAGAGGCTTGGGACGAGAATCAGGCAGGAGAGGAGAGGGAGGCTTGGCATGACAGTAATGCAGGACAGGAGAAAGAGGCTTCGGTCGAGAGTCAGAGAGGACAGAGAGAGATGTTTGGGAAGAGAGTTAGGCAGGACCGAAGTGAGAGACTTTGGACGAGAGTCAGGCAAGAGAGGAGATAGACACTTGGAACGAGAGTCAGTTAGGACAGGAGAGAGAGGCTTGTTACGATATTCAGGCAGGGCAGGAGAAAGAGACTTGGGACGAAAGTCAGGCAGGATAAGAGAGAGAGGCTTGAAGAGAGTGTCACGCACGACGGGAGAGAGTGGTTTGGGACGAGAATCAGGCAGGACAGGAGAGAGAAGCTTGGGATGACAGTCAGGCAGGACAGGAGAGAGAGGATTGACGAGAGAGTCAGCCATTATAGGAGAGAAAGGCTTTGGACGACGATCATGCAGGGTAGGGGAGAGAGGCGTGGGAAGAGAGTCACGCAGGACAGGAGAGAGAGGGTTGGGACGAGAGTCAGGCAGGGTAGGGGAGAAGGGCTTGGGACGAGAGTCAGGCAAGTAGGAAAAAGAGGCTTGGGATGAGAGTCAGGCAGGAAAGAAGAGAGATGCTTGGGACGAGAGTCAGGCTGGACAGGAGAGACAGGCTTGTGACGAGAGTCAGGCAGGGCAGGAGAGACAGGCTTGGAACGATATTCAGGCAGGACAGGAGAAAGAGACTTGGGACGAAAGTCAGGCAGTATAGGGGAGAGAGGCTTGGGACGATAGTTAGGCAGGACATGAGAGAGAGGCTGGAGACGAGAGTCAGCCAGGTCAAGAGAGGGAGGTTTGTGACGAGAATCAGGCAAGACAGGAGTGAGAGGCTTGGGACGACAGTCGGGAAGGACAGGAGAGAGAGGCTTGTTAGGGGAAACAGGCAGAACAGGAGAGAAAAGCATGGGACGAGAGTCAGGCAGGACAGGAGATAGAGGCTTGGGACGAGAGTCATGCAGGAGAGAAGAGAGAGGCTTAGGACGATATTGAGGAAGGACAGGAGAAAGAGACTTGGGACGCAAGTCAGGCAGGATAGGAGAGAGAGGCTTCGGACGACACTCTGGCAAGACAGGAGAGAGAGGCTCCGGACGAGAGTCAGGAAGGGTAGGAGAGAAGAGCTTGGAACGAGAGTCAAGCAATAAGGAGAAAGATGCTTGGGACGAGAGTCAGTCAGACAGGAGAGAGAGGACTAGGACGAGAGTCAGGCAGGAGAGAAGAGATTGGCCTGGGATAAGTCAAGCTCGATAGGAGAGAGTATTGGGACGAGAGTCAGGCAGGTTAAGAGAGAGAAGCTTGGGAGGAGAATAAGGCAGGAAAGAAAAGAGAGGCTTGGGACGAGAATCATGTGGGGTAGAAGAGAGGGGCTTCGGAGAATATTGAGGTAGTACAGGAGAGATTGGCTTGGGACGAGAGTCAGGCAGTACAGGAGAGGGAGGATTGGGACGAGAGTCAGGCAGGACAGAAGAGAGAGGCTTGTGACGAGAGTCAGGTAGGGTAGGAGAGAAGGGCTATGGACGACAGTCAGGCAAGTAGGAGAAAAAGGCTTGGGAGGAGAGTCAGGCAGGACAAGACAGAGAAGCTTGGGACAGGAGTCAGGCAGGACAGGAGAGAGAGTCTTGGGACAAGAGTCAGACAGGACAGGAGAGAGAGGCTTGTGACGAGAGTCAGAAAGGAGAGGAGAGAGAGGCTTGGGACAAGAGTCAGCAGGCCTGGAACGAGAGCTTGGGACGAGAGTCAGGCTGGGTAGGAGAGAGGGGCTTGGGATTAGAGTCAAGAAGGACAAGAGAGATAGGCTTGGGACGACAGTGAGGCAGAACATGAGAGAGAGACTTGGGACGAGAGACAGGTAGGACAGAAGAGAGATACATGGGACGAGAGTTAGGCAGGACAGACGAGAGAGGCATGGGACGAGAGTCAGACAGGACAGGAGAGAGTAGTTAGGGACTAGAGTCAGGCAGGCTAGAGGAAAAAAGTTTGGGATGAGAGTCAGGCAGGATACGAGAGAGAGGCTTGGGACGATATTCAGGCAGGACAGGAGAAAGGGACTTGGGACGAAAGTCAGGCAGGATAGGAGAGAGAGGCTTGAGGACAGAGTCAGGCACGACAGGAGGAGAGGCTTGGGACGAAAATCAGGCAGGAGAGGAGAGGGAGGCTTGGCATGACAGTAATGTAGGACAGGAGAAAGAGGCTTCGGTAGAGAGTCAGGGAGGACAGGAGAGAGAGGTTTGCGACGAGAGTCAGGCAGGACCGGAGAGAGAGACTTGGAACGAGAGTCAGGCAAGAGAGGAGATAGACGCTTGGAACGAGAGTCAGGCAGGACAGGAGAGAGAGTCTTAGGACGATATTCAGGCAGGACAGGAGAAACAGACTTGTGACGAAAGTCAGGCAGGATAGGAGAGAGATGCTTGAGGAGAGAGTCAGTCACGACAGGAGAGAGAGGCTTGGGACGAGAATCAGGCAGGAGAGGAGAGGGAGGCTTGGCATGACAGTAATGCAGGACAGGAGAAAGAGGCTTCGGTCGAGAGTCAGAGAGGACAGAGAGAGATGTTTGGGACGAGAGTCAGGCAGGACCGAATAGAGAGAGACTTTGGACGAGAGTCAGGCAAGAGAGGAGATAAACACTTGGAACGAGAGTCAGTTAGGACAGGAGAGAGAGGCTTGTTACGATATTCAGGCAGGACAGGAGAAAGAGACTTTGGACGAAAGTCAGGCAGGATAAGAGAGAGAGGCTTGAAGAGAGTGTCACGCACGACGGGAGAGAGTGGTTTGGGACGAGAATCAGGCAGGACAGGAGAGAGAAGCTTGGGATGACAGTCAGGCAGGACAGGAGAGAGGCTTTGGACGACAGTCTGGTAGGACAGGAGAGAGAGGCTTGTGACGAGAGTCAGGTAGGGTAGGAGAGAAGGGCTAAGGACGACAGACAGGCAAGCAGGAGAAAAAGGCTTTGGACGAGAGTCAGGCAGGACAAGACAGAGAAGCTTGGGACAGGAATCAGGCAGGACAGGAGAGAGAGTCTTGGGACAAGAGTCAGACAGGACAGGAGAGAGAGGCTTGTGACGAGAGTCAGAAAGGAGAGGAGAGAGAGGCTTAGGACAAGAGTCAGCAGGCCTGGAACGAGAGCTTGGGACGAGAGTCAGGCTGGATAGCAGAGAGGGGCTTGGGACTAGAGTCAAGAAGGAGAAGAGAGATAGGCTTGGGACGACAGTGAGGCAGAACATGAGAGAGAGACTTGGGACGAGAGTCAGGCAGGACAGGAGAGAGATACATGGGACGAGAGTTAGGCAGGACAGACGAGAGAAGCATGGGACGAGAGTCAGGCAGGATAGGAGAGAGTAAGTAGTGACTAGAGTCAGGCAGGCTATGAGAAAAAAGCTTGGGATGAGAGTCAGGCAGGACACGAGAGAGAGGATTGACGAGAGAGTCAGCCATTATAGGAGAGAGAGGCTTTGGACGATGATCATGCAGGGTAGGGGAGAGAGCCGTGAGAAGAGAGTCACTCAGGACAGGAGAGAGAGGCTTAGGACGAGAGTCAGGCAGGGTAGGGGAGAAGGGCTTGGGACGAGAGTCAGGCAAGTAGGAAAAAGAGGCTTGGGATGAGAGTCAGGCAGGAAAGAAGAGAGATGCTTGGGACGAGAGTCAGGCAGGACAGGAGGGAGAGAGGCTTCGGACGAGAGTCAGGCAGGGCAGGAGAGAGAGGCTCAGGATGAGAGTCATCCAGAACAAGAGAGGAAGAATTTTGACGAGAGTCAAGCAAGACAGGAGTAAGAGGCTTGGGACGACAGTCATGCAGGAGAAGAGAGAGAGGCTTGGGAGGAAAGTCAGGCAGAAGAGGAGAGAGGGGCATGTGACGAGAGTCAGGCAGGACATGAAAGAGAGGCTGGGGACGAGAGTCAGGCAGGACAGGAGAGACAGGGATGAGGAGAGAGTCAGGTAGGACAGGAGAGAGAGGCTTTTGACGACAGTCAGTAAGGACAGGAGAGAGAGGCTTGGGACGAGAGTCTGGCAGGAGAGGAGAGAGAGGCTTGGGACCAAATCAAGCAGGATAGGAGAGAAAGGCTTGGGACGACATTCCGGCAGGACAGGAACAAGAGTCTTGGGACTAGAGTTAGGCAGTACAGGAGAGAGAGGCTTGGGACGAGAGTCAGCCAGGTCAAGAGAGGGAGGTTTGTGACGAAAGTCAGGCAAGACAGGAGTGAGAGGCTTGGGACGACAGTCAGGCAGGACAAGAGAGAGAGGCTTGGGAGGAGAGTCAGGCACAACAGGAGAGAGAGGCATGGGACGAGAGTCAGGCTGGACAGGAGAGACAGGCTTGTGACGAGAGTCAGGCAGGGCAGGAGAGACAGGCTTGGAACGATATTCAGGCAGGACAGGAGAAAGAGACTTGGGACGAAAGTCAGGCAGGCTAGGGGAGAGAGGCTTGGGACGATAGTTAGGCAGGACATGAGAGAGAGGCTGGAGACGAGAGTCAGCCAGGTCAAGAGAGGGAGGTTTGTGACGAGAATCAGGCAAGACAGGAGTGAGAGGCTTGGGACGACAGTCGGGAAGGACAGGGGAGAGAGGCTTGTTAGGGGAATCAGGCAGAACAGGAGAGAAAAGCATGGGACGAGAGTCAGGCAGGACAGGAGATAGAGGCTTGGGACGAGAGTCATGCAGGAGAGAAGAGAGAGGCTTAGGACGATATTGAGGCAGGACAGGAGAAAGAGACTTGGGACGCAAGGATAGGAGAAAGAGGCTTCGGACGACACTCTGGCAGGACAGGAGAGAGAGGCTCGGGACAAGAGTCAGGAACGGTAGGAGAGAAGGTCTTGGAACGAGAGTCAGTTAGACAGGAGAGAGAGGACTGGGACGAGAGTCAGGCAGGAGAGAAGAGAGTGGCCTGGGATAAGTCAAGCTCGATAGGAGAGAGTATTGGGACGAGAGTCAGGCAGGTTAAGAGAGAGAAGCTTGGGAGGAGAATAAGGCAGGAAAGAAAAGAGAGGCTTGGGACGAGAATCATGTGGGGTAGGAGAGAGGGGCTTCGGAGAATATTGAGGTAGTACAGGAGAGATTGGCTTGGGACGAGAGTCAGGCAGTACAGGAGAGGGAGGATTGGGACAAGAGTCAGGCAGGACAGAAGAGAGAGGCTTGTGACGAGAGTCAGGTAGGGTAGGAGAGAAGGGCTATGGACGACAGTCAGGCAAGTGGGAGAAAAAGGCTTGGGAGGAGAGTCAGGCAGGACAAGACAGAGAAGCTTGGGACAGGAGTCAGGCAGGACAGGAGAGAGAGGCTTGGGATAATAGTCAGACAGGACAGGAGAGAGAGGCTTGTGACGAGAGTCAGAAAGGAGAGGAGAGAGAGGCTTGGGACAAGAGTCAGCAGGCCTGGAACGAGAGCTTGGGACGAGAGTCAGGCTCTGTAGGAGAGAGGGGCTTGGGATTAGAGACAAGAAGGACAAGTGAGATAGGCTTGGGACGACAGTGAGGCAGAACATGAGAGAGAGACTTGGGACGAGAGTCAGGTAGGACAAAAGAGAGATACATGGGACGAGAGTTAGGCAGGACAGACGAGAGAAGCATGGGACGAGAGTCAGACAGGACAGGAGAGAGTAGCTAGGGACCAGAGTCAGGCAGGGTAGAGGAAAAAAGTTTGGGACGAGAGTCAGGCAGGACAGGAGAGAGAGGCTTGGGACGATATGCAGGCAGGACAGGAGAAAGAGACTTGGGACGAAAGTCAGGCAGGATAGGAGAGAGAGGCTTGAGGACAGAGTCAGGCACGACTGGAGGGAGAGGCTTGGGACGAAAATCAGGCAGGAGAGGAGAGGGAGGCTTGGCATGACAGTAATGTAGGACAGGAGAAAGAGGCTTCGGTAGAGAGTCAGGGAGGACAGGAGAGAGAGGTTTGCGACGAGAGTCAGGCAGGACCGGAGAGAGAGACTTGGGACGAGAGTCAGGCAAGAGAGGAGATAGACGCTTGGAACGAGAGTCAGGCAGGACAGGAGAGAGAGTCTTAGGACGATATTCAGGCAGGACAGGAGAAACAGACTTGTGACGAAAGTCAGGCAGGATAGGAGAGAGATGCTTGAGGAGAGAGTCAGGCACGACAGGAGAGAGAGGCTTGGGACGAGAATCAGGCAGGAGAGGAGAGGGAGGCTTGGCATGACAGTAATGCAGGACAGGAGAAAGAGGCTTCGGTCGAGAGTCAGAGAGGACAGAGAGAGATGTTTGGGACGAGAGTCAGGCAGGACCGAAGAGAGAGACTTTGGACGAGAGTCAGGCAAGAGAGGAGATAAACACGTGGGACGAGAGTCAGTTAGGACAGGAGAGAGAGGCTTGTTACGATATTCAGGCAGGACAGGAGAAAGAGACTTGGGACGAAAGTCAGGCAGGATAAGAGAGAGAGGCTTGAAGAGAGTGTCACGCACGACGGGAGAGAATGGTTTGGGACGAGAATCAGGCAGGACAGGAGAGAGAAGCTTGGGATGACAGTCAGGCAGGACAGGAGAGAGGCTTTGGACGACAGTCTGGCAGGACAGGAGAAAGAGGCTCGGGACGAGAGTCAGGAAGGGTAGGAGAGAAGGGCTTGTAACGAGAGTCAAGCATTAAGGAGAAAGAGGCTTGAGACGAGAGTCGGTCAGACAGGAGAGAGAGGACTGGGACGAGAGTCAGGCAGGAGAGAAGAGTTTGGCCTGGGATAAGCCAAGCTCGACAGGAGAGAGTCTTGGGACGAGAGTCAGGCAGTGTAAGAGAGAGAGGCTTGGGACGAGAATACGGCAGGAAATAAAAGAGAGGCTTGGGACGAGAATCATGTAGGGTAGGAGAGAGGGGCTTCGGAGAATATTGAGGTAGTACAGGAGAGATTGGCTTGGGACGAGAGAGAGAAGGGCTAAGGACGACAGACAGGCAAGTAGGAGAAAAAGGCTTTGGACGAGAGTCAGGCAGGACAAGACAGAGAAGCTTGGGACAGACAGGAGTCAGGCAGGACGGGAGAGAGAGTCTTGGGACAAGAGTCAGACAGGACAGTAGAGAGAGGCTTGTGACGAGAGTCAGAAAGGACAGGAGAGAGAGGCTTGGGACAAGAGTCAGCAGGCCTGGAACGAGAGCTTGGGACGAGAGTCAGGCTGGATAGGAGAGAGGGGCTTGGGACTAGAGTCAAAAAGGAGAAGAGAGATAGTCTTGGGACGACAGTGAGGCAGAACATGAGAGAGAGACTTGGGACGAGAGTCAGGCAGGACAGGAGAGAGATACATGGGACGAGAGTTAGGCAGGACAGACGAGAGAAGCATGGGACGAGAGTCAGGCAGGATAGGAGAGAGTAGCTAGGGACTAGAGTCAGGCAGGCTATGAGAAAAAAGCTTGGGATGAGATTCAGGCAGGACAGGAGAGAGAGGATTGACGAGAGAGTCAGCCATTATAGGAGAGAGAGGCTTTGGACGATGATCATGCAGGGTAGGGGAGAGAGGCGTGGGAAAAGAGTCACGCAGGACAGGAGAGAGAGGGTTGGGACGAGAGTCAGGCAGGACAGGAGAGAGAGGCTTAGGACGAGAGTCAGGCAGGGTAGGGGAGAAGGGCTTGGGACGAGAGTCAGGCAAGTAGGAAAAAGAGGCTTGGGATGAGAGTCAGGCAGGAAAGAAGAGAGATGCTTGGGACGACAGTCAGGCAGGACAGGAGAGAGAGGCTTCGGACGAGAGTCAGGCAGGGCAGGAGAGAGGCTCAGGATGAGAGTCAGCCTGAACAAGAGAGGAAGATTTGTGACGAGAGTCAAGCAAGACAGGAGTAAGAGGCTTGGGACGACAGTCATGCAGGAGAAGAGAGAGAGGCTTGGGAGGAAAGTCAGGCAGAAGAGGAGAGAGAGGCATGGGACGAGAGTCAGGCAGGACATGAAAGAGAGGCTGGGGACGAGAGTCAGGCAGGACAGGAGAGACAGGGATGAGGAGAGAGTCAGGTAGGACAGGAGAGAGAGGCTTTTGACGACAGTCAGGAAGGACAGGAGAGAGAGGCTTGGGACGAGAGTCTGGCAGGAGAGGAGAGAGAGGCTTGGGACCGAGTCAAGCAGGATAGGAGAGAGAGGCTTGGGACGACATTCAGGCAGGACAGGAAAAAGAGGCTTGGGACTAGAGTTAGGCAGTACAGGAGAGAGAGGCTTGGGACGAGAGTCAGCCAGGTCAAGAGAGGGAGGTTTGTGACGAAAGTCAGGCAAGACAGGAGTGAGAGGCTTGGGACGACAGTCAGGCAGGACAAGAGAGAGAGGCTTGGGAGGAGAGTCAGGCACAACAGGAGAGAGAGGCATGGGACGAGAGTCAGGCTGGACAGGAGAGACAGGCTTGTGACGAGAGTCAGGCAGGGCAGGAGAGACAGGCTTGGAACGATATTCAGGCAGGACAGGAGAAAGAGACTTGGGACGAAAGTCAGGCAGGATAGGGGAGAGAGGCTTGGGACGATAGTTAGGCAGGACATGAGAGAGAGGCTGGAGACGAGAGTCAGCCAGGTCGAGAGAGGGAGGTTTGTGACGAGAATCAGGCAAGACATGAGTGAGAGGCTTGGGACGACAGTCGGGAAGGACAGGAGAGGGAGGCATGTTAGGGCAATCAGGCAGAACAGGAGAGAAAAGCATGGGACGAGAGTCAGGCAGGACAGGAGATAGAGGCTTGGGACGAGAGTCATGCAGGAGAGAAGAGAGAGGCTTAGGACGATATTGAGGCAGGACAGGAGAAAGAGACTTGGGACGCAAGTCAGGCAGGATAGGAGAGAGAGGCTTGAGGAGAGAGTCAGGCACGACAGGAGAGAGAGGCTTGGGACGAGAATCAGGCAGGAGAGGAAAGGGAGGCTTGGCATGACAGGAAAGCAGGACAGGAGAAAGAGGCATCGGACGAGAGTCGGGGAGGACAAGGGAGAGAGGTTTGGGTCGAGAGTCAGGCAGGACCGTAGAGAGAGACTTGGGACGAGAGTCAGGCAAGAGAGGAGATTGATTTGGAACAAGAGTCAGGCAAGAGAGGAGATAGACGCTTGGAACGAGAGTCAGGGAGGACAGGAGAGAGAGGCTTGGGACGATATTGAGGCCGGACAGGAGAAAGAGACTTGGGACGCAAGTCAGGTAGGATAGGAGAGAGAGGCTTGAGGAGAGAGTCAGGCACGACAGGAGAGAGAGGCTTGGGACGAGAATCAGGCAGGAGAGGAATGGGAGGCTTGGCATGACAGGAAAGCAGGACAGGAGAAAGAGGCATCGGACGAGAGTCAGGGAGGACAGGGGAGAGAGGTTTTGGTCGAGAGTCAGGCAGGACCGTAGAGAGAGACTTGGGACGAGAGTCAGGCAAGAGAGGAGAGAGATTTGGAACGAGAGTCAGGCAGGAGAGGAGATAGACACTTGGAACGAGAGTCAGGGAGGACAGGAGAGAGAGGCTTGGGACGAAAGTCAAGCAGGACAGGAGAAAGAGACTTGTGACGAAAGCTAGGCAGGATAGGAGAGAGAGGCTTGAGGAGAGAGTCAGGCACAACACGAGAGAGTGGCTTCGGAAAAGAATCAGGCAGGATAGGAGAGAGAAGTTTGGGACGACAGTCAGGCAGGACAGGAGAAAGAGGCTTCGGACGACAGTCGGGCAGGACAGGAGAGAGAGGCTTGGGACGAGAGTCAGGAAGGGTAGGAGAGAAGGGCTTGGAACGACAGTCACGCAATTAGGAGAGAGGCTTGGGACGAGAGTCAGTCAGGACAGGAGAGAGAGGACTTGGACGAGAGTTAGGCAGGAGAGAAGAGAGAGCCTTGGGATGATTCAAACTCGACAGGAGAGAGGCTTGGGACGAGAGTCAAGCTGGGTAGGAGAGAGGGGCTTGTGACGAGAGTATGGCAGGACAGAGAAGAGAGGCTTGGGACGAGGATCATGCGGGGTAGGAGAGAGGGGCTTCGGACGATATTCACCCAGTACATGAGAGATTGGCTTGGGACGAGAGTCAGGCAGTACAGGAGAGGGAGGCTTGGGACGAGAGTCAGGCACGACAGGAGAGAGAGGCTTGGGACGACAGTCAGGCATGGTAGGAGAGAAGGGCTATGGACGACAGTCAGGCAAGTAGGAGAAAAAGGCTTGGGACGAGAGACAGGCACGACAAGACAGAGAAGCTTGGGACAGGAGTCAGATAGGCCAGGAGAGAGAGGCTTGGGACGAGACTCAGACATGAGAGGAGAGAGAGGCTTGTGACGAGAGTCAGAAAGGACAGGAGAGAGAGTCTTGGGACGAGAGTCAGGCAGGACAGGAGAGAGAATCTTGATATGAGAGTCAGCCATGACAGGAGATAGAGTCATGGGACGAGTCAGGCAGGCTTGGAACGAGAGCTTTGTACGAGAGTCATGCTGGGTAGGAGAGAGGGGTTTGGCACGAGAGTCAAGCAGGAGAAGAGAGATAGGCTTGGGACGAAAGTCAGGCAGAACATGAGATAGAGGCTGGGGACGAGAGTCAGGCAGGACTGGAGAGAGATGCATGGGACGAGAGTTAGGCAGGACAGAAGAGACAGGCATGGGACGAGAGTCAGGCAGGACAGGAGAGAGTGGCTAGGGACTAGAGTCAGGCAGGACAGGGGAGAAAATCTTGTGACGAGAGTTAGGCAGGACAGGAGAGAGAGGCTTGACGAGAGAGTCAGGCATTATAGGAGAGAGAGGCTTGGGACGACGATCAGGCAGGGTAGGAGAGAGAGGCTTGGGACGAGAGTCAGGCAGGACAGGAGAGAGACGGTTGGGACGAGAGTCAGGCAGGACAGGAGAGAGAGGCTTTAGACGAGAGTCAGGCAAGGTATGAGAGAAGGGCTTGGGACGAGATTCAGGCAAGTAGGAGAAAGAGGCTTGGGACGAGAGTCAGGCAGGAAAGGAGAGAGAGGCTTGGGACGAGAGTCAGGCAGGACAGGAGAGAGTGGCTAGGGATGATAGTCAGCCAGGTCAAGAGAGGGAGGTTTGTGACGAGAGTTAGGGAAGACATTAGTGAGAGGCTTGGGACGATAGTCAGGCAGGACAAGAGAGAGAGGTTTGGGAGGAGAGTCAGGCAGAACAGGAGAGAGAGGCATGGGACGAGAGTCATACAGGACAGGAGAGACAGGTTTGTGACGAGAGTCAGGCAGGACAGGAGAGAGAGGCTTGGGACGATATTCAGGCAGGACAGAAGAGACTTGGGACGAAAGTCAGGCAGGATAGGAGAGAGAGGCTTGGGACGAGAGTTAGGCAGGACAGGAGAGAGAGGCTGGGGACGAGACTCAGCCAGGTCAAGAAAGGGAGGTTTGTGACGAGAGTCAGGCAAGAAAGGAGTAAGATTCTTGGGACGACAATCAGGCAGGACGAAAGAGAGAGGCTTGTTAGGGGAGACAGGCAGAACAGGAGAGAGAGGCATGGGACGAAAGTCAGGCAGGACAGGGGATAGAGGTTTGGGACGAGAGTCATGCAGGACAGGAGAGAGAGGCTTGGGACGAGAGTCAGGCAAGACATGGGAGAGAGTCTTGGGACGAGAGTCAGGCAGGATAGGAGAGAGAGGCTTAGGATGAGAGTCAGCCAGGACAAGAGAGGGAGATTTGGCACGAGAGTCAGGCAAGAGAGGAGTGAGAGGCTTAGGACCTTTACGCAGGAGGTGAGAGAAAGGCTTGTGAAGAAAGTCAGGCAGAAGAGGAGAGAGAGGCATGGGACGAGAGTCAGGCAGGACATGAAAGAAAGGCTAGGGACGAGTCAGGCAGGACAGAAGAGAGAGGGATGAGGAGAGAGTCAGGCAGGACAGGAGAGAGAGGCTGGGGACGAGAGTCAGCCAGGTCAAGAGATGGAGGTTTTTGACGAGAGTCAGGCAAGACAGGAGTGAGAGGCTTGGGACGACAATCAGGGAGGAGAAGAGAGAGAGGCTTGTTAGGGGAGTCAGGCAGAACAGGAGAGAGAGGCATTGGACAAGAGTCAGAAAGGACAGGAGAGAGAGTCTTGGGACGAGAGTCAGGCAGGACAGGAGAGAGAATCTTGATATGAGAGTCAGCCATGACAGGAGATAGAGTCATGGGACGAGAGTCAGGCAGGCTTGGAACGAGAGCTTTGGACGAGAGTCATGCTGGGTAGGAGAGAGGGGTTTGGCACGAGAGTCAAGCAGGAGAAGAGAGATAGGCTTGGGACGAAAGTCAGGCAGAACATGAGATAGAGGCTTGGGACGAGAGTCAGGCAGGACTGGAGAGAGATGCATGGGACGAGAGTTAGGCAGGGCAGAAGAGACAGGCATGGGACGAGAGTCAGGCAGGACAGGAGAGAGTGGCTAGGGACTAGAGTCAGGCAGGACAGGGGAGAAAATCTTGTGACGAGAGTTAAGCAGGACAGGAGAGAGAGGCTTGACGAGAGAGTCAGGCATTATAGGAGAGAGAGGCTTGGGACGACGATCAGGCAGGGTAGGAGAGAGAGGCTTGGGACGAGAGTCAGGCAGGACAGGAGGGAGACGGTTGGGACGAGAGTCAGGCAGGACAGGAGAGAGAGGCTTTAGACGAGAGTCAGGCAAGGTATGAGAGAAGGGCTTGGGACGAGATTCAGGCAAGTAGGAGAAAGAGGCTTGGGACGAGAGTCAGGCAGGAAAGGAGAGAGAGGCTTGGGACGAGAGTCAGGCAGGACAGGAGAGAGTGGCTAGGGATGATAGTCAGCCAGGTCAAGAGAGGGAGGTTTGTGACGAGAGTTAGGGAAGACAGTAGTGAGAGGCTTGGGACGATAGTCAGGCAGGACAAGAGAGAGAGGTTTGGGAGGAGAGTCAGGCAGAACAGGAGAGAGAGGCATGGGACGAGAGTCATACAGGACAGGAGAGACAGGTTTGTGACGAGAGTCAGGCAGGACAGGAGAGAGAGGCTTGGGACGATATTCAGGCAGGACAGAAGAGACTTGGGACGAAAGTCAGGCAGGATAGGAGAGAGAGGCTTGGGACGAGAGTTAGGCAGGACAGGAGAGAGAGGCTGGGGACGAGACTCAGCCAGGTCAAGAGAGGGAGGTTTGTGACGAGAGTCAGGCAAGAAAGGAGTAAGATTCTTGGGACGACAGTCAGGCAGGACGAAAGAGAGAGGCTTGTTAGGGGAGACAGGCAGAACAGGAGAGAGAGGCATGGGACGAAAGTCAGGCAGGACAGGGGATAGAGGTTTGGGACGAGAGTCATGCAGGACAGGAGAGAGAGGCTTGGGACGAGAGTCAGGCAAGACATGGGAGAAAGGCTTGGGACGAGAGTCAGGCAGGATAGGAGAGAGAGGCTTAGGATGAGAGTCAGCCAGGACAAGAGAGGGAGATTTGGCACGAGAGTCAGGCAAGAGAGGAGTGAGAGGCTTAGGACCTTTACGCAGAAGGTGAGAGAGAGGCTTGTGAGGAAAGTCAGGCAGAAGAGGAGAGAGAGGCATGGGACGAGAGTCAGGCAGGACATGAAAGAGAGGCTGGGGACGAGTCAGGCAGGACAGAAGAGAGAGGGATGAGGAGAGAGTCAGGCAGGACAGGAGAGAGAGGCTGGGGACGAGAGTCAGCCAGGTCAAGAGATGGAGGTTTTGACGAGAGTCAGGCAAGACAGGCTTGGGACGACAATCAGGGAGGAGAAGAGAGAGAGGCTTGTTAGGGGAGTCAGGCAGAACAGGAGAGAGAGGCATGGGACAAGAGTCACACAGGACAGGAGATAGAGGCTTGGGACGAGAGTCATGCAGGGCAGGAGAGAGAGGCTGGGGACGAGAGTTAGCCAGGTCAAGAGATGGAGGTTTGTGACGAGAGTCAGGCAAGACAGGAGTGAGAGGCTTGGGACGACAATCAGGCAGGAGAAGAGAGAGAGGCTTGTTAGGGGAGTCAGACAGAACAGGAGAGAGAGGCATGGGACAAGAGTCAGGCAAGACAGGAGATAGAGGCTTGTGACGAGAGTCATGCAGGGCAGGAGAGAGAGGCTGGGGACGAGACTCAGCCAGGTCAAGAGAGGGAGGTTTGTGACGAGAGTCAGGCAAGACAGGAGTGAGAGGCTTGGGACGACAATCAGGCAGGAGAAGAGAGAGAGGCTTGTTAGGGGAGTCAGACAGAACAGGAGAGAGAGGCATGGGACAAGAGTCAGGCAGGACAGGAGAGAGAGTCTTGGGAAGAGAGTTAGGCAGGACAGGAGAGAGAGGCTGGGGACGAGAGTCAGCCAGGTCAAGAGAGGGAAGTGTGCGACGAGAGTAAGGCAAGACAGGAGTAAGAGGCTTGGGACGACAGTCAGGCAGGACAAGAGAGAGAGGCTTGGGAGGAGAGTCAGGCAGAACAGGAGAGAGAGGAATGGGACGAGAGTCAGGCAGGACAGGAGAGACAGGCTTGGGACGAGAGTCAGGCAGGAAAGGAGAGAGAAGGTTAGGACGAGAGTCAGGCAGGACAGGAGATAGAGTCATGAAACGAGTGTTACGCAGGACAGGAAAGAGAGGCTTGGGACGAGAATGAGGGGGGACAGGAGAGAGAGGCTTGGAACAAGAGCCAGGCAGCAGAGGAAAGAGAGGCTTCGGACGAGAGTCAGTCAGGATACGAGAGATTGGCTTGGGATGAGTCAGGCAACACAGAAGAGAGCGTCATGGGATGAGAGTCAGGCTGGACAGGAGAGAGAGGCTTAGGACAAGAGTCAGGTAGGACAAGGTAGAGAGGCTTGGGACGAGAGTCAGACAGGACAGGAGAGAGGTGCTTGGCGAGAGAGTCAGGCAGGGTAGGAGAGAGAGGCTTGGGCCGATAGTCAGATAGGACAGGAGAGAGAGGATTCGGACGAGAGTCAGGCAGGACAAGAGATAGAGGCCTCTGACGAGTGTCAGGACAGGAGAGAGAGGCTGGGGACGAGAGTCATGCAAGACAGGAGAGGGAGGCTTGGGACGAGAGTCAGGCAGGAGAGGAGAGAAAAGCTTGAAACGAGAATCAGGCAGGACATGATATATAGACATAGCACGAGAGTCAGGCAGGACAGAAGAAAGAGGCTTTGGACGAGAGTCTGGCAGGAGAGGAGAGAGAGGCTTGGGACCGAGTCAGGCAGGATAGGATAGAAAGGCTTGGGAGGAGAGTCAGGCAGAACAATAGAGAGAGGCATGGGACGAGAGTCAGGCAGGACAGGAGAAAGAGGCTTTGGACGAGAGTCAGGCAGGGCAGGAGACAGAGGCTTGGGACGATATTCAGGCAGGACAGGAGAAAGAGACTTGGGACGAAAGTCAGGTGGATAGGAGAGAGAGGCTTGAGGAGAAAATCAGGCACGACAGGAGAGAGGCTTGGGACGAGAATCAGGCAGTAGAGGAGAGAGAGGCTTGGGACGAGACGAGAGTCAGGCAATAAAGGAGGGAGAGTCTTGGGAGGAGAGTCAGGCAGGACAGGAGAGAGAGGCTTCGGACGAGAGTCAGGTGGGACCGGAGAGAGAGCCTTCGGACGAGAGTCATGAAGGACAGGAGAGAGAGTCTAGGGTCGAGAGTCAGGCAGGACAGGAGAGAGAGGGATGAGGAGAGAATCAGGCAGGACAGGAGAGAGAGGCTTTTGACGACACTCAGGCAGGACAGGAGAGAGAGTGTTGGGACGAGAGTTAGGCAGGACAGGAGAGAGAGTCAGGGGACGAGAGTGAACCACGACAAGAGAGGAAGGTTTGTGACGAGAGTCAGGCAAGACAGGATTGAGAGGCTAGGGACGGCAGTTGGGCAGGACAAGAGAGAGAGGCTTGGGAGGAGAGTCAGGCAGAACATGAGAGAGGGGCATGGGACGAGAGTCAGACAGGACAGGAGAGAGAGGCTTGGGACGAGAGTCAGGCAGGACAGGAAATAGAGGCCTGGGACGATTGTCAGGCAAGATAGGAGAGAAAGACTTGGGACGAGGGTCAGGCAGGACAGGAGAGAGAGGCTTGGGACAAGAGTCAGGCAGGACAGGAGACAGAGGCTTGGGACGATATTCAAGCAGGACAGGAGAAAGAGACTTGGTACGAATGTCAGGCAGGATAGGAAAGAGAGGCTTGAGGAGAGAGTCAGGCATGACGGGAGAGAGAGGCTTGGAACGTGAATCAGGCAGGAGAGGAGAGAGAGCCTTGGGATGACAGTAAGGCAGGACAGGAGAAAGAGACTTCGGACGAGAGTCAGTGAGGACAGGAGAGAGGCTTGGGACGAGAGTCAGGCAGGACCGGAGAGAGAGACTTGGGACGAGAGTCAGGTAAGAGAGGAGATAGACGCTTGGGACGAGAGTCAAGCAGGACAGTAGGGAAAGGCTTCGGACGACAGTCAGGCATGAGGGGAGAGAGAGGCTTGGGACGCGAGTCAGGAAGGGTAGGAGAGAAGGACTTGGAACGAGAGTCAGGCAATTAGGTGATAGAGGCTTGGGACGAGTCAGTCAGGACAGGAGAGAGAGGGACGAGGAGAGAGTCAGGCAGAACAGCAGAGATAGGCATTTGACGACAGTCAGAAAGGACAGGAGAGAAAGGCTTTGGACGAGAGTGTGGCAGGAGAGGAGAGAGAGGCTTGGGACCGAGTCAGGCAGGATAGGATAGAAAGGCTTGGGAGTAGAGTCAGGCAGAAATATAAAGAGAGGCATGGGACGAGAGTTAGGCAGGACAGGAGAAAGAGGCTTTGGACGAGAGTCAGGCAGGGCAGGAGACAGAGGCTTCGGACGATATTCAGGCAGGACAGGAGAAAGAGACTTGGGACGAAAGTCAGGCAGGATAGGAGAGAGAGGCTTGAGGAGAAAATCAGGCACGACAGGAGAGAGGCTTGGGACGAGAATCAGGCAGTAGAGGAGAGAGAGGCTTGGGATGATAGTAATTCAGGACAGGAGAAAGAGCCTTCGGACGAGAGTCACTCAGGACAGGAGAGAGAGGTTTGGAACGAGAGTCAAGCAGGAACGGAGAGAGAGACTTGGGACGAGAGTCAGGCAAGAGAGGAGATAGACGCTTGGAATGAGAGCCAGGCAGGAGAGGAGAGAGAGGCTTGGGACGATATTCAGGCAGGACAGGAGAAAGAGACTTGGGACGAAAGTCTGGCAGGGTAGGAGAGAGAGGCTTGAGGAGAGAGTCATACACGACAGGAGAAAGCGGACTGGGACGAGAATCAGGCAGGACAGGAGAGACATTCTTCGGACGAGAGTCAGGCAGGACAGGAGAGAGAGGTTTGGGACGAGAGTCAGGAGGGGTAGAAGAGAATGGCTTGGAACGAGAGTCACGCAATTAGGAGAAAGAGGCTTGGGACGGGAGTCAGTCAGACAGGAGAGAGAAGACTGGGACGAGAGTCAGGCAGGAGAGAAGAGAGAGGCTTGCTATGAGTCAAGCTCAACAGGAGAGAGGCTTGGGACTAGAGTCAGTCAGGGTAGGAGAGAAGGTCTTGGGACGAGAGTAAGGCAGGACAGAAAAGAGAGGTTTAGGACGAGAATCATGCGTGGTAGGAGAGAGGAGCTTCGGACGATATTCAGGCAGTACAGGAGAGATTGGCTTGGGACGAGAGTCAGGCAGTACAGGAGAGGGAGGCTTGGGACGACAGTCAGGCAGGACAGGAGAAAGAGGATTGGGACGAGAGTCAGCCAGGGTAGGAGAGAAGGGCTATGGACGACAGTCAGGCAAGTAGGAGAAAAAGGCTTTGTACGAGAGTCAGGCAGGACAAGCCAGAGAAGCTTTTGACAGGAGTCAGGCAGGACAGGAGAGAGAGGCTTGGGACGAGAGTCAGACAGGACAGGAGAGAGAGGCTTCGGACGAGAGTCAGGCAGGACAGGAGAAAGAGGATTGGGACGAGAGTCAGAAAGGACAGGAGAGAGAGGCTTGGGACGAGAGTCAGGCAGGAGAGGAGAGAGAAGTTTGGGATGAGAGTCAGGGATGACAGGGGAGAGATTCATGGCACGAGAGTCAGGCAGGCCTGGGACGAGAGCTTGGGACTAGAGTCAGACTGGGTAGGAGAGAGGTTCTTGGGACGAGAGTCAAGCAGGACAATAGAGATAGGATTAGGACGAAAGTCAGGCAGAACATGAGAGAGAGGTTTGGGACGAGAGTCAGTCAGGACAGGAGAGAGATGCATGGGACGAGAGTTAGGCAGGACAGAAGAGAGAGGCATGGGACGAGAGTCAGGCAGGACAGAAGAGAGTGACTTTGGACGAGAGTCATGCAGGACAGGGGAGAAAAGCTTGGGGACGAGAGTAGGGCAGGACCGGAGAGAGAGACTTGGGACGAGAGTCAGGCAGGATAGGAGAGAGAGGCTTGTAAAAGAGAGTCAGGAAGGACAGGAGAGAGGCTTGGGACGAGAGTCAGGCAGGACAGGAGAGAGAGGCATTGGACGAGTGTCAGCCAGGACAAGAGAAGGAGGCTTTGGAAGAGAGTCAGGCAAGACAGGAGAGAAAGGCTTGGGACGACAGTCAGGCAAGACAGGAGAGAGAGGCTTAGGACGAGAGTCAGCCAGTACAGGAGAGAGAGGTTTGGGAGGAGAGTCAGGCAGGACCGGAGAGAGAGACTTGTGACGAGAGTTACGCAGGATAGGTCAGAGAGGCTTGAGGAGATAGTCAGGAAGGACAGGAGAGAGAGGTTTGGGACGAGAGTCAGGCAGGATACGAGAGAGAGGCTTGGGACGAGAGTCAGGCAGGACAGGAGAGAGAGGATTGGGAAGAGAGTCACCCAGGTGAGGAGAAAGAGGTTCGGGACGAGTCAGGCAGGACAGGAAAGAGACGCTTAGGACGACAGTCAAGCTGGACATGAGAGAGAGGCTTGGGACGAGAGTCAGGCAGGGTAGGAGAGAAGGTCTTGGGACGAGAGTCAGGCAAGTAGGAAAAAGAGGCTTGGGAAGAGAGTCAGGCAGGACAAGACAGAGAAGCTTGTGACAGGAGTCAGGCAGGACATAAGAGAGAGGCTTGGGACGAGAGTCAGACAGGACAGGAGAGAGAGACTTGGGACGAGTGTCAGGCAGGACAGGAGAGAGAGGCTTGGGACGAGAGTCAGAAAGGACAGGAGAGAGAGGCTTGGTACGAGACTCAGGCAGGACAGGAGAGAGAATCTTTGGTTTATAGTCAGGCATGACACGAGAGTGAGTCATCGGACGAAAGTCACGCAGGCTTGGAACGACAGCTTGGGACGAGAGTCAGGCTGGGTAGGAGAGAGGGGCTTGGGACGAGAGTCAGGCTGGGTAGGAGAGAGGGGCTTGGGACGAGAGTCAAGCAGGACAAGACAGAGAAGCTTGGGACAGGAGTCAGGCAGGACATAAGAGAGAGGCTTGGGACGAAAGTCAGACAGGACAGGAGAGAGAGACTTGGGACGAGAGTCAAGCAGGACAAGAGAGAGAGGCTTGGGACGAGAGTCAGAAAGGACATGAGAGAGATGCTTGGTACGAGAGTCAGGCAGGACAGGAGAGAGAATCTTTGGTTGATAGTCAGGCATGACAGGAGAGAGAGTCATCGGACGAAAGTAACGCAGGCTTGGAACGACAGCTTGGGACGAGAGTGAGGCTGGGTAGGAGAGTGGGGCTTGGGACGAGAGTCAGGCTGGGTAGGAGATAGGGGCTTGGGACGAGAGTCAAGCAGGACAAGACAGAGAAGCTTGGGACAGGAGTCAGGCAGGACGTAAGAGAGAGGCTTCTAACGAGAGTCAGACAGGACGGGAGAGAGAGACTTGGGACGAGAGTCAAGCAGGACAGGAAAGAGAGGCTTGGGACGATAATCAGAAATGACAGGAGAGAGAGGCTCGGTACGAGAGTCAGGCAGGACAGGAGAGAGAATCTTAAGGATGAGAGTCATGCATGACAGGAGAGACAGTCATCGAACGAGAGTCACGAGGGCTTGGAACGACAGCTTGGAACGAGAGTCAGGCTGGGTAGGACAGAGGGGCTTGGGACGAGAGTCAAGCAGGACAAGAGAGATAGGCTTGGGACGACAGTCAGGGAGAATGAGAGAGAGGTTCGGGACGAGAGTCAGGCAGGACGGGAGAGAGATGCATGGGACGAGAGTTAGGAAGGACAGAAGAGAGAGGCATGGGACGAGAGTCAGGCAGAACAGAAGAGAGTGGCTTAGGACGAGAGTCAGGCAGGTCAGGGGAGAAAAGCTTGGGACGAGAGTCATCCAGGACCGGAGAGAGAGACTTGGGACGAGAGTTAGGCAGGATAGGAGAGAGAAGCTTGAGGAGAGAATCAGGGAGGACAGGAGAGATAGGTTTGACATGAGAGTCAGGGAGGATAGGAGAGAGAGGCTTTGGACGAGAGTCAGGCAGGACAGGAGAGAGAGGCTTCACTAGAGTGTTATGCAGCACACGAGAGGGAGGCTTTCGACGAAAGTCAGGCTGGGTAGGAGAGAGAGGCTTGGGACGAGAGTCAGAGAGGGCAGAAGAGAGACGCTTGGGACAGGAGTCAGGAATGAGAGGAGAGAGAGGCTTCGGACGAGAGTCAGGCAGGACAGGAGAGAGAGGCCTGGGACGAGAGTCAAGCAGGACAGGAGAGAGAGACGATTGGGACGAGAGTCAGGCAGGACAGGAGAGACAGGCATTGGACGAGAGTCAGCCAGGACAAGAGAAGGAGGCTTGGGACGAGAATCAGGCAAGACAGGAGAGAGAGGCTTGGGACGACAGTCAGGCAAGACAGGAGAGAGAGGCTTAGGACGAGAGTCAGCCAGGACAGGAGAGAGAGGCTTGGGAAGAGAGTCAGGCAGTACCGGAGAGAGAGAATTGTGACGAGAGTTAGGCAAGATAGGACAAAGAGTCTTGAGGAGAGAGTCAGAAAGGACAGTAGAGGGAGGTTTGGGACGAGAGTCAGGCAGGATAGAAGAGAGAGGCTTGAGACGAGAGTCAGGCAGGACAGGAGAGAAAGGCCTGGGAAGAGCGTCAACCAGTTGAGGAGAAAGAGGTTGGGGACGAGAGTCAGGCAGGAGAGGAGAGGGACGCTTGGGACGAAAGTCAAGCAGGACAGGAAAGAGAGGCTTGGGCCCAGAGTCAGGAAGGACAGGAGAGAGAGGCTTGGGACTAGAGTCAGGCAGGGTAGGAGAGAAGGACTTGGGACGAGAGTCAGGCAAGTAGGAGAAAGAGGCTTGGGACGAGAGTCAGGCAGGAAAGAAGAGAGAGGCTTTGGACGAAAGTCAATCACGACAGGAGAGAGAGGCTTGGGACGAGAGTCAGGCTGGACAGGAGAGAGAGGCTGGGTGCGAGAGTCAGCCAGGACAAGAGAGGAAGGTTTGGGACGAGAGTCAGGCAAGACAGGAGTTAGAGGCTTGGGACGACAGTCATTCATGACAAGAAAGACAGGCTTGGGAAGCGAGTCAGGCAGAAAAGGAGGGAGGGGCATGGGACGAGAGTCAAGCAAGACATGAGAGAGAGGCTGGGAACGAGAGTCAGGCAGGACAGGAGAGAGAGGGATGAGGAGAGACTCAGGCAGGACAGTAGAGAGAGGCTTTTGACGACAGTCAGGCAGGACAGGAGAGAAAGGCTTAGAGCCGAGTCAGGCAGGATAGGAGAGAGAGGCTTGGGACGAGAGTCAGGCAGGACAGGACACAGAGGCTTGGGACGAGAGTTAGGCAGGACAGGAGAGAGAGGCTGGGAACAAGAGTCAGGCAGGACGAGAGAGAGAGGTTTGTGATGACAGTCAGGCAAGACAGGAGTGAGAGGATTGGGACTACAGTCAGGCAGGACAAGATAGAGAGGCTTGGGAGGAGAGTCAGTTCGAACAGGAGAGAGAGGCATGGTACGAGAGTCAGGCAGGACAGGAGAGAAAGGCTTGGGAAGAGAGTCAACCTGGTGAGGAGAAAGAGGTTTGGGACGAGAGTCAGGCATGACAGGAGAGAGAAGCTTGGGACGACAGTCAAGCAGGACAGGAGAGAGAGGATTGGGACGAGAGTCAGGCAGGACAGGAGAGAGAGGCTTAGGACGAGAGTCTGGCAGGGTAGGAGAGAAGGGCTTGGGACGAGAGTTAGGCAAGTAGGAGAAAGAAGCTTGGGACGAGAGTCAGGCAGGAAAGAAGAGAGAAGCTTGAGACGAGAGTCAGGATCGACAGGAGAGAGAGGTTGTGTGCGAGAGTCAGCCAGGACAAGAGAGGGAGGTATGGGACGAGAGTCAGGCAAGACAGGAGTGAGAGGCTTGGGACGACAGTCAGGCAGGACAAGCGAGAGAGGCTTGGGACGAGAGTCACGCATGTCAGGAGAGAGAGGTTTGGGGCGATATTCAGGCAGGACAGGAGAAAGAGACTTGGGACGAAAGTCAGGCAGGGTAGGAGAGAGAGGCTTGAGGAGAGAGTTAGGCACGACAGGAGAGAAAGGCTTGGGACGAGAATCAGGCACGAGAGGAGAGAGAGAGGCTTGGGATGACAGTAATTCAGGACGGGAGAAAGAGTCTTTGGAAGAGTGTCAGGGAGGACAGGTGAGAGAGGTTTGGGACGAGAGTCAGGCAGGACCGGACAGAGAGACTTGAGACGAGAGTCAGGCAAGAGAGGAGATAGACGCTTGTAACGAGATTTAGGCAGGACAGGAGAGAGAGGCTTGGGACGATATTCAGGCAGGACAGGAGAAAGAGACTTGGGACGAAAGTCAGGCAGGATAGGAGAGACAGGCTTGAGGAGAGAGTCAGGCACGGAAGGAGAGAGTGGCTTGGGCCGAGAATCAGGCAGGACAGGAGAGAGAAGCTTGGGACGACAGTCAGGCTGGAAAGGAGAGAGAGGCTTGGGACGAGAGTCAGGAAGGGTGGGAGAGAAGGGCTTCGAACGAGAGTCACGCAATTAGGAGAAAGAGGCTTTGGACGAGAGTCAGTCAGGACAGGAGAGAGGACTGGGACGAGAGTCGGGCAGGTGAGAAGAGAGAGGCTTGGGATGAGTCAAGCTCGACAGGAGAGAGGCTTGCGACGAGAGTCAGGCAGTGTAGGAGAGAGAGGCTTCGGACGAGAGTAAGTCAGAACAGAAAAGAGAGGCTTGGGACGAGAATTGTACGGGGTAGGGGAGAGGTGCCTCGGACGATATTCAGGCAGTACACGAGAGATTGGCTTGGGACGAGAGTCAGGCAGTACAGGAGAGGGAGGCTTGGGACGAGAGTCAGGCAGGACAGGAGAAAGAGGCTTGGGACGAGAGTCAGGCAGGGTAGGAGAAAAAGGCTTGGGACGAGTTTCAGGCAGGACAAGACAGAGAAGCTTGGGACAGGAGTCAGGCAGGACAGGAGAGAGAGGCTTGAGACGAGAGTCAGACAGGACAGGAGAGAGAGACTTGGGACGAGATTCAGGCAGGACAGGAGAGAGAGACTTGGGACGAGAGTCAGGTAGGACAGGAGAGAGAGGCTTGGGACGAGAGCCAGAAACGACAGGAGAGAGAGGCTTGGGACGAGAGTCAGGCATGACTGGAGAGAAAAGCTTGGGATGAGATTCAGGTATGATAGGAGAGATAGTCATGGGACGAGAGTCAGGCAGGCCTAGAACGAGAGCTTGTGACGAGAGTCAGGCTGGGTAAGAGAGAGGGGCTTGTGACGAAAGTTAAGCAGGACAAGAGAGATAGGCTTGGACGACAGTCAGGCAGAACATGAGAGAGGCTTGGGACGAGAGTCAGTCAGGACATTATAGAGATGCATGGAACCAGAGTTAGGGAGGACAGAAGAGAGAGGCATAGGACGAGAGTCAGCCAGGACAGGAGAGAGTGGCTTGGGACTAGAGTCAGGCAGGACAGGGGAGAAAAGCTTGGGACGACAGTCAGGTAGGACAGGAGAGAGAGGCTTGAGGAGAGATTCAGGCAAGACAGGAGAGAGAGGCCTAGGACGACGGTCAGGCAGGGTAGGATAGAGAGGATTAGGACGAGAGTCAGGCAGGACAGGAGAGAGAAGGTTTGGACGAGAGTCAGGCAGGACAGGTGATAGAGTCCTGAAACGAGTGTCACGCAGGACAGGAAAGAGGGGCTTGGGACGACAATGATGCAGGACAGGAGAGAGAGGCTTGGGACAAGAGTCAGGCAGGACAGGAAAGAGAGGCTTGGGACGAGAGTCAGGCAGGACAAGAGAGATTGGCTTGGGATGAGAGTCAGGCAACACAGAAGAGAGAGGCATGGGATGAGAGTCAGGCTGGACAGGAGAGAGAGGTTTAGGACGAGAGTCAAGTAGGACAAGATAGAGAGGATTGGGACGAGAGTCACACAGGACAGGAGAGAGATGCTTGACGAGAGAGTCAGGCAGGACAGGAGAGAGATGCTTGAGACGACGGTCAGGCAGGGTAGGAGAGAGAGGCTTGGGAAGAGAGTCAGATAGGACAGGATAGAAAGGGTTAGGACGAGAGTCAGGAAGGACAAGACATAGAGGCCTGGGACGAGTGTCAGGCAGGACAGGAGAGAGAAGATTCGGACGAAATTTAGGCAGGACAGGAAAGAGAAGCTTGTGACGAGAGTCATCTAGGGCCGGAGAAAGAGTCTTGGGACGAGGGTTAGGCAGGACAGGAGAGAGAGGCTTGGGACAAGGGTCTCCAGGATAGAGGAGAGAGGCTTGGGACGAGAGTCAAGCACGACAGGAGAGAGAGGCTTGGGACGAGAGTCAGGCAGGGAAAGGGAGAAAAGTTTGGGACGAGAGTCAGCCAAGACAGGGGAGAGCGGCTTTGGACGAGAGTCTGGCAGGAGTGGAGAGAGAGGTTTGGGATGACAGTCAAGCAGGACAGGAGAGAGAGGCTTAGGACGAGAGTCAGGCAGGACAGGAGAGAGAGTCTGGGGACGAGGGTCAGGCAAGACAGGAGAGGGAGGCTTTGGACGAGAGTCAGGCACGAGAGGAGAGAAAAGCTTGAAAAGAGAATCAGGCAGGACAGGATACATAGACTTGCAATGAGAGTCAGTCAGGACAGGAGAGAGAGGCTAGGGACTAGAGTCAGGCAGGACAAGAGAGAGAGGCATGGGAGGATTGTCAGGCAGGACAGGAGAGTGATGCTTGGGACGAGGGTCAGGCAGGACAGGAGAGAGAGGCTTGGGACCGAGTCAGGCACGATAGGAGAGAGAGGCTTGGGACGAAAATCAGGCAGTCCAAGTGAGAGAGAGGCTTAGAACGAAAGTCAAGCAGGGAAAGAGAGAGAGGTTTGGGACATGCGTCAGGAAGGACAAGAGAGAGAGATGCTTGGGATGAGAGTCAGGCAGGACAGGAGAGAGAGACTTGGGACGAGAGTCAGGCACGACAGGAGAGAGAGGATTGGGACGAGAGTCAGACAGAACAGGAGAGAGAGGCTAGGGACGAGAGTGAGGCAGGAAAGGAGAAAGAAGCTTGGGACGAAAGGCAGGCATGACAGGAGAGAGAGTCATGGCACGAGAGTCAGGCAGGACAGGAGAGAGAGACTTGGGACGAGAGTTAGGCAGGATAGGAGAGAGACGCTTGGAACGACAATCAAGCAGGACAGGAGAGAGTGGCTTGGGAGAAGAGTCAGGCAGGACAGGAGAGAAAGGCTTGGAAAGAGAGTCAACCTGGTGAGGAGAAAGAGGTTGGGGACGAGAGTAAGGCATGACAGGAGAGAGAAGCTTGGGACGACAGTCAAGCGGGACAGGACAGAGTGGTTTGGGACGAGAGTCAGTCAGGACAGGAGAGAGAGGCTTAGGACGAGAGTCTGGCAGGGTAGGAGAGAAGGGCTTAGGACGAGAGTCAGACAAGAAGGAGAAAGAAGCTTGGGACGAGAGTCAGGCAGGAAAGAAGAGAGAAGCTTGGGACGAGAGTCAGGGTCGACAGGAGAGAGAGGTTGTGTGCGAGAGTCAGACAGGACAAGAGAGGGAGGTATGGGACGAGAGTCAGGCAGGACAGGAGAAAGAGGCTTGGGACGAGAGTCACGCATGTCAGGAGAGAGAGGTTTGGGGCGATATTCAGGCAGTACAGGAGAAAGAGACTTGGGACGAAAGTCAGGCAGGATAGGAGAGAGAGGCTTGAGGAGAGAGTTAGGCACAACAGGAGAGAAAGGCTTGGGACGAGAATCAGGCACGAGAGGAGAGAGAAAGGCTTGGGATGACAGTAATTCAGGACAGGAGAAAAAGTCTTCGGAAGAGAGTCAGGGAGGATAGGTGAGAGAGGTTTGGGACAAGAGTCAGGCAGGACCGGAGAGAGAGACTTGGGACGAGAGTCAGGCAAGAGAGGAGATAGACGCTTGGGACGAGATTTAGGCAGGACAGGAGAGAGAGGCTTAGGACGATATTCAGGGAGGACAGGAGAAAGAGACTTGGGACGAAAGTCAGGCAGGATAGGAGAGACAGGCTTGGGGAGAGAGTCAGGCACGGAAGGAGAGAGAGGCTTGGGACGAGAATCAGGCAGTACAAGTGAGAGAGGCTTGGGACGAGAGTCAAGCATGGAAAGAGAGAGAGGTTTGGGACGTGAGTCAGGCAGGACAGGAGAGAGAGGTTTGGGACGAGAGTCTGGCAGGAGTGGAGAGAGAGGCTTGGGATGACAGTTAGGCAAGACTGGAGAGAGAGGCTTGGGATGAGAGTCAGGCAGGACAGGAGAGAGAGGCTGGGGACGAGAGTCATCCAAGACAGGAGAGGGAGGCTTGGTACGAGAGTCAGGCAGGAGAGGAGAGAAAAGCCTGAAACGAGAATCAGGCAGGGTAGGAGGGAGAGGCAGGATACATAGACTTGGGCGAGAGTCAGGCAAGACATGAGAGAGAGGCCTTGGACGAGAATCATGCAGGGTAGGAGGGAGAGGCTTCCGACGAGAGTCAGGCAATACAGGAGGGACAGTCTTGGGAGGAGCGTCAGGCAGGACAGGAGAGAGGGGCTTCGGACGAGAGTCAGGCAGGACCGGAGAGAGAGTCTTAGTACGAGAGTCAGGCAGGACAGGAGAGAGAGGCTGGGGTCGAGATTCAGGCAGGACAGGAGAGAGAGGGATGAGGAGAGAGTTAGGCAGGACAGGAGAGAGAGGCTTTTTGATGACACTCAGGCAGGACAGGAGAGAGAGTGTTGGGACGAGAGTTAGGCAGGACAGGAGAGAGAGTCAGGGGACGAGAGTCGACCAGAACAAGAGAGGGAGGCTTGTGACGAGAGTCAAGCAAAACAGGAGTGAGAGGCTAGGGACGGCAGTTGGGTAGGGCAATAGAGAGAGGATTGGTAGGCGAGTCAGGCAGAACATGAGAGAGAGGCATGGGACGAGAGTCAGGCAGGACAGGAGAGAGAGGCTTGGGACGAGAGTCAGGCAGGACAGGAGACAGAGGCTTGGGATGATATTCAGGCAGGACAGGAAAAAGAGACTTGGGACGAAAGTCAGGGAGGATAGGATAGAGAGGCTTGAGGAGAGAGTCAGGCATGACAGGAGAGAGAGGACTGGGACGAGAATCAGGCAGGAGAGGAGAGAAAGGATTGAGATGAGAGTAAGGCAGGACAGGAGAAGGAGGCTTCGCACGAGTCAGGGAGGACAGGAGAGAGAGGCTTGGGACGAGAGTCAGGCAGGACCGGAGAGAGATACTTGTGACGAGAGTCAGGTAAGAGAAGAGAGAGACGAATGGGACGAGAGTCAAGCAGGACAGGAGAGAGAGGCTTCGGACGACAGTCAGGCAGGACAGGAGAGAGAGGCTTGGGACGCAAGTCAGGAAGGGTAGGAGAGAAGGGTTTGGAACGAGAGTCAAGCAATTAGGAGATAGAGGCTTGGGATGAGAGTCAGTCAGGACAGGAGATAGAGGACTGGGACGAGAGTCAGGCAGGAGAGAAGAGAGAGGCTTGGGGCTAGAATCATGCGGGTAGGAGAGAGGGGCTTCGGACGATATTCAGGCAGTACAGGAGAGATTGGCTTGGGACGAGAGTCAGCCAGTACACGACAGGGAGGCTTGGGACGAGAGTCAGGCAGGACAGGAGAGGCTTGGGACGAGAGTTTGGCAGGATTTGAGAGAAGGGCTATGGACGACAGTCAGGCAAGTAGGAAAAAAAGTCTTTGGACGAGAGTCAGGCAGGACAAGAGAGGGAAGCTTGGGACAGGAGTCAGGCAGGACAAGAGAGAGAGGATTGGGACGAGAGTCAGACAGGACAGGAGAGAGAGACTTGGGACGAGAGTTTGGCAGGATTTGAGAGAAGGGCTATGGACGACAGTCAGGCAAGTAGGAGAAAAAGGCTTTGGACGAGAGTCAGGCAGGACAAGAGAGGGAAGCTTGGGACAAGAATCAGGCAGGACAGGAGAGAGAGGATTGGGACGAGAGTCAGACAGGACAGGAGAGAGAGACTTGGGACGAGAGTCAGGCAGGACAGGAGAGAGAGGCTTGGGACGAGAGTCAGAAAGGACAGGAGAGAGAGACTAGGGACGAGAGTCAGGCAGGAAAGGAGAAAGAAGCTTGGGACGAGAGGCAGGCATGACAGGAGAGAGAGTCATGGCACGAGAGTCAGGCAGGCCTGGAACGAGAGCTTGGGACGAGAATCAGGCTGGGTAGGAGAGAGGGGCTAGGGACGAGAGTCAAGCAGGACAAGAGAGATAGGCTTGGGACGACAGTCAGGCAGGAAATGAGAGAGAGTCTTAGGACGAGAGTCAGGCAGGACATGAGAGAGAGACATGGGGCAAGAGTTAGGCAGGACAGAAGAGAGAAGCATAGGACGATAGTCAGGCATGACAGGAGAGAGAGGCTTGGGACTAGAGTCAAGCAGGACAGGAAAAAACTTGGGACGAGAGTCAGGAAGGACAGGCGAGAGAGGCTTGACTAGAGAGTCAGGCAGGACAAGAGAGAGAGGCTTGGGACGACGGTCAGGCAGGGTAGGAGAGAGAAAATTTGAACGAGAGTCAGGCAGGACAGGAGAAAGAGGGTTAGGACGAGAGTCAGGCAGGAATGGAGATAGAGTCCTCGAACGAATGTCAGGCAGGAAAGGAAAGAAAGGCTTGGGACGAGAGTCAGGCAGGAGTGGAGAGAGAGGCTTGGAACATCAGTCAGGCAGGACAGGAAAGAGACGCTTGGAACGAGAGTCAGAATCGACAGGAGAGAGGCTTCGGACGAGAGTCAGGCAGGAGGGGAGAGAGAGGCTTGGGACAACAGTCAGGCAGGACAGGAGAGAGACGCTTGGGACGAGAGTCAGAATCGACAGGAGAGAGGCTTCGGACGAGAGTCAGGCAGGGTAGGAGAGAGGGGCTTCGGACGAGTGTCAGGCAGGACAGGAGGTAGAGTCTTGGGACGAGAGTCAGGCTGGTCAGGAGAGAGAGGCTTGGGACGAGAGTTATACAGGACAGGAGAAAGAGGCATGGGAAGAGAGTCATGCAGGAGAGGAGATAGAAAGTTGGTACGAGAGTCAGTCAAGAAAGGAGAGAGAGGCTTGAGGTGAGAGTCAGTCAGGACAGGAGAGAGAGACTTGGGACGACAGTCAGGCAGGAGAGGAGATACGAGTTTGGGATAAGAGTAAGACTGGACAGGAGAGAGAGGCTTGGGACGAGAGTCAGGCAGGACAGGAGAAAGAGGCTTCGAACGATAGTCAGGCAGGACAGGAGAGAGAGGCTTGGGAGGAGAGAAAGGCAAAACAGGAGGGAGAGGCATCTGACGAGAGTCAGGCAAGACAGGGGAGAGAGGCTTGTGACGAGAGTCAGGCAGGACAGGAGAGAGAGGCTTCACTAGAGAGTTAGGCAGGACATGAGAGGGAGGCTTTCGACGGCAGTCAGGCAGGGTAGGAGAGAGAGGCTTGGGACGAGAGTCAGGGAGGGCAGAAGAGAGAGGCTTGGGATGAGAGTCAGGAAGGACAGGAGAGAGAGGCTTGGGACAAGAGTCAGGCAGGACAGGAGAGAGAGGCCTGTGACGTGAGTCAAGCAGGACAAGAGAGAGAGAGGCTTGGGATGAGAGTCAGGCAGGACAGGAGAAAGAGGCTTGACGCGAGAGTCAGCCAGGACAAGAGAAGGAGGCTTGGGACGAGAGTCAGGCAGGACAGGAGAGAGAGGCTTGGGACGAGAGTCAGCCAGGACAAGAGAAGGAGGCTTGGGACGAGAGTCAGGCAAGACAGGAGATAGCGGTTTGGGACAACAGTCAGACAAGACAGGAGAGAGAGGCTTGGGACGAGAGTCAGCCAGGACAGGAGAGAGAGGCTTAGGAAAAGAGTCAGGCAGCACCGGAGAGAGACACTTGGGACGAGAGTTAGGCAGGATAGGAGAGAGACGCTTGGGACGACAATCAAGCAGGACAGGAGAGAGAGGCTTGGGACGAGAGTCAGGCAGGACAGGAGAGAGAGGCTTGTGACGAGAGTCAGGCAGGGTAGGAGAGAAGGGCTTGGTACGAGAGTCAGTCAAGTAGGAGAAAGAGGCTTGGGACGAGAGTTAGGCAGGAAAGAAGAGAGAGGCTTGGGACGAGAATCAGGCAGGACATAAGAGAGAGGCTTGGGACGAGAGTCATGCAGGACAGGAGAGAGAGGCTGGGTGCGAGAGTCAGCCTGGAGAAGAGAGGGAGGTTTGGGACGAGAGTCAGGGAAGACAGGAGTGAGAGGCTTGGGACGACAGTCAGGCAGGACAAGAGAGAGAGGCTTGGAAGGAGAGTCAGTCAGAAAAGGAGAGAGAGGCATGGGACGAGAGACAGGTAGGATATGAGCGAGAGGCTGGGTTCGAGAGTCAGGCAGGACCGGAGAGAGAGGGATGAGGAGAGAGTCAGGCAGGACAGGACAGAGAGTCTTTTGACGACAGTCAGGCAGGACAGGAGAGAGAGGTTTGGGACGAAAGTCAGGCAGGACAGGAGAGAGAGGCTGGGGACGTGAGTCAGGCAAGACGGGAGAGGGAGGCTTGTGACGAGAGTCAGGCAGGAGCGGAGAGAAAAGCTTGAAAAGAGAATCAGGCAGGACAGGATACATAGACTTGCGACGAGAATCAGGCAGGACAGGAGAGAGAGGCTAGGGACGAGAGTCAGGTAGGACAAGAGAGAGTGGCATGGGAGGATTGTTATTTAGGACAGGAGAGTGATGCTTGGGACGAGGGTCAGGCAGGACAGGAGAGAGAGGCTTGGGACCGAGTCAGGCACGATAGGAGAGAGTGGCTTGGGACGAGAATCAGGCAGTACAAGTGAGAGAGAGGCTTGGGACGAGAGTCAGGCAGGGAAAGAGAGAGAGGTTTGGGACGAGAGTCAGGTAGGACAGGAGAGAGAGGCTTGTGACGAGAGTCTGGCAGGAGTGGAGAGAGAGACTTGTGATGACAGTCAGGCAAGACAGGAGAGAGAGGCTTGGGACGAGAGTCAGGCAGGACAGGAGAGAGAGGCTGGGGACGAGAGTCAGGCAAGACAGGAGAGGGATGCTTGGGACGAAAGTCAGGCAAGAGAGGAGAGAAAAGCTTGAAACGAGAATCAGGCAGGACAGGATACATAGACTTGGGACGAGAGTCAGGCAATAAAGGAGAGAGAGGCTTTGGACGAGAATCATGAAGGGTAGGTGGGAGAGGCTTCGAACGAGAGTCAGGCTTGGGAGGAGAGTCAGGCAGGACAGGAGAGAGGGGCTTCGGACGAGAGTCAGGCAGGACCGGAGAGAGAGTCTTCGGACGCGAGTCAGGCAGGACAGGAGAGATAGGCTGTGGTCGAAAGTCAGGCAGGATACGAGAGAGAGGTATGAGGAGAGAGTCAGGCAGGCAGGAGAGAGAGGCTTTTGACGACACTCAGGCAGGACAGGAGAGAGAGTGTTGGGACGAGAGTTAGGCAGGACAGGAGAGAGAGTCGTGGGACGAGAGTGAACCAGGACAAGAGAGGGAGGCTTGTGACGAGAGTCAAGGAAGATAGGAGTGAGAAGCTAGGGACGGCAGTTGAGCAGAACAAGAGAGAAAGGCTTCGGAGGAGAGTTAGGCAGAACAGGAGAGAGAGGCATGGGACGAGAGTCAGGCAGGACATGAGAGAGAGGCTTGGGACGAGAGACAGGCAGGACAGCAGATAGTGGCCTGGGACGATTGTCAGGCCAGATAGGAGAGAAAAGCTTGGGACGAGAGTCAGGTAGGACAGGAGAGAGAGGCTTGGGACGAAAGTCAGCAGGACAGGACACAGAGCCTTAGGACGATATTCAGGCAGGACAGGAGAAAGAGACTTGGGACGAAAGTCAGGGAGGGTAGGAGAGAGAGGCTTGAGGAGAGAGTCAGGCATGACAGGAGAGAGAGTCTTGGGACGAGAATCAGGCAGGAAAGGAGAGAGAGTCTTGGAGTGACAGTAAGGCAGGACAGGAGAAAGAGGATTCGGACGAGTCAGGGAGGACAGGAGAGAGAGGCTTGGGACGAGAGTCAGGCAGGACAGGAGAGAGAGACTTGGGACGGGAGTCAGGTAAGAGAGGAGATAGACGCTTGGGACGAGAGTCAAGCAGGACAGGAGAGAGAGGCTTCGGACGACAGTCAAGCAGGACAGGAGAGAGAGGCTTGGGACGCGAGTCAGGAAGCTTAGGAGAGAAGGGCTTAGATCGAGAGTCAGGCAATTAGGAGATAGAGGCTTGGGACGAAAGGCAGTTAGGACAGGAGAGAGAGGACTGGGACGAGAGTCAGGCAGGAGAGAAGAGAGAGGCTTGGGTTGATAGTCAGGCAAGACAGGAGAGAGAGACTTGGGACTAGAGTCAGGCAGGACAGGGGAGAAAAACTTTAGACCAGAGTCAGGAAGGACAGGAGAGAGAGGCTTGACGAGAGAGTCAGGCAGGACATGAGAGAGAGGCTTGGGACGACGGTCAGGCAGGGTAGGAGAGAGAGGCTTTGGACGAGAGTCAGGCAGGAATGGCGATAGAGTCCTGGAACGAATGTCAGGCAGGAAAGGAAAGAGAGGCTTGGGACGAGAGTCAGGCAGGAGGGGAGAGAGAGGCTTGGGACAATAGTCAGGCAGGACAGGAAAGAGAAGCATGGGACGAGAGAAAGAATCGACAGGAGAGAGGCTTCGGACGAGAGTCAGGCAGGGTAGGAGAGAGGGAGTTGAGACGAGAGGGAGGCTTAGGACGAGAGTCAGGCAGGATAGGAGGCAGAGGCTTGGTACGAGAATCATGCAGGGTAGGAGAGAGGGGCTTCGGACGAGTGTCAGGCAGGACAGGAGGGAGAGTCTTGGGACGAGAGTCAAGCTGGACAGGAGAGAGAGGCTTGGGACGAGAGTTATGGAGGACAGGAGAAAGAGGCATGGGAAGAGAGTCAGCCAGGAGAGGTGATAGAGTGTTGGTGCGAGAGTCAGTCAAGAAAGGAGAGAGAGGCTTTTGGTGATAGTCAGTCAGGACAGGAGAGAGAGGCTTGGGACGACAGTCAGGCAGGAGAGGAGATAGGGGCTTGTGACGAGAGTAAGACTGGACAGGAGAGAGAGGCTTGGGACGAGAGTCAGGCAGGACAGGAGAAAGAGGCTTCGGACTATAGTCACGCAGGACAGGAGAGAGAGGCTTGAGAGGAGAGAAAGGCAAAACAGGAGAGAGAGGCATGTGAAGAGAGTCAGGGAAGACAGGGAGAGAGGCTTGTGACGAGAATCATGCAGGACAGGAGAGAGAGGCTTCACTAGAGAGTTAGGCAGGACATGAGAGTTTGGCTTTCGACGACAGTCAGGCAGGGTTGGAGAGAGAGGCTTAGGACGAGAGTCAGGGAGGGCAGAAGAGAGAGGCTTGAGACAAGAGTCTGGCAGGAGAGGAGAGAGAGGCCTGTGACTTGAGTCAAGCAGGACAGGAGAGAGAGAGGCTTGGGACAACAGTCAGGCAAGACAGGAGAGAGAGGCTTAGGACGAGAGTCACCCACGACAGGAGAGAGAGGCTTAGGAAGAGAGTCAGGCAGGACCGGAGAGAGAGACTTGGGACGAGAGTTAGGCAGGATAGGAGAGAGACGCTTGGGACGACAATCAAGCAGGACAGGAGAGAGAGGCTTGGGACGAGAGTCAAGCAGGACAGGAGAGAGAGACTTGGGACGGGAGTCAGGTAAGAGAGGAGATAGACGCTTGGGACGAGAGTCAAGCAGGACAGGAGAGAGAGGCTTCGGACGACAGTCAGGCAGGACAGGAGAGAGAGGCTTGGGACGCGAGTCAGGAAGGGTAGGAGAGAAGGGCTTGGATCGAGAATCAAGCAATTAGGAGATAGAGGCTTGGGACGAAAGTCAGTTAGGACAGGAGAGAGAGGACTGGGACGAGAGTCAGGCAGGAGAGAAGAGAGAGGCTTGGGATGATAGTCAGGCAAGACAGGAGAGAGAGGCTTGGGACTAGAGTCAGGCAGGACAGGGGAGAAAAACTTTAGACCAGAGTCAGGAAGGACAGGAGAGAGAGGCTTGACGAGAGAGTCAGGCAGGACAGGAGAGAGAGGCTTGGGACGACGGTCAGGCAGGGTAGGAGAGAGAGGCTTTGGACGAGAGTCAGGCAGGACAGGAGAAAGAGGGTTAGGACGAGAGTCAGGCAGGAATGGCGATAGGGTCCTGGAACGAATGTCAGGCAGGAAAGGAAAGAGAGGCTTGGGACGAGAGTCAGGCAGGAGGGGAGAGAGAGGCTTGGGACAAGAGTCAGGCAGGACAGGAAAGAGAAGCTTGGGACGAGAGAAAGAATCGACAGGAGAGAGGCTTCGGACGAGAGTCAGGCAGGGTAGGAGAGAGGGAGTTGAGACGAGAGGGAGGCTTAGGACGAGAGTCAGGCAGGATAGGAGGCAGAGGCTTGGTACGAGAATCATGCAGGGTAGGAGAGAGGGGCTTCGGACGAGTTTCAGGCAGGACAGGAGGGAGAGTCTTGGGACGAGAGTCAAGCTGGACAGGGGAGAGAGGCTTGGGACGAGAGTTATGGAGGACAGGAGAAAGAGTCATGGGAAGAGAGTCAGGCAGGAGAGGTAATAGAGGGTTGGTGCGAGAGTCAGTCAAGAAAGGAGAGAGAGGCTTTTGGTGATAGTTAGTCAGGACAGGAGAGAGAGGCTTGGGACGACAGTCAGGCAGGAGAGGAGATAGGGTCTTGGGACGAGAGTAAGACTGGACAGGAGAGAGAGGCTTGGGACGAGAGTCAGGCAGGACAGGAGAAAGAGGCTTCGGACTATAGTAAAAATAGGAGAGAGAGGCTTGGGACGAGAGTCAGGCAGGACAGGAGAGAGAGGCTTCACTAGAGAGTTTGGCAGGATATGAGAGGGAGGCTTTCGACGATAGTAGTAGGGAGAGGCTTGGGACGAGAGTCAGGGAGGGCAGAAGAGAGACGCTTGGGACGAGAGTCAGGAAGGACAGGAGAGAGAGGCTTGGGACGAGAGTTAGGCAGGATAGGACAGAGAGGCTTGAGGAGAGATTCAGGAAGGACAGGAGTTAGAAGTTTGGGACGAGAGTCAGGCAGGATAGGAGAGAGAGGCTTGGGATGAGAGTCAGGCAGGACATAAGAGAGAGGCTTGGGACGAGAGTCAGGCATGGTATAAGAGAAGGGCTTGGTACGAAAGTCAGGCAAGTAGGAGAAACAGGCTTGATACGAGAGTTAGGCAGGAAAGAAGAGAGAGGCTTGGGACGAGAGTCAGGCAGGACATAAGAAAGAGGCTTGGGACGAGAGTCAGGTAGGACAGGAGAGAGAGGCTGGGTGCGAGAGTCTGCCAGGACAAAAGAGGGAGGTTTGGGACGATAGTCAGGCAAGACAGGAGTGAGATGCTTGGGACGACAGTCAGGCAGGACAAGAGAGAGAGGCTTGGGAGGAGAGTCAGTCAGAAAAGGAGAGAGAGGCATGGGACGAGAGTCAGGCAGGACATGAGAGAGAGGCTGGGGACGAGAGTCAGGCAGGACAGGAGGGAGAGGGATGAGGAGAGAGTCAGGCAGAACAGGAGAGAGAGGCTTTTGACGACAGTCAGGCAAGACAGGAGAGAGAGGCTTAGGACGAGAGTCTGGCAGGAGAGGAGAGAGAGGCTTGGGACCGAGTCAGGCAGGATAGGAGAGAAAGGCTTGAGAGGAGAGTCAGGCAGAACAGGAGAGAGGCATTTGACGAGAGTCAGGCAGGACAGGAGAGAGTGGCTTGGGAAGAGAGTTAGGCAGGACAGGAGAGAGATGCTTGGGACGATATTCAGTCAGGACAGGTGAAAGAGACTTGGGACGAAAATCAGGCAGGATAGGAGAGAGAGGCTTGAGGAGAGAATCATTCACGACAAGAGAGAGAGGCTTGGGACGAGAATCAGGCAGGACAGGAGAGAGAGGCTTGGGATGACAGTAATTCAGGACAAAAGAAAGAGCCTTCGGACGGGAGTCAGGGAGGACAGGAGAGAGAGTTTTGGGACGAGAGTCAGGCAGGACCGGAGAGAGAGACTTGGGACGAGAGTCAGGCAAGAGAGTAGATAGACGATTGGAACGAAAGTGAGGCAGGAGAGGAGAGAGTGGCTTTGGACGATATTCAGGCAGGACAGGAGAAAGAGACTTTGGACGAAAGTCAGGCAGGATAGGAGAGAGAGGCTTGAGGAGAGAGTCAGGCACGACAAAAGAGAGTGGATTGGGACGAGAATCAGGCAGGACAGGAGAAAGAAGGTTGGGACGACAGTCAAGCAGGACAGGAGAGAGAGGCTTCGGACCACAGTCAGGCAGGACAGGAGAGGGAGGCTTGGGACGAGAGTCAGGAATGGTAGGAGAGCAGGGCTTGGAACGAGAATCAGGCAATGAGGAGATAGAGGCCTGGTACGAGAGTCAGTCAGGACAGGAGAGAGAGGACTCGGACGTTTGTCAGGCAGGAGAGAAGAGAAAGACTTGGGACGAGAGTCAGGCAGGGTAGGAGAGAGGGGCTTGGGACGAGAGTAAGGCAGAACAGAAAATAGAAGTGAGACAACAATCCTGCAGGGTAGGAGAGAGGGGCTTCGGACAATATTCAGGCAGTACAGGAGAGATTGGCTTGGGACGAGAGTCAGGCAGTACACGAGAGGGAGGCTTGAGACGAGAGTCAGGCAGGACAAGAGAGGGAAGCTTGGGACAGGAGTCAGGCAGGACAGGAGAGAGAGGATTGGGACGAGAGTCAGACAAGACAGGAGAGAGAGACTTGGGACGAGAATCAGGCAGGACAGGAGAGAGAGGCTCGGGACGAGAGTCAGAAAGGACAGGAGAGAGAGGTTAGGGACGAGAGTCAGGCAGGAAAGGAAAAAGAAGCTTGGGACGAGAGTCAGGCATGACAGGACAGAGAGTCATGGGACGAGAGTCAGGCATACCTGGAACGAGAGCTTGGGACGAGAATCAGGCTAGGTAGGAGAGAGGGGATGGGGACGAGAGTCAAGCAGAACAAGAGAGATAGGCTTGGGACGACTGTCAGGCAGGACATGAGAGAGAGAGTCTTGGGATGAGAGTTAGGCAGGACAGGAGAGAGAGAGTCATGTGACAAGAGTTTGGCAGAACAGAAGAGAGAGGCGTGGGATGAGAGTCAAGCAGGACATGAGAGAGAGGCTTGGGACTAGAGTCAGGCAGGACAGGGGAGAAAAACTTGGGACGAGAGTCAGGAAGGACAGGAGAGAGAGGCTTGACGAGAGAGTCAGGCAGGACAGAAGAGAGGCTTGGGACGACGGTCAGGAAGGGTAGGTGTGAGATGCTTTGGACGAGTGTCAGGCAGGACATGAGAAAGACGTTTAGGACGAGTGTCAGGCAGGAATGGCGATAGAGTCCTGGAACGAATGTCAGGCAGGAAAGGAAAGAGAGGCTTGGGACGAGAGTCAGGCAGGAGGGGAGGGAAAGGCTTTGGACAAGAGTCAGGCAGGACAGGAAAGAGAAGCTTGTGACGAGAGTCAGAATCGACAGGAGAGAGGCTTCGGACGAGAGTCAGGCAGGGTAGGAGAGAGGGAGTTTAGACGAGATGGAGGCTTGGGACGAGAGTCAAGAAGGATAGGAGGCAGAGGCTTGGTACGAGAATCATGCAGGGTAAGAGAGAGGGGCTTCGGACGAGTGTTAGGCAGGACAGGAGGGAGAGTCTTGGGACGAGAGTCAAGCTGGACAGGAGAGAGAGGCTTGGGACGAGAGTTATGGAGGACAGGAGAAAGAGGCATGGGAAGAGAGTCAGGCAGGAGAGGAGATAGAGGGTTGGTACGAGAGTCAGTCAAGAAAGGAGAGGGAGTCTTTTGGTGATAGTCAGTCAGGACAGGAGAGAGAGGCTTGGGACGACAGTCAGGCAGGAGAGGAGATAGGGGTTTGGGACGAGAGTAAGACTGGACAGGAGAGAGAGGCTTGGGACGAGAGTCAGGCAGGACAGGAGAAGGAGGCTTCGGACTATAGTCATGCAGGACAGGAGAGAGAGGTTTGAGAGGAGAGAAAGGCAAAACAGGAGAGAGAGGCATGTGACGAGAGTCAGGGAAGACAGGGGAGGGAGTCTTGGGACGAGAGTCAGGCAGGACAGGAGAGAGAGGCTTCACTAGAGAGTTAGGCAGGACATGAGAGGGTTGCTTTCGACGATAGTCAGGCAGGGTAGGAGAGAGAGGCTTGGGACGAGAGTCAGGGAAGACAGGAGAGAGAGGCTTGTGACATGAGTCAAGCAGGACAGGAGAGAGAGAGGCTTGGGACAACAGTCAGGCAAGACAGGAGAGAGAGGCTTAGGACGAGAGTCACCCAGGACAGGAGAGAGAGGTATGGGACGAGAGTTATGCAGGACAGGCAGTCAGGCAGGACCGGAGAGAGAGACTTGGGACGAGAGTTAGGCAGGATAGGAGAGAGAGGCTTGATGAGAGAGTCAGGAAGGACAGGATAGAGAGGTTTGAGACGAGAGTCATTCAGGATAGGAGAGAGAGGCTTGGGACGAGAGTCAGGCAGGACAGGAGAGAGAGGCTGGGTGCGAGAGTCAGCCATGAAAAAAGAGGGAGGTTTGGGAAGATAGTCAGGCAAGACAGGAGTGAGATGCTTGGAACGACTGTCAGGCAGGACAAGAGAGAGAGGCTTGGGAGGAGAGTCAGTCAGAAAAGGAGAGAGAGGCATGGGACGAGAGTCAGGCAGGACATAAGAGAGAGGGTGGGGACGAGAGTCAGGCAGGACAGGCGGGAGAGGGATGAGGAGAGAGTCAGGGAGAACAGGAGAGAGAGGCTTTTGACGACAGTCAGGCAGGACAGGAGAGAGAGGCTTAGGACGAGAGTCTGGCAGGAGAGGAGAGAGAGGCTTGGGACCGAGTCAGGCAGGATAGGAGAGAAAGGCTTGGGAGGAGTCAGGCACAACAGGAGAGAGAGGCATGGGACGAGAGTCAGGCAGGACAGGAGAGAGTGGCTTGGGACGAGAGTTAGGCAGGACCAGAGAGAGAGGCTTGGGACGATATTCAGGCAGGACAGGAGAAAGAGACTTGGGACGAAAATCAGGCAGGATAGGAGAGAGAGGCTTGAGGAGAGAATCATTCACGACAGGAGAGAGAGGCTTGGGACGAGAATCAGGCAGGAGAGGAGAGAGGTGCTTGGGATGACAGTAATTCAGGACAGAAGAAAGAGCCTTCGGACGAGAGTCAGGGAGGATCGGAGAGAGAGGTTTGGGACGAGAGTCAGGCAGTACCGGAGAGAGGGATTTGGGACGAGAGTCAGGCAAGAGAGGAGATAGACCCTTGGAACGAGAGTGAGGCACGAGAGGAGAGAGAGGCTTGGGACGATATTCAGGCAGGACAGGAGAAAGAGACTTTGGACGAAAGTCAGGCAGGATAGGAGAGAGAGGCTTGAAGAGAGAGTCAGGCACGACAAAAGAGAGTGGATTGGGACGAGAATCAGGCAGGACAGGAGAAAGAAGGTTGGGACGACAGTCAAGCAGGACAGGAGAGAGAGTCTTCGGACCACAGTCAGGCAGGACAGGAGAGAGAGGCTTGTGGCGAGAGTCAGGAAGGGTAGGAGAGAAGGGCTTGGAACGAGAATCAGGCAATTAAGAGATAGAGGCCTGGTACGAGAGTCAGTTAGGACAGGAGAGAGAGGATTCGGACGAGAGTCAGGCAGGAGAGAAGAGAGAAGCTTGGGACGAGAGTCAGACAGGGTAGGAGAGAGGGGATTGTGACGAGAGTAAGGCAGGACAGAAAATAGAAGTGAGACAACAATCATGCAGGGTAGGAGACAGGGGCTTCAGACAATATTCAGGCAGTACAGGAGAGATTGGCTTGGGATGAGAGTCAGGCAGTACACGAGAGGGAGGCTTGGGACGAGAGTAAGGCAGGACAAGAGAGGGAAGCTTGGGACAGGAGTCAGGCAGGACAGGAGAGAGAGGATTGGGACGAGAGTCAGACAAGACAGGAGAGAGAGACTTGGGACGAGAGTCAGGCAGGACAGGAGAGAGAGGCTCGGGACGAGAGTCAGAAAGGACAGGAGAGAGAGGTTAGGGACGAGAGTCAGGCAGGAAAGGAGAAAGAAGCTTGGGACGAGAGTCAGGCATGACAGGACAGAGTCTTGGGACGAGAGTCAGGCATACCTGGAACGAGAGCTTGGGCCGAGAATCAGGCTAGGTAGGAGAGAGGGAATGGGGACGAGAGTCAAGCAGAACAAGAGAGATAGGCTTTGGACGACTGTCAGGCAGGACATGAGAGAGAGGCTTGGGACGAGAGTTAGGCAGGACAGGAGAGAGAATCATGGGACAAGAGTTAGGCAGTACAGAAGAGAGAGGCATGGGATAAGAGTCAAGCAGAACAGGAGAGAGAGGCTTGGGACTAGAGTCAGGCAGGACAGGGGAGAAAAACTTGGGACGAGAGTCAGGAAGGACAGGAGAGAGAGGCTTGACGAGAGAGTCAGGCAGGATAGGAGAAAGAGGCTTAGGACGACGGTCAGGCAGGGTAGGAGAGAGAGGCTTTGGACGAGAGTCAGGCAGGACAGGAGAAATAGGTTTAGGACGAGAGTCAGGCAGGAATGGCGATAGAGTCCTGGAACGAATGTCAGGCAGGAAAGGAAAGAGAGGCTTGGGACGAGAGTCAGGCAGGAGGAGAGAAAGAGGCTTAGGACAAGAGTCAGGAAGGACAGGAAATAGACGCTTGGGACGAGAGTCAGAATCGACAGGAGAGAGGCTTCGGACGAGAGTCAGGCAGGGTAGGAGAGAGGGAGTTGAGACGAGAGGGAGGCTTGGGACGAGAGTCATGCAGGATAGGAGACAGAGGCTTGGTACGAGAATCATGCAGGGTAGGAGAGAGAGGCTTCGGACGATTGTCAGGCAGTACAGGAGGGAGAGTCTTTGGACGAGAGTCAGGCTGGACAGGAGACAGAGGCATGGGACGAGAGTTATGCAGGACAGGAGAAAGAGGCATGGGAAGAGAGTCACACAGGAGAGGAGATAGAGGGTTGGTACGAGAGTCAGTCATGAAAGGTGGGAGAGGCTTCAGGTGCGAGTCAGTCAGGACAGGAGAGAGAGGCTTGGGACGACAGTCAGGCAGGAGAGGAGAGAGGGTCTTCGGACGAGTATATGACTGGACAGGAGAGAGAGGCTTGGGACGAGAGTCAGGCAGGACAGGAGAAAGAGGCTTCGGACGATAGTCAGGCAGGACAGGAGAGAGAGACTTGGGAGGAGAGAAAGGCAAAACAGGAGAGAGAGGCATGTGACGAGAGTCAGGCAAGACAGGGGAGAGAGGCTTGGGACGAGAGTCAGTCAGGACAGGAGAGAGAGGCTTCACTAGAAAGTTAGGCAGGACATGAGAGGGAGGCTTTAGACGACATTCAAGCAGGGTAGGAGAGAAAGGCTTGAGACGAGAGTCAGGGAGGGCAGAAGAGAGAGGCTTGGAATGAGAGTCAGGAAGGACAGGAGAGATAGGGTTGGGACAAGAGTCAAGCAGGACAGGAGAGAGAGGCCCTTGACGTGAGTCAAGCACGACTGGAGAGAGAATTGGGATGAGAGTCAGGCAGGACAGGAGAGAGAGGCTTGGGACGAGAGTCAGCCAGGACAAGAGAAGTAGGCTTGGGACTAGAGTCAGGCAAGACAGGAGAGAGCGGCTTGGGACAACAGTCAGGCAAGACAGGAGAGAGAGGCTTGGGACGACAGTCAGCCATGACAGGAGAGAGAGGCTTAGGAAGAGAGTGAAGCAGGACCGGAGAAAGAGACTTGGGACGATAGTTAGGCAGGATAGGGGAGAGAGGCTTGAGGAGAGAGTCAGGAAGAACAGGAATGAGAGGTTTGAGACGAGAGTCATTCAGGATAGGAGTGAGAGGCTTGGGACGAGAGTCAGGCAGGACAGGAGAGAGAGGTTTCACTAGAGAGTTAGGCAGGACATTAGAGGGAGGCTTTCGACGAAAGTCAGGCAGGGTAGGAGAGAGAGGCTTTGGACGAGAGTCAGGCAGGGTAGGAGAGAGAGGCTTTGGACGAGAGTCAGGGAGGGCAGAAGAGAGACGCTTGGGACGAGAGTCAGGAAGGACAGGAGAGAGAGGTTTGGGACGAGAGTCAGGCAGGACAGGAGAGAGAGGCCTGGGACGAGAGTCAAGCAGGACAAGAGAGAGAGAGGCTTGGGACGAAGAGTCGGCAGGAGAGGAGAGAAGTGCTTGGAACAGAATCAGGCAGGACAGATAGAGGGTTGGGAGAAGTCAGGCAGACAAAGAAAAGTCTTGGACGAGAGTCAAGGCAGGAGAGAGGCGGGGGAGAGAGCATGGGACTTGGGACGAGAGTCAGGCAAGAAGGAGAGACGCTGGCGAGATCATGCAGGAAGAGAGATAGGATGGGACGAAGTCAGGCGGACAGGAGAGAAGGCTTGGGATGAGCGCAGGAAGTCAGGAGAGAGAGGCTTGGGACGAGAGTCAGGCAGAAGGAGTAGAGGGACTGGGACGAGTCAGGCAGGAAAGACAGAGAATGAGGATTCATGGGACGAGAGGACTTGCTTTAGGCACAGCAGAGGCATGGCTTGGGACGGAGAAGTCAGGCAGACAGGAGAGGAGGCTTGGACGAGAGTCAGCAGGACACGAGAGAGAGAGGCTTGGGACGAAAGTCTGGCAGGACAGGAGAGAGAGGCTTGGGACCGAGTCAGGCAGGATAGGAAGAGAAGGCTTGGGAGAGAGTCAGGCAGGACAGAGGAGAGGGATTGGGACGAGGGGTCAGGCAGGAAGAACTGGAGAGAGAAAGGGTAGGGGCGAGAGATTAAGCAGAGACAGGACAGGAGAGGACTTTGGACGATATTCAGGGGAGGACAGGAGAAAGAGTCAGTTAGGGAGAAGAGTCAGGTTAGAGTCAGGAGGGAGGGGAGGGCTTGGGAGAGATCAGGCACGGGCTGGACAGAGAGGCTTGGGACGGGAATCAGGCAGGAGAGGAGAGAGAGGCTTGAGGATAGAGTCAGTCAGGGCGGTGAGAGAGGCTTGGGCTGAGAGTCAGTTAGGAGAGGAGGCACAGGTTTTTGGGAAAAAGAATCAGGCAGGATAGGATAGAGAAGCTTGGGACGAAGTCAGGAGACAGAAGAATAGTCTTGGGACGAGAGTCAGGGGGGACAGGAGAAAGAGGCTTGGGACGAGAGTCAGGCAGGACCGGAGAGAGAGACTTGGGACGAGAGTCAGGCAAGAGAGGAGATAGAAGCTTGGGACGAGAGTCATGCAGGACAGGAGAGAGAGGCTTCAGACGACAGTCAGGCAGGACAGGAGAGAGAGGCTTGGGACGAGAGTCAGGAATGAGAGGAGAGAGAGGCTTGAGGTGAGAGTAAGTCAGGACAGGAGAGAAAGGCTTGGGAGGAGAGCCACGCATTAGAGGAGAGAGAGACCTCGGACGAGAGACAGGCAGGATAGGAGAGAGAGGCTTGAGGAGAGAGACGTTTGAGACAAGAGTAAGGCAGGGTAGGAGAAAGAGGCTTGGGACGAGAGTCAGGCAGGGATGGAGAGAAGGTCTTGGGGCGAGAGTCAGGCAAGTAGGAGAAAGAGGCTTGCGACGAGAGTCAGGCAGGACAGGAGAGAGGCTTGGGACGAGAATCAGGCAAGAAAGTCGAAAGAGGCTTGTGACGAAATTCAGGCAGGACAGCAGAGAGATAATTGGGACGAGATTCAGCCAGGACAAGAGAGGGAGGTTTGGAACGAGAGTCAGGTTAGACAGGAGTGAGAGGCTTGGGACGACAGCCAGGCAGGACAAGAGAGAGAGGCTTGGGATGAGAGTCAAGCAGTACAGCATATAGAGGCCTAGGACTAGTGTTAGGCAAGATATGAGAGAAAAGCTTGGGATGAGAGTCAGTCAGGACAGGAGAGGGAGGCTTGGGACGAGAGTCAGGAAGGACAGGAGAGAAAGGCTTGGGACGATAGTCAGGTAGGACGGGAGAGAGAGACTTGGGAAGAGAGACAGGCAGGATAGGAGAGAGAGGCTTGAGGAGAGAATCAGGGACGAAAGATGAGAGAGGATTGGGACATGAATCAGGCAGGACAGGAGAGAGAGACTTGGGACAAGAGTCAGGCAAGAGAGGAGATAGACGCTTGGGACGAGTGTCAGGCAGGAAAGGAGAGAAAGTCTTAGGACGACAGTCAGTCAGGGCAGTAGAGAGAAGCTTGGGACGAGAGTGAGGAAGGGTAGGAGAGAAGGGTTTGGAACGATACTCAGGCAATTAGGAGAAAGAGGCTTGGAACGAGAGTCAGTCAGGACAGGAGAGAGAGGACTGGGGCGAGAGTCAGGCAGAGGAGGAGAAAGAGGCTTGGGTCGAGAGTCAGGCAGGACAGGAGAGAGAGGCTTGGGATGAGAGTCAGGTAGGACAGGAAAGAGAGACTTGGGAAGAGAGACAGGCAGGATAGGAGAGAGAGGCATGAGGAGAGAATCAGGCACGAAAGGAGAGAGAGGTTTGGGACATGAATTAGTCAGGACAGGAGAGAGAAATTTGGAATGAGAGTCAGGCAGTACAGGAGAGATGACAGTCAGGCAGGACAGGACAAAAAGGCTTGTGACGAGAGTCGGGGAGGACAGGAGGGAGAGGTTTGGGACGAGAGTCAGGAAGACCGGAGAGAGAAACTTTGGACGAGAGTAAGGCAAGAGAGGAGATAGACGCTTGGGACGAGTGTCAGGAAGGAAAGGAGAGAATGTCTTACGACGACAGTCAGGCAGGGCAGGAGAGAGAAGCTTGGGACGAGAGTCAGGAAGGGTAGGAGAGAAGGGTTCGGAACGATACTCAGGCAATTAGGAGAAAGAGGCTTGGAACGAGAGTCAGTCAGGACAGGAGAGAGAGGACTGGGACGAGAGTCAGGCAGAAGAGGAGAGAGATGTTTGGGACGAGAGTCAGGCAGGACAGGAGATAGAGGATTAGGACGAGAGTCAGGAAGGACAGGAGAGAGAGGCTGGGGACAAGAGTTACCCTGTACAAGAGAGGGTGGTTTGGGACGAGAGTCATGCAAGATAGGAGTGAGAGGCTTTGGACGACAGTCAAGCTGGTCAAGAGACAGAGGCTTGGGAGGAGAGTCAGGCAGAACAGGAGAGACAGGCATGGGACGAGAGTCAGGCAGAACAGCAGAGAGAGGCTTGGGACGAGAGTCAGGCAGGACAGGAGATAGAGGCCTGGGACTAGTGTCAGGCAAGATAGGAGAGAATAGCTTGGGACGAGAGTCAGCCAGAATAGGATAGAGAAGCTTAGGACGAGAGTCAGGCAGGACAGGAGAGAGAGGCTTAGGACGATAGTCAGGCCGGACAGGAGAGAGAGGGTTAGGACGAGAGTCAGGCAGGAGAGGAGATAGAGTCCTAGAAAGAGTGTCAGGCAGGACAGGAAAGAGAGGCTTGGAATGAGAGTCATGCAGGACAGGAGAGAGATGCTTGGGACGAGAGTCAGGCAGGATCAGAGAGAGAGGTTTGGGACGAGGGTCAGGCAGGAGAGGAGAGAGAGGCTTTGGACAAGAGTCAGGCAGAACACGAGAGAGAGTCTTGGGACGAGAGTCAGGGAGGGTAGGAGAGAAGAGCTATAGACGAGAGTCAATCTAGTAGGAGATAGAGGCTTGGGACGAGAGTCAAGCAGGACAAGAGAGAAAAGCTTGGGACAGGAGTCAGGCAGGACAGGAGAGAGAGGCTTGGGACGAGAGTCAGACAGGACATGAGAGAAAGACTTGGGACGAGAGTCAGGCAGGACACGGAAGAGAGGCCTGGGACGAGAGTCAGGCAGGACAGAAGAGAGAGGCATGGGACGAGATTTAGGCAGGACAGGAGAGAGAGGCTGGGGACGAGGTTCAGGCATTACAGGAGCGAGAGGCTTTGGACGAGAGTCAGTCAGGACAGGAGAGAGAGGCTTGGAACGAGAGTCATGCAGGACAGGAGAGACAGGACTGGGACTGGAGTCAGTCAGAGCAGGACAGAGAAGCTTGGGACGAAAGTCAGGCATGACAGGAGAGAGATTCATGGGACGAGAGTCTGCCAGCCCTGGAAAGAGAGCTTGGGACGAGAGTCCGGCTGGGTAGGAGAGAGGTGCTTGGGACGAGAGTCAAGCAGGACAAGAGAGAAAGGCTTAGGACGACAGTCAGGCAGGACAGGAGGGAGAGTCTTGGGACGAGATTCAAGCAGTACAGGAGAGAGAGGCTTGGGACGTGAGTCAGGCAGGACAGAAGAGAGAGGCATGGGACGAGAGTCAGTCAGGACAGGAGAGATAGGACTGGGACGAGAGTCAGGCAGAATAGGAGAGAGAGGCTTGAGACGAGAGTAAAGGCAGGACATCAGATAGAGGCTTGACGAGAGAGTAAGCCAGGACAGGAGAGAGAGGCTTGGGACGACGGTCAGGCAGGGTACGACAGAGATGCCTTGGACGAGAGCCAGGTGGGACAGAAGAGAGGGGGTTAGGATGAGAGTCAGGAAGGACAGGAGAGAGAGTCATGGGACGAGTCTCATGCAGGACAGGAAAGAGAGGCTTGGGACGAGAGTCAGGACTGATGGGAGAGAGAGGCTTGGGACGAGAGTCAGGCAGAACCCTAGAGAGAGGTTTGGGACGAGAGTCAGGCAGGACAGGAGAGAGAGGCTTGGGACAAGAGTCATACAGGACAGGAGAGAGAGGCTTAGGACGAGAGTCAGGCTCGACAGGAGAGAGGCTTGGGACGAAAGTCAGGCAGGGTAGGAGAGAGGGAGTTAGGACGAAAGTCAGGGAGGACAACAGAGAGAGGCTTGGGATGACAGTCAAGCAGGACAGGAGAGAGAGACTTGGGACGAGAGTAAGGCAGGATAGGAGAGAGAGGCTTGAGGAGAGAGTCAGGCAGGGCAGGAGAGAGAGGCTTGGGACGAGAGTCAGGAAGGAGATGAGACAGATTTGGAACAAGAATCAGGCAGGACAGGATAGAGAGGCTTGGGATGACAGTCAGGCAGGACAGTAGAAATAGTCTTGGGACGAAAGTCAGGGAGGACAGGAGAAAGAGGCTTCGGACGAGAGTCAGGCAGGACTGGAGAGAGAGATTTGGGACAAGACTAAAGCAAGATAGGAGATAGACGCTTAGGACGAGAGTCAGGCAGGAAGAGAGAGGCTTCGAACGACAGTCAGGCAGAAGAGGAGAGAGAGGCTTGGGACGAGAGTCAGAAAAGGTAGGAGAGAAGGGCTTGGAACGAGGGTCAGGCAATTAGGAGAGACATGCTTGGGACGAGAGTCAGTCAGGAAGTAGAGATAGGACTGGGACGAGAGTCAGGCAGGAGAGGAGAGATTGGCTTTGGACGAGAGCCAAGGTCGAGAGGAGAGAGGCTTGGGACGAGAGTCAGGCATGGTAGGAGATAAGGGCTTGGGACGAGAGTAAGGCAGGACAGAACAGAGAAACTTGGAGCGAGAATCATGCAGGGTAGAAGAGAGGGGCTTCCGACAATATTCAGGCAGTAAAGGAGAGATTGGCTTGGGACGAGAATCAGGCAGGACAGGAGAGGGAGGCTTAGGACGAGAGTCAAGCAGGACACGAGAGAGAGGCTTGGAGCAAGAGTCATGCAGGACAGGAGAGAGAGGCTTGGGACGAGAGTCAGGCTCGATAGGAGAGAGGCTTGGGACTAGAGTCAGGCAGGGTAGGAGAGAGGGAGTTAGGACGAGAGTCAGGAAGGACAGGAGAGAGAGGCTTGGGATGACAGTCAAGCAGAATAGGAGAGAGAGACTTGGGACGCGAGTCAGGCAGGATAGGAGAGAGAGGCTTGAGGATAGAGTCAGTCAGGGCAGGAGAGAGAGGCTTGCGACGAGAGTCAGTTAGGAGAGGAGACACAGGTTGACAGTCAGGCATGGTAGGAGATAAGGGCTTGGGACGAGAGTAAGGCAGAACAGAACACAGAAACTTGGAACGAGAATCATGCAGGGTAGAAGAGAGGGGCTTCCGACAATATTAAGGCAGTTCAGGAGAGATTGGCTTGGGACGAGAGTCAGACAGGACAGGAGAAGGAGGCTTGGGTCGAGAGTCAAGCAGGACAGCAGAGAGAGGCTTGGGGCAGGAGTCATGCAGGACAGGAGAGAGAGGCTTGGGACGAGAGTCAGGCAGGGTAGGAGAGAGGGCGTTAGGACAAGAGTCAGGCAGGACAGGAGAAAGAGAGGCTTGGGATGACAGTCAAGCAGGACAGGAGAGAGAGACTTGGGACGCGAGTCAGGCAGGAGAGGAGACACAGGTTTGGAACAAGAATCAGGCAGGATAGGATAGAGAGGCTTGGGATGACAGTCAGGAAGGACAGGAGAAATAGTCTTGGGACGAGAGTCAGGGAGGACAGGAGAAAGAGGCTCGGGACGAGAGTTACGCAGGACCGGAGAGAGAGACTTGGGACAAGAGACAGGCAAGAGAGGAGATAGACGCTTGGGACGAGAGTCAGTCAGGACAGGAGAGATAGGACTGGGACGAGAGTCAGGCAGGAGAGGAGAGAATGGCTTTGCACGAAAGTCAAGGTCGACAGGAGAGAAGCTTGGGACGAGAGTCAGGAGTGGTAGGAGAGAGGGGCTTGGGACGAGAGTAAGGCAGGACAGAACAGAGAGGCTTGGAACGAGAATCATGAAGGGTAGCAGAGAGGGGCTTCCGAAAATATTCAAGCAGTACAGGAGAGATTGGATTGGGACGAGAGTCAGGCAGGACAGGAGAGGGAGTTTTGGGACGAGAGTCAGGCAAAACAGGAGAGAAAGGCTTGGGACTAGAGTCAGGCAGGGTAGGAGAGAATGTCTATGGACGAGAGTCAGGCAAGTAGGAGAAAGAGCTTGGGAGGAGAGTCAAGGAGGAGAAGAGAGAAGCTTGGGACAGGAGTCATGCAGGACAGGAGAGAGAAGCTGAGGACGAGAGTCAGATGGAAGAGGAGATGGAGGCTTCGGACGAGAGTCAGGCAGGACAAGAGAGAAAGTCTTTGGGGGAGAGTCAGGCAAGACAGGAGAGAGAGGCTTGGGAGTAGATTCAGGCAGGAGAGGAGAGAGAGGCTGGGGACGAGAGTCAGGCATTACAGGAGAGAGGCTTTGGACGAGAGTCAGTCAGGACAGGAGAGAGAGTCTTGAAACGAGAGTCACGCAGGACAGGAGAGAGAGGTTTGGGACAAGAGTCATGGGGGACAGGAGAGAGAGGCTTGGGACGAGAGTCAGGCTTCTCAGGAGAGAGGATTGGGACGAGAGTCAGGCAGGGTAGGAGAGAGGGTGTTAGGACGAGAGTCAGGAAGGACAGGATAGAGAGGTTTGGGACTAGAGTCAGGCAGGACCTGAGAGAGAGACTTGGGCCAAGAGTCAGGCAAGAGAGGAGATAGACGCTTGGGACGAGTGTCAGGCAGGAAAGGAGAGAAAGTCTTGGGACGAGAATGAGGAAGGGTAGTAGAGAAGGGTTTGGAATGATACTCAGGCAATTAGGAGAAAGAGGCTTGGAACGAGATTCTGTCAGGACAGGAGAGAGAGGACTGGGACGAGAGTCAGGCAGAAGAGGAGAGAGAGTCTTGGGACGAGAGTCAGGTAGGACAGGAGAGAGAGGCTTGGGACGAGAGTCAGGGAGGACAGGAGATACAGGATTAGGACGAGAGTCAGGGAGGACAGGAGAGAGAGTCTGGGGACAAGAGTTACCCTGGACAAGAGAGGGAGGTTTGGGACGAGAGTCATGCAAGATAGGAGTGAGAGGCTTTGGACGACAGTCAGGCAGGTCAAGAGACAGAGGCTTGGGAGGAGAGTCAGGCAGAACAGGAGAGAGAGGTATGGGACGAGAGTCAGACAGAACAGGAGAGAGAGGCTTGGGACGAGAGTCAGGCAGGACAGGAGATAGAGGCCTGGGACTAGTGTCAGGCAAGATAGGAGAGAAAAGCTTGGTACGAGAGTCAGCCAGGATAGGAGAGAGAAGATTGGGACGAGAGTCAGGCAGGACAGGAACGAGAGGCTTGGGACGATAGTCAGTCAGGACAGTAGGGAGAGGGTTAGGACGAGAGTCAGGCAGGAGAGGAGATAGAGTCCTAGAACGAGTGTCAGGCAGGACAGGAAAGAGAGGCTTGGAACGAGAGTCATGCAGGACAGGAGAGAGAGGCTTGGGACGAGAGTCAGGCAGGACTAGAAAGAGAGGTTTGGGACGAGAGTCAGGCAGGAGAGGAGAGAGAGGCTTTCGACAAGAGTCAGGCAGGAAACGAGAGAGAGTCTTGGGACGAGAGTCAGGGAGGGTAGGAGATTAGAGCTATGGACGAGAGTCAATCTAGTAGGAGATAGAGGCTTGGGACGAGAGTTAAGCAGGACAAGAGAGAAAAGCTTGGGACAGGAGTCAGGCAGGACAGGAGAGAGAGGCTTTGGACGAGAGTCAGACAGGACACGAGAGAGAGACTTGGGACGAGAGTCAGGCAGGGCACGAGAGAGAGGACTGGGACGAGAGTCAGACAGGACAGAAGAGAGAGGCATGGGACGAGATTTAGGCAGGACAGGAGAGAGAGGCTGGGGGACGAGGTTCAGGCATTACAGGAGCGAGAGGCTTTGAACGAGAGTCATGCAGGACATGAGAGAGAGGCTTGGGACGAAAGTCAGGCTCGACAGGAGAGAGGCTTGGGACGAGAGTCAGGCAGGATAGGAGAGAGGGAGTTAGGACGAGAGTTAGGCAGGACAGGAGAGAGACACTTAGGACGCGAGTCAGGCAGGATAGGAGAAAGAGTCTTGAGGATAGAGTCAGTCAGGGTAGGAGAGAGAGGCTTGGGCCGAGAGTCAGTTAGGAGAGGAGACACAGGTTTGGAACAAGAATCAGGCAGGATAGGATAGAGAGGCTTGGGATGACAGTCAGGCAGGACAGGAGAAATAGTCTTGGGACGAGAGTCAGGGAGGACAGGAGAAAGAGGCTTGGGACGAGAGTCAGGCAGGACCGGAAAGAGAGAATTGGGAAGAGGGTCAGGCAAGAGAGGAGATAGACGCTTGGGACGAGAGTCAGGCAGGACAGGAGAGAGAGTCTTCAGACGACAGTCAGGCAGGACAGGAGAGAGAGGCTTGGGACGAGAGTCAAGTATGAGAGGAGAGAGAGGATAAAGGTGAGAGTCAGTCAGGACAGGAGAGAGAGGCTTGGGACGAGAGTCACGCATTAGAGGAGAGAGAGACTTCGGACGAGAGACAGTTAGGATAGGAGAGAGAGAATTGAGGAGAGAGAGTCTTGAAACGAGAGTCAGGCAGGGGTGTAGAGAAGGGCTTGGCTCGAGAGTTAGGCATGTAGGAGAAAGAGGCTTGTGACGAGAGTCAGGCAGGACAGGAGAGAGAGGCTTGGGACGAGAATCAGGCAAGACAGTCGAGAGAGGCTTTTGACGAGATTCAGGCAGGACAGCAGAGAGATAATGGGGACGAGAGTCAGCCAGGACAAGAGAGGGAGGTTTGGAACGAGAGTCAGGTTAGACAGGAGTAAGAGGCTTGGGACGACAGCCAGGCAGGACAAGAGAGAGAGAGGCTTGGGATGAGAGTCAAGCAGAACAGGATATAGAGGCCTAGGACTATTGTCAGGCAAGATATGAGAGAAAAGCTTGGGATGAGAGTCAGTCAGGACAGGAGAGGGAGGCTTGGGACGAGAGTCAGGAAGGACAGGAGAGAAAACCTTGGGACGATAGTCAGGTAGGACAGGAGATAGAGACTTGGGAAGAGAGACAGGCAGGATAGGAGAGAGAGGCTTGAGGAGAGAATCAGGCACGAAAGGAGAGAGAGGTTTGGGACATGAATCAGGCAATACAAGAGAGAGAAATTTCGAATGAGAGTCAGCCAGTACAGGAGAGAGAGTCTTGGGATGACAGTCACGCAGGACAGAACAAAGAGGCTTGTGACGAGAGTCGGGGAGGACAGGAGAGAGAGGTTTGGGACGAGAGTCAGGCAGGACCGGAGAGAGAGACTTGGGCCAAGAGTCAGGCAAGAGAGGAGATAGACGCTTGGGACGAGTGTCAGGCAGGAAAGGAGAGAAAGTCTTAGGACGACAGTCAGGCAGGGCAGGAGAGACAAGCTTGGGACGAGAGTCAGGAAGGGTAGGAGAGAAGGGTTTGGAACGATACTCAGGTAATTAGGAGAAAGAGTCTTGGAACGAGAGTCAGTCAGGGCAGGAGAGAGAGGACTGGGACGAGAGTCAGGCAGAAGAGGAGAGAGAGGCTTGGGACGAGAGTCAGGCAGGACAGGAGATAGAGGATTAGGACGAGAGTCAGGCAGGACAGGAGAGAGAGGCTGGGGACAAGAGTTACCCTGGACAAGAGAGGGAGGTTTGGGACGAGAGTCATGCAAGTTAGGAGTGAGAGGCTTTGGACGACAGTCAGGCAGGTCAAGACACAGAGGCTTGGGAGGAGAGTCAGGCAGAACAGGAGAGAGAGGCATGGGACGAGAGTCAGGCAGAACAGGAGAGAGAGGCTTGGGACGAGAGTCAGGCAGGACAGGAGATAGAGGCCTAGGACTAGTGTCAGGCAAGATAGGAGAGAAAAGCTTGTGACGAGAGTCAGCCAGGATAGGACAGAAAAGCTTAGGACGAGAGTCAGGCAGGACAGGAGAGAGAGGGTTAGGACGAGATTCAGGCAGGAGAGGAGATAGAGTCCTGGAAAGAGTGTCAGGCAGGACAGGAAAGAGAGGCTTGGAACAAGAGTGAGCATGACAGGAGAGAGAGGCTTTGGACGAGAGTCAGGCAGGACCAGAGAGAGAGGTTTAGGACGAGAGTCAGGCAGGAGAGGAGAGAGAGGCTTAGGACAAGAGTCAGGCAGTACAGGAGAGAGAGTCTTGGGACGAGAGTCAGGGAGTTAGGAGAGAAGAGCTATTGACGAGAGTCAATCTAGTAGGAGATAGAGGCTTGGGACGAGAGTCAAGCAGGACAAGAGAGAAAAGCTTGGGACAGGAGTCAGGCAGGACAGGAGAGAGAGGCTTGGGACGAGAGTCAGACAGGACACGAGAGAGACACTTGGGACGAGAGTCAGGCATGCCACGAGAGAGAAGCCTGGGACGAGAGTCAGGCAGGACAGAAGAGAGAGGCATGGGACGAGATTCAGGCAGGACAAGAGAGAGAGGCTGGGGACGAGGTTCAGTCATTACAGCAGCGAGAGGCTTTGGACGAGAGTCATGCCGGACAGGAGAGAGAGGCTTGGGACGAGGGTCAGGCTCGACAGGAGAGAGGCTTGGGACGAGAGTCAGGCAGGGTAGGAGAGAGGGTGTTAGGACGAGAGTCAAGCAGGACAGGAGAGAGAGGCTTTGGATGACAGTCAGGCAGGACAGGAGAGAGACACTTGGGACGCGAGTCAGGCAGGATAGGAGAGAGAGTCTTGAGGATAGAGTCAGTCAGGGTAGGTGAGAGAGGCTTGGGCCGAGAGTGAGTTAGGAGAGGAGACACAGGTTTGGAAAAAGAATCAGGCAGGATAGGATAGAGAGGCTTGGGATGACAGTCAGGCAGGACAGGAGAAATAGTCTTGGGACGAGAGTCAGGGAGGACAGGAGAAAGAGGCTTGGGACGAGAGTCAGGCAGGACCGGAGAGAGAGAATTGGGACGAGAGTCAGGCAAGAGAGGAGATAGACGCTTGGGACGAGAGTCAGGCACGAGAGGAGAGAGAGTCTTCAGACGACAGTCAGGCAGGATAGGAGAGAGAGGCTTGGGACGAGAGTCAGTTATGAGAGGAGAGAGAGGCTTAAGGTGAGAGTCAGTCAGGACAGGAGAGAGAGGCTTGGGACGAGAGTCACGCATTAGAGGAGAGAGAGACTTCGGACGAGAGACAGTTAGGATAGGAGAGAGAGGCTTGAGGAGAGAGAGGCTTGAGACGAGAGTAAGGCAGGGTAGGAGAAATAGGCTTGGGACGAGAGTCAGGCAGGGGTGTAGAGAAGGGCTTGGTTCGAGAGTTAGGCAAGTAGGAGAAAGAGGCTTGTGACGAGAGTCAGGCAGGACAGGAGAGAGAGGCTTGGGACGAGAATCAGGCAAGACAGTCGAGAGAGGCTTTTGACGAGATTCAGGCAGGACAGCAGAGAGATAATGGGGACGAGAGTCAGCCAGGACAAGAGAGGGAGGTTTGGAACGAGAGTCAGGTTAGACAGGAGTAAGAGGTTGGGACGACAGATAGGCAGGACAAGAGAGAGAGAGGCTTGGGATGAGAGTCAAGCAGAACAGGATACAGAGGCCTAGGACTATTGTCAGGCAAGATATGAGAGAAAAGCTTGGGATGAGAGTCAGTCAGGACAGGAGAGGGAGGCTTGGGACGAGAGTCAGGAAGGACAGGAGAGAAAGGCTTGGGACGATAGTCAGGTAGGACAGGAGATAGAGACTTGGGAAGAGAGACAGGCAGGATAGGAGAGAGAGGCTTGAGGAGAGAATCAGGCACGAAAGGAGAGAGAGGTTTGGGACATGAATCAGGCAGGACAGGAGAGAGAAATTTGGAATGAGTGTCAGGCAGTACAGGAGAGAGAGTCTTGGGATGACAGTCACGCAGGACAGAACAAAGAGGCTTGTGACGAGAGTCGGGGAGGACAGGAGGGAAAGGTTTGGGACGAGAGTCAGGCAGGACCGGAGAGAGAGACTTGGGCAAAGCGTCAGGCAAGAGAGGAGATAGACGCCTGGGACGAGTGTCAGGCAGGAAAGGAGAGAAAGTCTTAGGACGACAGTCAGGCAGGGCAGGAGAGAGAAGCTTGGGACGAAAGGCAGGAAGGGTAGGAGAAAAGGGTTTGGAACGATACTCAGGTAATTAGGAGAAAGAGTCTTGGAACTAGAGTCAGTCAGGGCAGGAGAGAGAGGACTGGGACGAGAGTCAGGCAGAAGAGGAGAGAGAGGCTTGGGACGAGAGTCAGGCAGGACAGGAGATAGAGGATTAGGACGAGAGTCAGGCAGGACAGTAGAGAGAGGCTGGGGACAAGAGTTACCCTGGACAAGAGAGGGAGGTTTAAGACGAGAGTTATGCAAGTTAGGAGTGAGAGGCTTTGGACGACAGTCAGGCAGGTCAAGACACAGAGGCTTGGGAGGAGAGTCAGGCAGAACAGGAGAGAGAGGCATGGGACGAGAGTCAGGCAGAACAGGAGAGAGAGGCTTGGGACGAGAGTCAGGCACGACAGGAGATAGAGGCCTAGGACTAGTGTCAGGCAAGATAGGAGAGAAAAGCTTGGGACGAGAGTCAGCCAGGATAGGACAGAAAAGCTTAGGACGAGAGTCAGGCAGGACAGGAGAGAGAGGGTCAGGACGAGATTCAGGCAGGAGAGGAGATAGAGTCCTGGAAAGAGTGTCAGGCAGACAGGAAAGAGAGGCTTGGAACAAGAGTGAGCATGACAGGAGAGAGAGGCTTTGGACGAGAGTCTGGCAGGACCAGAGAGAGAGGTTTAGGACGAGAGTCAGGCAGGAGAGGAGAGAGAGGCTTTGGACAAGAGTCAGGCAGTACAGGAGAGAGAGTCTTGGGACGAGAGTCAGGGAGGGTAGGAGAGAAGAGCTATTGACGAGAGTCAATCTAGTAGGAGATAGAGGCTTGGGACGAGAGTGTAGCAGGACAAGAGAGAAAAGCTTGGGACAGGAGTCAGGCAGGACAGGAGAGAGAGGCTTGGGACGAGAGTCAGACAGGACACGAGAGAGAGACTTGGGACGGGAGTCAGGCAGGACACGAGAGAGAGGCCTGGGACGAGAGTCAGGCAGGAAAAGAGAGAGATGCTGGGGTCGAGTTTCAGTCATTACAGCAGCGAGAGGCTTTGGACGAGAGTCATGCAGGACAGGAGAGAGAGGCTTGGAACGAGGGTCAGGCTCGACAGGAGTGAGGCTTGGGATGAGAGTCAGGCAGGGTAGGAGAGAGGGTGTTAGGACGAGAGTCAGGCAGGACAGGAGAGAGAGGCTTTGGATGACAGTCAGGCAGGACAGGAGAGAGACACTTGTGACGCGAGTCAGGCAGGATAGGAGAGAGAGTCTTGAGGATAGAGTCAGTCAGGGTAGGAGAGAGAGGCTTGGGCCGAAAGTCAGTTAGGAGAGGAGACACAGGTTTGGAAAAAGAATCAGGCAGGATAGGATAGAGAGGCTTGGGATGACAGTCAGGCAGGACAGGAGAAGTAGTCTTAGGACGAGAGTCAGGGAGGACAGGAGAAAGAGGCTTGGGACGAGAGTCAGGCAGGACCGGAGAGAGAGAATTGGGACGAGAGTCAGGCAAGAGAGGAGATAGACGCTTGGGACGAGAGTCAGGCAGGACAGGAGAGAGAGTCTTCAGACGACACTTAGGCAGGACATGAGAGAGAGGCTTGGGACGAGAGTCAGGTATGAGAGGAGAGAGACGCTTGAGGTGAGAGTCAGTCAGGACAGAAGAGAGAGGCTTGGGACGAGAGTCACGCATTAGAGGAGAGAGAGACTTCGGACGAGAGACAGTTAGGATAGGAGAGAGAGGCTTGAGGAGAGAGAGGATTGAGACGAGAGTAAGGCAGGGTAGGAGAAATAGGCTTGGGACGAGAGTCAGGCAGGGGTTTAGAGAAGGGCTTGGGGCGAGAGTCAGGCAAGTAGGAGAAAGAGGCTTGGGACGAGAGTCAGGCAGGACAGGAGAGAGAGGCTTGGGAAGAGAATGAGGCAAGACAGTCGAGAGAGGCTTTTGACGAGATTCAGGCAGGACAGAAGAGAGTTAATGGGGACGAGAGTCAGCCAGGACAAGAGAGGTTTGGAACGAGAGTCTGGTTAGACAGGAGTAAGAGGCTTGGGACGACAGCCAGGCAGGACAAGAGACTGAGAGGCTTGGATGAGAGTCAAGTAGAACAAGATATAGAGGCCTAGGATTATTGTCAGGCAAGATATGAGAGAAAAGCTTGGGATGAGAGTCAGTCAGGACAGGAGAGGGAGGCTTGGGACGAGAGTCAGGAAGGACAGGAGAGAAAGGCTTGGGACGATAGTCAGGTAGGACAGGAGATAGAGACTTGGGAAGAGAGACAGGCAGGATATGAGAGAGAGGCTTGAGGGGAGAATCAGGCACGAAAGGAGAGAGAGGTTTGGGACATGAATCAGGCAGGACAGGTGACAGAAATTTGGAATGAGAGTCAGGCAGTACAGGAGAGAGACTCTTGGGATGACAGTCACGCAGGACAGAACAAAGAGGCTTGTGACGAGAGTCGGGGAGGACAGGAGGGAGAGGCTTGGGACGAGAGTCAGGCAGGACCGGAGAGAGAGACTTGGGCCAAGAGTCAGGCAAGAGAGGAGATAGACGCTTGGGACGAGTGTCAGGCAGGAAAGGAGAGAATGTCTTAGGACGACAGCCAGGCAGGGCAGGAGAGAGAAGCTTGGGACAAGAATCAGGAAGGGTAGGAGAAAAGGGTTTGGAACGATACTCAGGTAATTAGGAGAAAGAGTCTTGGAACGAGAGTCAGTCAGGACAGGAGAGAGAGGTCTGGGACGAGAGTCAGGCAGAAGAGGAGAGAGAGGCTTGGGATGAGAGTCAGGAAGGACAGGAGGTAGAGGATTAGGACGAGAGTCAGGCAGGACAGGAGAGAGAGGCTGGCGACAAGAGTTACCCTGGACAAGAGAGGGAGGTTTGGGACGAGAGTCATGCAAGATAGGAGTGAGAGGCTTTGGACGACAGTCAGGCAGGTCAAGAGACAGAGGCTTGGGAGGAGAGTCAGGCAAAACAGGAGAGAGAGGCATGGGACGAGAGTCAGGCAGAACAGGAGAGAGAGGCTTGGGACGAGAGTCAGGCAGGACAGGAGATAGTGGCCTGGGACTAGTGTCAGGCAAGATAGGAGAGAGAAGCTTGGGACGAGAGTCAGCCAGGATAGGACAGAGAGGGTTAGGACGTGAGTCAGGTAGGACCAAAGAGAGAGGTTTGGGACGAGAGTCAGGCAGGAGAGGAGAGAGAGGCTTTGGAAAAGAGTCAGGCAGTACAGGAGAGAGAGTCTTGGGACGAGAGTCAGGGAGGGTAGGAGAGAAGAGCTATTGACGAAAGTCAATCTAGTAGGAGATAGAGGCTTGGGACGAGAGTCAAGCAGGACAAGAGAGAAAAGCTTGGGACAGGAGTCAGGCAGGACAGGAGAGAGAGGCTTGGGACGAGAGTCAGACAGGACACGAGAGAGAGACTTGGGACGAAAGTCAGGCAGGACAAGAGAGAGAAGCCTAGGACGAGAGTCAGGCAGGACAGAAGAGAGAGGCATGGGACGAGATTCAGGCAGGACAAGAGAGAGAGGCTGGGGACGAGGTTCAGGCATTACAGCAGCGAGAGACTTTGAACAAGAGTCATGCAGGACAGGAGAGAGAGGCGTGGGACGAGATTCAGGCTCGACAGGAGAGAGGCTTGGGACGAGAGTCAGGCAGGGTAGGAGAGAGGGAGTTAGGACGAGAGTCAGGCAGGACAGGAGAGAGAGGCTTGGGATGACAGTCAAGCAGGATAGGAGAGAGAGACTTGGGACGCGAGTCAGGCAGGATAGGAGAGAGAGGCTTGAGGATAGAGTCAGTCAGAGCAGGAGAGAGAGGCTTGGGACGAGAGTCAGTTAGGAGAGTCAGTTAGGAGAGGAGACACAGGTTGACAGTCAGGCATGGTAGGAGATAAGGGCTTGGGACGAGAGTAAGGCAGGACAGATCAGAGAAACCTTGAACGAGAATCATGCAGGTTAGAAGAGAGGGGCTTCCGGCAATATTGAGGCAGTACAGGAGAGATTGGCTTGGGACGAGAATCAGGCAAGACAGGAGAGGGAGGCTTAGGACGAGAGTCAAGCAGGACAGTAGAGAGAGGCTTGGGGCAAGAGTCATGCAGGACAGGAGAGAGAGGCTTGGGACGAGAGTCAGGCTCGACAGGAGAGAGGCTTAGAACGAGAGTCAGGCAGGGTAGTAGAGAGGGAGTTAGGACGAGAGTCAGGCAGGACAGGAGAGAGAGGCTTGTGATGACAGTCAAGCAGGATAGGAGAGAGAGACTTGGGACGCGAGTCAGGCAGGATAGGAGAGAGAGGCTTGAGGATAGAGTCAGTCAGAGCAGGAGAGAGAGGCTTGGGACGAGAGTCAGTTAGGAGAGGAGACACAGGTTTGGCACAAGAATCAGGCAGGATAGGATAGAGAGGCTTGGGATGACAGTCAGGCAGGACAGGAGAAATACTCTTGGGACGAGAGTCAGGGAGGACAGGAGAAAGACGCTTGGGACCAGAGTTAGGCAGGACCGGAGAGAGAAACTTGGAACGAGAGTCAGGCAAGAGAGGAGATAGACGCTTGGAACGAGAGTGAGGCAGGACAGGAGAGAGAGGCTTCAGACGAAAGTCGGGCAGGACAGAAGAGAGAGGCTTGGGACGAGAGTCAGAAAGGGTAGGAGAGAAGGGCTTGGAACGAGAGTCAGGCAATTAGGAGAGACAGGCTTGGGACGAGAATCAGTCAGGACAGGAGAGATAGGATTGGGACGAGAGTCAGGCAGAAGAGGAGAGAATGGCTTGCGACGATAGTCAAGGCCGGCAGGAGAGAGGCTTGGGACGAGAGTCAGGCGTGGTAGGAGAGAGGGGCTTGGGACGAGAGTAAGCCAAGACAGAACAGAGAGGCCTGGAACGAGAATCATGAAGGGTAGGAGAGAGGGGCTTCCGGAAATATTCAGGCAGTACAGGAGAGATTGGATTGGGACGAGAGTCAGGTAGGACAGGAGAGGGAGTCTTGGGACGAGAGTCAGGCAGGACAGGAGAGAAAGGCTTGGGACTAGAGTCAGGCAGGTTAGGAGAGAAGGTCTATGGACGAGAGTCAGGCAAGTAGGAGAAAGAGGCTTGGGAGGAGAGTCAAGGAGGACAAGAGAGAGAAGCTTGGGACAGGAGTCAGGCAGGACAGGAGAGAGAAGCTGAGAACGAGAGTCAGACGAAAGAGGAGATGGAGGCTTCGGACGAGAGTCAGACAGGACAAGAGAGAAAGTCTTGGGACGAGAGTCAGGCAGGACAGGAGAGAGAGGCTTGGGAGGAGAGTCAGGAAGGAGAGGAGAGAGAGGCTGGGGACGAGAGTCAGGCATTACAGGAGAGAGAGGCTTTGGACGAGAGTCAGTCAGTACAGGAGAGAGAGTCTTGGAACGAGAGTCACGAAGGACAGGAGAGAGAGGTTTGGGGAAGAGTCATGCAAGACAGGAGAGAGAGGCTTGGGACGAGAGTCAGGCTCGACACGAGAGAGTCTTGGGACGAGAGTCAGGCAGGGTAGGAAAGAGGGTGTTAGGACGAGAGTCAGGCAGGACAGGAGAGAGAGGCTTGGGATGACAGTCAGGCAGGACAGGAGAGAGACACTTGGGACGTGAGTCAGTCAGGATAGGAGAGAGAGGCTTGAGGATAGAGTCAGTCAGGGCAGGAGAGAGAGGCTTGGGCCGAGAGTCAGTTAGGAGAGGAGACACAGGTTTGGAACAAGAATCAGGCAGGATAGGATGGAGAGGCTTGGGATGAAAGTCAGGCAGGACAGGAGAAATAGTCTTGGGACGAGAGTCAGGGAGGACAGGAGAAAGAGGCTTGGGACGAGAGTCAGGCAGGACCGGAGAGAGAGACTTGGGACGAGAGTCAAGCAAGAGAGGAGATAGACGCTTGGGACGAGAGTGAGGCAGGACAGGAGAGAGAGGCTTCAGACGACAGTCAGGCAGGACAGGAGAGAGAGGCTTGGGACGAGAGTCAGGTATGAGAGGAGAGATAGGCTTGAGGTGAGAGTCAGTCAGGACAGGAGAGAGAGGCTTGGGACGAGAGCCACGCAGGAGAGGAGAGTGAAACCTCGGACGAGAGACAGGCAGGATAGGAGAGAGAGGCTTGAGGAGAGAGAGGCTTGAGACGAGAGTAAGGCAGGGTAGCAGAAAGAGGCTTGAGACGAGAGTCAGCCAGGGGTGGAGAGAAGGGTTGGGGCGAGAGTCAGGCAAGTAGGAGAAAGAGGCTTGGGACGAGAGTCAGGCAGTACAGGAGAGAGAGGCTTGGGACGAGAATCAGGCAAGACAGTCGAGAGAGGCGAGAGAGGCTTGGGACGAGAGTCAGGCAGGACAGGAGATAGAGGCCTGGGACTAGTGTCAGGCAAGTTAGGAGAGAGAAGCTTGGGACGAGAGTCAGCCAGGATAGGACAGAGAGGGTTAGGACGTGAGTCAGGTAGGACCAAAGAGAGAGGTTTGGGACGAGAGTCAGGCAGGAGAGGAGAGAGAGGCTTTGGAAAAGAGTCAGGCAGTACAGGAGAGAGAGTCTTGGGACGAGAGTCAGGGAGGGTAGGAGAGAAGAGCTATTGACGAAAGTCAATCTAGTAGGAGATAGAGGCTTGGGACGAGAGTCAAGCAGGACAAGAGAGAATAGCTTGGGACAGGAGTCAGGCAGGACAGGAGAGAGAGGCTTGGGACGAGAGTCAGACAGGACACGAGAGAGAGACTTGGGACGAAAGTCAGGCAGGACAAGAGAGAGAAGCCTAGGACGAGAGTCAGGCAGGACAGAAGAGAGAGGCATGGGACGAGATTCAGGCAGGACAAGAGAGAGAGGCTGGGGACGAGGTTCAGGCATTACAGCAGCGAGAGACTTTGAACAAGAGTCATGCAGGACAGGAGAGAGAGGCTTGGGACGAGATTCAGGCTCGACAGGAGAGAGGCTTGGGACGAGAGTCAGGCAGGGTAAGAGAGAGGGAGTTAGGACGAGAGTCAGGCAGGACAGGAGAGAGAGGCTTGGGATGACAGTCAAGCAGGATAGGAGAGAGAGACTTGGGACGCGAGTCAGGCAGGATAGGAGAGAGAGGCTTGAGGATAGAGTCAGTCAGGGCAGGAGAGAGAGGCTTGGGACGAGAGTCAGTTAGGAGAGTCAGTTAGGAGAGGAGACACAGGTTGACAGTCAGGCATGGTAGGAGATAAGGGCTTGGGACGAGAGTAAGGCAGGACAGATCAGAGAAACCTTGAACGAGAATCATGCAGGTTAGAAGAGAGGGGCTTCCGGCAATATTGAGGCAGTACAGGAGAGATTGGCTTGGGACGAGAATCAGGCAAGACAGGAGAGGAGGCTTAGGAAGAGAGTCAAGCAGGACAGTAGAGAGAGGCTTGGGGCAAGAGTCATGCAGGACAGGAGAGAGAGGCTTGGGACGAGAGTCAGGCTCGACAGGAGAGAGGCTTAGAACGAGAGTCAGGCAGGGTAGTAGAGAGGGAGTTAGGACGAGAGTCAGGCAGGACAGGAGAGAGAGGCTTGTGATGACAGTCAAGCAGGATAGGAGAGAGAGACTTGGGACGCGAGTCAGGCAGGATAGGAGAGAGAGGCTTGAGGATAGAGTCAGTCAGAGCAGGAGAGAGAGGCTTGGGACGAGAGTCAGTTAGGAGAGGAGACACAGGTTTGGCACAAGAATCAGGCAGGATAGGATAGAGAGGCTTGGGATGACAGTCAGGCAGGACAGGAGAAATACTCTTGGGACGAGAGTCAGGGAGGACAGGAGAAAGACGCTTGGGACCAGAGTTAGGCAGGACCGGAGAGAGAAACTTGGAACGAGAGTCAGGCAAGAGAGGAGATAGACGCTTGGGACGAGAGTGAGGCAGGACAGGAGAGAGAGGCTTCAGACGAAAGTCGGGCAGGACAGAAGAGAGAGGCTTGGGACGAGAGTCAGAAAGGGTAGGAGAGAAGGGCTTGGAACGAGAGTCAGGCAATTAGGAGAGACAGGCTTGGGACGAGAATCAGTCAGGACAGGAGAGATAGGATTGGGACGAGAGTCAGGCAGAAGAGGAGAGAATGGCTTGCGACGATAGTCAAGGCCGGCAGGAGAGAGGCCTGGGACGAGAGTCAGGCGTGGTAGGAGAGAGGGGCTTGGGACGAGAGTAAGCCAAGACAGAACAGAGAGGCCTGGAACGAGAATCATGAAGGGTAGGAGAGAGGGGCTTCCGGAAATATTCAGGCAGTACAGGAGAGATTGGATTGGGACGAGAGTCAGGTAGGACAGGAGAGGGAGTCTTGGGACGAGAGTCAGGCAGGACAGGAGAGAAAGGCTTGGGACTAGAGTCAGGCAGGTTAGGAGAGAAGGTCTATGGACGAGAGTCAGGCAAGTAGGAGAAAGAGGCTTGGGAGGAGAGTCAAGGAGGACAAGAGAGAGAAGCTTGGGACAGGAGTCAGGCAGGACAGGAGAGAGAAGCTGAGAACGAGAGTCAGACGAAAGAGGAGATGGAGGCTTCGGACGAGAGTCAGACAGGACAAGAGAGAAAGTCTTGGGACAGGAGAGAGAGGGATGGGACGAGAGTCAGTCAGGAAAGGAGAGAGAGTCTTGGAACGAGAGTCACGCAGGACAGGAGAGAGAGGTTTGGGGCAAGAGTCATGCAGGACAGGAGTGAGAGGCTTGGGACGAGAGTCAGGCTCGACACGAGAGAGTCTTGGGACGAGAGTCAGGCAGGGTAGGAGAGAGGGTGTTAGGACGAGAGTCAGGCAGGACAGGAGAGAGAGGCTTGGGATGACAGTCAGGCAGGACAGGAGAGAGACACTTGGGACGTGAGTCAGTCAGGCAGGACTGAGAGAGAGGCTTGGGACAAGCATAAGGCAAGACAGTCGAGAGAGGTTTGGGACGAGATTCAGGCAGGACAGAAGAGAGATAATGGGGACGAGAGTCAGCCATTACAAGAGAGGGAGGTTTGGAACGAGAGTCAGGTTAGAGAGGAGTAAGAGGCTTGGGACGACAGCCAGGCAGGACAAGAGAGAGAGTCTTGGGATGAGAGTCAAGCAGAACAGGATATAGAGGCGTAGGACTTGTGTCAGGCAAGATTTGAGAGAAAAGCTTGGGACGAGAATCAGTCAGTACAGGAGAAGGAGTCTTGGGACGAGAGTCAGGAAAGACAGGAGAGAAAGGCTTTGGACGATAGTCAGGTAGGACAGGAGAGAGACTTGGGAAGAGAGACATTTAGGATAGGAGAGAGAGGCTTGAGGAGAGAATCAGGCGCGAAAGGAGAGAGAGGTTTGGAACATGAATCAGGCAGGACAGGAGAGGGAAATTTGGAATGAGAGTCAGGCAATACAGGAGAGAGAGTCTTGGGATGAAAGTCACGCAGGACAGGACAAAGAGGCTTGTGACGAGAGTCGGGGAGGACAGGAGAGAGAGGTTTGGGACGAGAGTCAGGCAGGATCAGAGAGAGAGACTTGGGACAAGAGTCAGGCCAGAGAGGAGATAGACGCTTGGGACGAGTGTCTAGCAGGAAAGGAGAGAAAGTCTTAGGACGACAGTCAGGCAGGGCAGAAGAGAGAAGCTTGGGACGAGAGTCAGGAAGGGTAGGAGAGAAGGTTTTGGAACGATACTCAGGCAATTAGGAGAAAGAGGCTTGGAACGAGAGTCAGTCAGGACAGGAGAGAGAGGACTGGGACGAGAGTCAGGCAAAAGAGGAGAGAGAGGCTTGGGACGAGAGTCAGGCAGAAGAGTAGAGAGAGACTTGGGACGAGAGTCAGGCAGGACAGGAGATAGAGGATTAGGACGAGAGTCAGGCAGGACAGGAGAGAGAGGCTGGGGACAAGAGTTACCCTGGACAAGAGAGGGAGGTCTGGGACAAGAGTCATGCAAGATAGGAGTGAGAGGCTTTGGACGACAGTCAGGCAGGTCAAGGGACAGAGGCCTGGGAGGAGAGTCAGGCATAACAGGAGAGAGAGGGATGGGACGAGAGTCAGGCAGAACAGGAGAGAGAGGCTTGGGACGAGAGTCAGGCAGGACAGGAGATAGAGGCCTGGGACTAGTGTCAGGCAAGATAGGAGAGAAAGGCTTGGGACGAGAGTCAGCCAGGAGAGGAGAGAAAAGCTTAGGACGAGAGTCAGGCAGGAACAGGAGAGAGAGTCTTAGAACGATAGTCAGCAAACAGGAGAGAGAGGTTATACAGAGTCAAGCAGGAGAGGAGATAGAGTCCTGGAAAATTCCTGCAGGACACGAAAGAAGGCTTGGAACGATAGTCATGCAGGACAGAAAGAGCGGCTTGGACGAGATTCAGGCAGACCAAGATAGAGTTTTGGACGAGAGTCAGGCAGGAGAGGAGATATAGGACTGGGACGAGAGACAGGCAGGAAAGGAGAGAATGGCTTTGGACGAGAGCCAAGGTCGAGAGGAGAGAGGCTTGGGACGAGATTCAGGCATGGTAGGAGATAAGGGCTTGTGACGAGAGTAAGGCAGGACAGAACAGAGAAACTTGGAAAGAGAATCATGCAGGGTAGAAGAGAGGGGCTTCCGACAATATTCAGGCAGTACAGGAGATATTGGCTTGGCTCGAGAATCAGGCAGGACAGGAGATGGAGGCTTGGGACGAGAGTCAAGCAGAACAGGAGAGAGAGGCTTGGGGCAAGAGTCAGGCAGAACAGGAGAGAGAGGCTTGGGACGAGAGTCATGCAGGACAGGAGATAGAGGCCTGGGACTAGTGTCAGGCAAGATAGGAGAGAAAAGTTTAGGACGAGAGTCAGCCAGGATAGGACAGAGAGGCTTAGGACGAGATTCAGGCAGGACAGGAGAGAGAGGCTTAGGACGATAGTCAGGCCGGACAGGAGAGAGAGGGTTAGGACGAGAGTCAGGCAGGGGAGGAGATAAAGTCCTGGAAAAAGTATCAGGCAAGACAGAAGAGAGAGGCTTGGAACGAGAGTCATGCAGGACAGGAGAGAGAGGCTTGGGACGAGAGTTAGGCAGGACAAGAGAGAAAAGCTTAAGACAGGAGTCAGGCAGGACAGGAGAGAGAGGATTGGGACGAGAGTCAGACAGGACACGAGAGAGAGACTTGGGACGAGAGTCAGGCAGGACACGAGAGATAGGACTGGGACGAGAGTCAGGCAGGACAGAAGAGAGAGGCATGGGACGAGATTCAGGCAGGACAGGAGAGAGAGGCTGGGGACGAGGTTCAGGCATTACAGGAGCGAGAGGCTTTGGACGAGAGTCAGTCAGGACAGGAGAGAGAGGCTTGGAACGAGAGTCATGCATGACAGGAGAGAGAGGACTGGGACTAGAGTCAGGCAAAACAGGAGGGAAAAGCTTGGGAGGAAAGTCAGGCATAACAGGAGAGAGATTCATGGGACGAGAGTATTGTAGCCCTGGAAAGAGAGCTTGGGACGAGAGTCAGGCTGGGTAGGAGAGAGGGGCTTGGGACGAGAGTCAAGCAGGACAAGAGAGAAAGGCTTAGGACGACAGTCAGGCAGGACAGGAGGGAGAGTCTTGGGACGAGATTCAAGCAGTACAGGAGAGAGAGGCTTGGGACGAGAGTCAGGCAGGACAGGAGGGAGAGGCATGGGACGAGAGTCAGGCAGGACAGGAGAGACAGGCTTGGGACTAGAGTCAGTCAGGACAGAGGAGAAAAGCTTGGGACGAGAGTCAGGCAGGACATCAGAGAGAGGCTTGACGAGAGAGCCAGCCAGGACAGGAAAGAGAGGCTTGCGACGACGCTCAGGCAGGGTACGAAAGAGATGCTTTGGACGAGAGTCAGGTAGGACAGAAGAGAGAGGGTTAGGACGAGAGTCAGGAAGGATAGTAGAGAGAGTCATGGGACGAGTCTCAGGAAGGACAGGAAAGAGAGGCTCGGGACGAGAGTCAGGATGGATAGGAGAGAGAGGCATGGGACGAGAGTCAGGCAGAACCGTAGAGAGAGGTTTGGGACGAGAGTCAGGCAGGACAGGAGAGATAGGCTTGCGACAAGAGTCATGCACGACAGGAGAGAGAGGCTTTGGACGAGAGTCAGGCTCGACAGGAGAGAGGCTTGGGACGAGAGTCAGACAGGGTAGGAGATAGGGAGTTAGGACGAGAGTCAGGCAGGACAAGAGAGAGAAGCTTGTGATGACATTCAAGCAGGACAGGAGAGAGAGACTTGGGACGAGAATCAGGCAGGATCGGAGAGAGAGGCTTGAGGAGAGAGTCAGGCAGGGAAGGAGGGAGAGGCTTGGGACAAGAGTCAGGCAGGAGAGGAGACACAGGGTTGTAACAAGAATCAGGCAGGACAGTATAGAGAGGCTTGGGATGACAGTCAGGCAGGACAGAAGAAATAGTCTTGGCACGAGAGTCAGGGAGGACAGGAGAAAGAGGCTTAGGACGAAAGTCAGGCAGGACTGGAGAGAGAGGCTTCGAACGCAAGTCAGGCAGAACAGGAGAGAAAGGCTTGGGACGAGTCAGAAAAGGTAGGAGAGAAGGGCTTGGAACGAGAGTCAGGCAATTAGGAGAGACATGCTTGGGACGAGAGTCAGTTAGGAAAGGAGATATAGGACTGGGACGAGAGTCAGGCGGGAGAGAAGAGAATGGCTTTGGACGAGAGCTAAGGTCGAGAGGAGAGAGGCTTGGGACGAGAGTCAGGCATGGTAGGAGTTAAGGGCTTGTGACGAAAGTAAGGCAGGACAGAACAGAGAAACTTGGAAAGAGAATCATGCAGGGTAGAAGAGAGGGGCTTCCTACAATATTCAGGCAGTACAGGAGATATTGGCTTGGCACGAGAATCAGGCATGACAGGAGAGGGAGGCTTGGGACGAGAGTCAAGCAGAACAGGAGAGAGAGGCTTGGGGCAAGAGTCAGGCAGAACAGGAGAGAGAGGCTTGGGACGAGAGTCATGCAGGACAGGAGATAGAGGCCTGGGACTAGTGTCAGGCAAGATAGGAGAGAAAAGTTTGGGACGAGAGTCAGTCAGGATAGGACAGAGAGGCTTAGGACAAGATTCAGGCAGGACAAGAGAGAGAGGCTTAGGACGATAGTCAGGCCGGACAGGAGAGAGAGGGTTAGGACGAGAGTCAGGTAGGGGAGGAGATAAAGTCCTGGAAAGAGTGTCAGGCAGGACAGGAAAGAGAGGCTTGGAACGAGAGTCATGCAGGACAGGAGAGAGAGGCTTGGGACGAGAGTTAGGCAAGAAAAGAGAGAAAAGCTTAAGACAGGAGTCAGGCAGGACAGGAGAGAAAGGATTGGGACGAGAGTCAGACAGGACACGAGAGAGAGACTTGGGACGAGAGTCAGGCAAGACACGAGAGATAGACCTGGGACGAGAGTCAGGCAGGACAGAAGAGAGAGGCATGGGACGAGATTCAGGCAGGACAGGAGAGAGAGGCTGGGGACGAGGTTCAGGCATCACAGAAGCGAGAGGCTTTGGACGAGAGTCAGTCAGGAAAGGAGAGAGAGGCTTGGAACGAGAGTCATGCATGACAGGAGAGAGAGGACTGGGACTAGAGTCAGGCAAAACAGGAGGGAAAAGCTTGGGAGGAAAGTCAGGCATGACAGGAGAGAGATTCATGGGACGAGAGTATGGCAGCCCTGGAAAGAGAGCTTGGGACGAGAGTCAGGCTGGGTAGGAGAGAGGGGCTTGGGACGAGAGTCAAGCAGGACAAGAGGGAAAGGCTTAGGACGACAGTCAGACAGGACAGGAGGGAGAGTCTTGGGACGAGATTCAAGCAGTACAGGAGAGAGAGGCTTGAGACGAGAGTCAGGCAGGACAGAAGAGAGAGGCATGGGACGAGAATCAGGCAGGACAGGAGAGAGAGGCTTGGGACGAGAGTTAGGCAAGAAAAGAGAGAAAAGCTTAAGACAGGAGTCAGGCAGGACAGGAGAGAAAGGATTGGGACGAGAGTCAGACAGGACACGAGAGAGAGACTTGGGACGAGAGTCAGGCAAGACACGAGAGATAGACCTGGGACGAGAGTCAGGCAGGACAGAAGAGAGAGGCATGGGACGAGATTCAGGCAGGACAGGAGAGAGAGGCTGGGGACGAGGTTCAGGCATCACAGAAGCGAGAGGCTTTGGACGAGAGTCAGTCAGGAAAGGAGAGAGAGGCTTGGAACGAGAGTCATGCATGACAGGAGAGAGAGGACTGGGACTAGAGTCAGGCAAAACAGGAGGGAAAAGCTTGGGAGGAAAGTCAGGCATGACAGGAGAGAGATTCATGGGACGAGAGTATGGCAGCCCTGGAAAGAGAGCTTGGGACGAGAGTCAGGCTGGGTAGGAGAGAGGGGCTTTGGACGAGAGTCAAGTAGGACAAGAGGGAAAGGCTTAGGACGACAGTCAGACAGGACAGGAGGGAGAGTCTTGGGACGAGATTCAAGCAGTACAGGAGAGAGAGGCTTGAGACGAGATTCAGGCAGGACAGAAGAGAGAGGCATGGGACGAGAATCAGGCAGGACAGGAGAGAGAGGCTTGGGACTAGAGTCAGGCAAGACAGGGGAGAAAAGCTTGGGACGAGAGTCAGGCAGGACATCAGAGAGAGGCTTGACGAGAGAGCCAGCCAGGACAGGAAAGAGAGGCTTGGGACGACAGTTAGGCAGGGTACGAAAGAGATGCTTTGGACGAGAGTCAGGTAGGACAGAAGAGAGAGGGTTAGGACGAGAGTCAGGAAGGACAGTAGAGAGTGTCATGGGACGAGTCTCAGGAAGGACAGGAAAGAGAGGCTTGGGACGAGAGTCAGGATGGATAGGAGAGAGAGGCATGGGACGAGAGTCAGGCAGAACCGTAGAGAGAGGTTTGGGACGAGAGTCAGGCAGGACAGGAGAGAGAGGCTTGCGACAAGAGTCATGCACGACAGGAGAGAGAGGCTTTGGACGAGAGTCAGGCTCGACAGGAGAGAGGCTTGGGACGAGAGTCAGACAGGGTAGGAGAGAGGGAGTTAGGACGAGAGTCAGGCAGGACAGGAGAGAGAGGCTTGGGATGACAGTCAAGCAGGACAGGAGAGAGAGACTTGGGACGAGAATCAGGAAGGATAGGAGAGAGAGGCTTGAGGAGAGAGTCAGGCAGGGCAGAAGAGAGAGGCTTGGGACGAGAGTCAGGCAGGAGAGGAGACACAGAGTTGGAACAAGAATCAGGCAGGACAGGATAGAGAGGCCTCGGATGACAGTCAGGCAGGACAGGAGAAATAGTCTTGGCACGAGAGTCAGGGAGGACAGGAGAAAGAGGCTTTTGACGAGAGTCAGGCAAGACTGGAGAGAGAGGCTTCGAACGACAGTCAGGCAGAACAGGAGAGAGAGGCTTGTGACGAGAGTCAGAAAAGGTAGGAGAGAAGGGCTTGGAACGAGAGTCAGGCAATTAGGAGAGACCTGCTTGGGACGAGTCAGTCAGGAAAGGAGATATAGGACTGGGACGAGAGTCAGGCAGGAGAGGAGAGAATGGCTTTGGACGAGAGCCAAGGTCGAGAGGAGAGAGGCTTGGGACGAGAGTGAGGCATTGTAGGAGATGAGGGCTTGGGACGAGAGTAAGGCTGGACAGAACAGAGAAACTTGGAATGAGAATCATGCAGGGTAGAAGAGAGGGGCTTCCGACAATATTCAGGCAGTACAGGAGATATTGGTTTGGGACGAGAATCAGGCATGACAGGAGAGGGAGGCTTGGGACGAGAGTCAAACAGGACAGGAGAGAGAAGCTTGGGGCAAGAGTCATGCAGTACAGGAGAGAGAGGCTTGGGACGAGAGTCAGGCTCGACAGGAGAGAGGCTTAGGACGAGAGTCAGGCAGGGTAGGAGAGAGGGAGTTAGGACGAGAGTTAGGCAGGACAGGAGAGAGAGGCTTGGGATGACAGTCAAGCAGGACAGGAGAGAGAGACATGGGGCGCGAGTAAGGCAGGATAGGAGAGAGATGCTTGAGGATAGAGTCAGTCAGGGCAGGAGAGAGAAGCTTGTGACGAGAGTCAGTTAGGAGAGTCAGTTAGGAGAGGAGACACAAGTTGACAGTCAGGCATGGTAGGAGATAAGGGCTTGGGACGAGATTAAGGCAAGACATAACAGAGAAACTTGGAACGAGAATCATGCAGGGTAGAAGAGAGGGGCTTCCGACAATATTCAGGCAGTACAGGAGAGCTTGGCTTTGGACGAGAATCAATCAGGACAGGAGAGGGAGGCTTGGGACGAGAGTCAAGCAGGACAGGAGAGAGAGGCTTGGGGCAAGAGTCATGCAGGACAGGAGAGAGAGGCTTGGGACGAGAGTCAGGCTCGACACGAGAGAGTCTTGGGACGAGAGTCAGGCAGGGTAGGAGAGAGGGAGTTAGGACGAGAGTCAGGCAGGACAGGAGAGAGAGGCTTGGGATGACAGTCAAGCAGGACAGGAGAGCGAGACTTGGGACGAGAGTCAGGCAGGATAGGAGAGAGAGGCTTGAGGATAGAGTCAGTCAGGGCAGGAGAGGGGAGGCTTGGGACGAGAGTCAGTTAGAAGAGTCAGTTAGGAGGGGAGACACAAGTTGACAGTCAGGCATGGTAGGAGATAAGGGCTTGGGACGAGAGTAAGGCAGGACAGAACAGAGAAACTTGGAACGAGAATCATGCAGGGTAGAAGAGAGGGGCTTCCGACAATATTTAGGTAGTAAAAGAGAGATTGGCTTGGGACGAGAATCAGGCAGGACAGGAGAGGGAGGCTTGGGACGAGAGTCAAGCAGAACAGGAGAGAGAGGCTTGGTGCAAGAGTCTTGCAGGACAGGAGAGAGAGGCTTGGGACGAGAGTCAGGCTCGAGAGGAGAGTCTTGGGACGAGAGTCAGGCAGGGTAGGAGAGAGGGAGTTAGGACGAGAGTCAGGCAGGACAGGAGAGAGAGGCTTGGTATGAGAGTCAAGCAGGACAGGAGAGAGAGAGACTTGGGACGCGAGTCAGGCAGGATAGGAGAGAGAGGCTTGAGGATAGAGTCAGTCAGGGCAGGAGAGAGGCTTGGGACGAGAGTCAGTTAGGAGAGGAGACACAGGTTTGCAACAAGAATCAGGCAGGATAGGATAGAGAGGCTTGGGATGACAGTCAGGCAGGACAGGAGAAATACTCTTGGGACGAGAGTCAGGGAGGACAGGAGAAACACGCTTGGGACGAGAGTTAGGCAGGACCGGAGAGAGAGACTTGGGACGAGAGTCAGGCAAGAGAGGAGATAGACGCTTGGGACGAGAGTCAGGCAAGAGAGGAGATAGACGATTGGGACGAGAGTCAGGCAGGACAGGAGAGAGAGGCTTCAGACGACAGTCAGGCAGGACAGGAGAGAGAGGTTTGGGACGAGATTCAGAAAGGGTAGGAGAGAAGGGCTTGGAACGAGAGTCAGGCAATTAGGAGAGACAGGCTTGGGACGAGAGTTAGTCAGGACAGGAGAGATAGGACTGGGACGAGAGTCAGGCAGGAGAGGAGAGAATGGCTTTGCAGGAGAATCAAGGTCGAACGGAGAGAGGCTTGGGACGAGAGTCAGGCACCGTAGGAGATAGGGGCTTGGGACGAGAGTAAGCCAAGACAGAACAGAGAGGCTTGGAACGAGAATCATGAAGGGTAGGAGATAGGGGCTTCCGGAAATATTCAGGCAGTACGGGAGAGATCGGATTAGGACGAGAGTCAGGCAGGACAGGAGAGGGAGTCTTGGGACGAGAGTCAGGCAGGACAGGAGAGAAAGGCTTGGGACTAGAGTTAGGCAGGGTAGGAGAGAAGGTCTATGGACGAAAGTCAGGCAAGTAGGAGAAAGATGCTTGGGAGGAGAGTCAGGGAGGACAAGAGAGAGAAGCTTGGGACAAGAGTCAGGCAGGACAGGAGAGAGAAGCTGAGGACGAGAGTCAGACGGGAGAGGAGATGGAGGCTTCGGACGAGAGTCAGGCAGGACAAGAGAGAAAGTCTTGGGACGAGAGTCAGGCAGGACAGGAGAGAGAGGCTTGGGAGGAGAGTCAGGCAGGAGAGGAGAGAGAGGCTGGGGACGAGAGTCAGGCATTACAGGAGAGAGAGGCTTTGGCCGAGAGTCAGTCAGGACAGGAGAGAGAGTCTTGGAACGAGAGTCACGCAGGACAGGAGAGAGAGGCTTGGGGCAAGAGTCAAGCAGTACAGGAGAGAGAGGCTTAGGACGAGAGTCAGGCTCGACAGGAGAGAGGCTTGGGACGAGAGTCAGGCAGGGTAGGAGAGAGGGTGTTAGGACGAGAGTCAGGCAGAACAGGAGAGAGAGGCTTGGGATGACAGTCAAGCAGGACAGGAGAGAGACTTGGGACGCGAGTCAGGCAGGATAGGAGAGAGAGGCTTGAGGATAGAGTCAGTCAGGGCAGGGGAGAGAGGCTTGGGACGAGAGTCAGTTAGGAGAGGAGACACAGGTTTGGAACAAGATTCAGGCAGGATAGGATAGAGAGGCTTGGAATGACAGTCAGGCAGGACAGGAGAAATATTCTTGGGACGAGAGTCAGGGAGGACAGGACAAAGAGGCTTTGGACGAGAGTCAGGCAGGACCGTAGAGAGAGACTTGGGACGAGAGTCAGGTAAGAGAGGAGATAGACGCCTGTGACGAGAGTCAGGCAGGACAGGAGAGAGAGGCTTCAGACGACAGTCAGGCAGGACAGGAGAGAGAGGCTTGAGACGAGGGTCAGAAAGGTAAGAGAGAAGGGCTTGGAACGAGAGTCAGGCAATTAGGAGAGACAGGCATTGGACGAGAGTCAGTCAGGACAGGAGAGATAGGACAAGGACGAGAGTCAGGCAGAAGAGGAAAGAATGGCTTGGGACGATTGTCAAGGTCGATAGGAGAGAGGCTTTGGACGAGAGTCAGGCATGGTAGGAGAGAGGGGCTTTTGACGAGAGTAAGGCAGGACAGAACAGAGAGTCTTGGAACGAGAATCATGCAGGGTAGGAGGGAGGGGCTTATGACAATATTCAGGCAGTACAGGAGAGATTGGCTTGGGACGAGAGTCAGGCAGGACAGGAGAGGGAGGCCTGGGGCGAGAGTCAGGCAGAACAGGAGAGAGAGGCTTGGGACAAGAGTCAGGCAGGGTAGGAGAGAAGGGCTATGGACGAGAGTCCGCCAAGTAGGAGAAAGAGGCTTGGGAGGAGAGTCAAGAAGGACAAGATAGAGAAGCTTGGGACAAGAGTCAGGCAGGACAGGTGAGAGAAGCTTGCGACGAAAGTCAGACGGGAGAGGAGATAGATGCTTCGGACGAGAGTCACGCAGGACAAGAGAGAGAGTCTTGGGACGATAGTCAGGCAGGACAGGAGAGAGAGGCTTGGGAGGAGACTCAGGCAGGAAAGGAGAGAGAGGCTGGGGACGAGAGTCAGGCATTACAGGAGAGAGAGGCATTGGACGAGAGTCAGTCAGGACAGGAGAGAGAGTCTTAGAACGAGAGTCATGCAGGACAAGAGAGAGGGGATTGGGACTAGAGTCAGGCAGGATAGCATAGAGAAGCTTGGGACGAAAGTCAGGCTTGACAGGAGAGAGAGTCATGGGACGAGAGTCAGGCAGCCCTGGAAAGAGAGCTACGGACGATAGTCAGGCTGGGTAGGAGAGAGGGGCTTGGGACGAGAGTCAAGCAGGACAAGAGAGAAAGGCTTGAGACGACAGTCAGGCTGGACAGGAGGGAGAGTCTTGGGACGAGAGTCAGGCAGGATAGGAGAGAGAGGCTTGAGGATAGAGTCAGTCAGGGCAGGGGAGAGAGGCTTGGGACGAGAGTCAGTTAGGAGAGGAGACACAGGTTTGGAACAAGATTCAGGCAGGATAGGATAGAGAGGCTTGGAATGACAGTCAGGCAGGACAGGAGAAATATTCTTGGGACGAGATTCAGGGAGGACAGGACAAAGAGGCTTTGGACGAGAGTCAGGCAGGACCGTAGAGAGAGACTTGGGACGATAGTCAGGTAAGAGAGGAGATAGACGCTAGGGACGAGAGTCAGGCAGGACAGGAGAGAGAGGCTTCAGACGACAGTCAGGCAGGACAGGAGAGAGAGGCTTGAGACGAGGGTCAGAAAGGTAAGAGAGAAGGGCTTGGAACGAGAGTCAGGCAATTAGGAGAGACAGGCATTGGACGAGAGTCAGTCAGGACAGGAGAGATAGGACAAGGACGAGAATCAGGCAGAAGAGGAAAAGAATGGCTTGGGACGATTGTCAAGGTCGATAGGAGAGAGGCTTGGGACGAGAGTCAGGCATGGTAGGAGAGAGGGGCTTTTGACGAGAGTAAGGCAGGACAGAACAGAGAGTCTTGGAACGAGAATCATGCAGGGTAGGAGAGAGCTTCCGACAATATTCAGGCAGTAATGAGAGATTGGCTTGTGACGAGAGTCAGGCAGGACAGGAGAGGGAGCCTGGGACGAGAGTCAGGCAGGACAGGAAGGAAGAGAGGCTTGGGACGAGAGTCATGCTCGACAGGAGAGAGGCTTGTGACGAGAGTCAGGTAGGGTAGGAGAGAGATGCTTGGGACTAGTCAGACAGGAAGGGAGAGAGAGGGTTAGGACGAGAGTCAGGAAGAACAGTAGATCGAGTCATGGGACGAGTGTCAGGCAATACAAGAAAAAGGGGCTTGTAACAAGAGTCATGCTGGATAGGAGAGAGAGGCTTGGGACGAGATTCAGGCATGACCGGAGAGAGAGCTTTGGGACGAGAATCAGGCAGGATATGAGAGAGAGGCTTGGGACAAGAGTCATGCAGGACAGGAGAGAGAGGCTTGGGACGAGAGTCAGGCAGGACAGGAGAGAGCGGCTGGGGACGAGAGTTAGCCAGGACAAGAGAGGGAGGTGTGGGACGAGAGTCATGCAAGACAGCAGTGAGAGGCTTGGGACGACAGTCAGGCAGGTCAAGAGACAGAGGCTTGGAATGTGAGTCAGGCAGAACAGGAGAGAGAGGCATGGGACGAGAGTCAGGCAAACAGAGAGAGATGCTTGGGACGAGAGTCAGGCAGGACAGGAGATAGAGGCCTGGGACTAGTGTCAGGCAAGATAGGAGAGAAAAGCTTTGGACGAGAGTCAGCCAGGATAGGAGAGAGAAGCTTGGGACGAGAGTCAGGCAGGACAGGAGAGAGAGGCTTGGGACGATAGTCAGGCAGGACAGGAGAGAGAGGGTTAGGACGAGAGTCAGGCAGGAGAGGAGATAGAGTCCTGGAACGAGTGTCAGGCAGGACAGGAAAGAGAGGCTTGGAACGAGAGTTATGCAGGACAGGAGAGAGAGGCTTGGGACGAGAGTCAGGCAGGACCAGAGAGAGAGGTTTGGGACGAGAGTCAGGCAGGAGAGGAGAGAGAGGCTTTGGACAAGAGTCAGGCACGACAGGAGAGAGAGTGTTGGGACTAGAGTCAGGCAGGGTAGGAGAGAAGGGATATGGACGATAGTCAGTCTAGTAGGAGATAGAGGCTTGGGACGAGAATCAAGCAGGACAATAGAGAAAAGCTTGGGACAGGAGTCAGGCAGGACAGGAGAGAGAGTCTTAGGACGAGAGTCAGGCAGGACAGCAGAGAGAGTCTTGGGACGAGAGTCAGGCAGGACAGGAGAGAGAGGCTTGGGACAAGAGTCATGCAGGACAGGAGAGAGAGGCTTGGGACGAGAGTCAGGCAGTGTAGGAGAGAGGGAGTTAGGACGAGAGTCAGGCAGGACAGGAGAGAGATGCTTGGGATGACAGTAAAGCAGGACAGAAGAGAGAGACTTGTGACGAGAGTCAGGCAGGATAGGAAAGAGAGGCTTGAGGAGAGAGTCAGACACGGCAGGAGAGAGAGGACTGGGCGAGAGTCAGGCAGGAGAGGAGACACAGGTTTGGGACTAGAATCTGTCAGGACAGGAGAGAGAGACTTGGGATGACAGTCTGGCAGGACAGGAGAAATAGGCTTAGGACGAGAGTCAGGGAGGACAGGAGAAAGATTCTTGGGACGAGAGTCAGGCAGGACCGGAGAGAGAGACATGGTACGAGAGTCAGGCAAGAGAGGAGATAGACGATTTGGACGAGAGTCAGGCAGGACTGGAGAGAGAGGCTTCGGACGACAGTCAGGCAGGACAGGAGTGAGAGGCTTGGGACGAGAGTCAGGAAGGGTAGGAGAGAAGGGCTTGGAACGAGAGTCAGGCAATTAAGAGAGACAGGCTTGGGATGAGAGTTAATCAGGACAGGAGATATAGGAATGGGACGAGAGTCAGGCAGGAGAGAGAGAATGGCTTGGGACGAGAGTCAAGGTCGACAGGAGAGAGGCTTAGGACAAGAGTCAGGCAGGTTAGGAGAGAGGGGCTTGGGACGAGAGTAAGGCAGGACAGAACAGAAAGGTTTAGAACGCGAATCATGCAGAGTAGGAGAGAGGGGCTTCCGAAAATATTCAGGCAGTACAGGAGAGATTGGCTTCGGACGAGAGTCAACCAAGACAGGAGAGTGAGGCTTGGGATGAGAGTCAGGCAGGACAGGAGAGAGTAGTCTTGGGACGAGAGTCAGGCAGGGTAGGAGAGAAGGGCTATGGACGAGAGTCATTCTAGTAGGAGATAGAGGCTTGGGATGAGAGTCAAGTAGAACAAGAGAGAAAAGCTTGGGACAGGAGTCAGGTAGGACAAGAGAGAGAACCTTTGGACGAGAGTCAGACAGGACAAGAGAGAGAGACTTGGGACGAGAGTCAGGTAGGACACGAGAGAGAGGCCTGGGACGAGAGTCAGGCAGGACAAGAGAGAGAGGCTTGGGAGGAGAGTCAGGCAGGACAGGAGAGAGAAGCATGGGACGAGAGTCAGGCATGAGAGGAGAGAGAGGCTTGGGGCAGTGTCAATCAGGATAGGAGAGTGAGGCTTGGGATCGAGAGTCAGTTGGGACAGGAGAGAGAGGCTTGGGACGAGATTCAGGCAGGACAGGAGAGTGAGGCTGTGGACGAGGTTCAGGCATTACAGGAGAGAGAGGCTTTGGACGAGAGTCAGTCAGGACAGGAGAGAGAGGCTTGGAACGAGTCATGCAGGACAGGAGAGAGAGGAATGGGACTAGAGTCAGGCATGACAGGAGAGAGAGTCATGGGATAGGAGAGATAGGACTACGACGAGAGTCAGGCAGGAGAGGAGAGAATGGCTTGGGACGAGAGTCAAGGTCGACGGGAGAGAGGCTTGGGACGAGAGTCAGGCGTGGTAGGAGAGAGAGGCTTGGGCCGAGGGTAAGGCAGGACAGAACAGAGAGTTTTGGAACGAGAATCATGCAGGGTAGGAGAGAGAGGCTTCCGACAATATTCAGGCAGTACAGGAGAGTTTGGATTGGAACGAGAGTCAGGCAGGACAGGAGAGGGAGGCCTGGGACGAGAGTCAGGCAGGACAGGAGAGAGAGGCTTGGGACGAGAGTCATGCAGGACATGAGAGAGAGGCTTGGGACGAGAGTCAGGCAGGACCAGAGAGAGGGGTTTGGGACGAGAGTCAGACAGGAGAGGAGAGAGAGGCTTTGGATAAGAGTCAGGCAGGACAGGAGAGAGAGAATCTTGGGACGAGAGTTAAGCAGGGTAATAGAGAAGGGTTATGGACGAGAGTCAGTCTAGTAGGAGATAAAGTCTTGGGACGAGAGTCAAGCAGGACAAGAGAGAAAAGCTTGGGACAGGAGTCAGGCAGGACATTAGGAAGAGGCTTGCGACGAGAGTCAGAAAGGACACGAGAGAGAGACTTTGGACGAGAGTCAGGCAGGATACGAGAGAGAGGCCTAGGACGAGAGTCAGGCAGGACAAGAGAGAGAGGCTTGGGAGGAGAGTCAGAAAGGACAGGAGAGAGAAGCATGGGACGAGTGTTAGGCAGGAGAGGAGAGAGAGAGGCTTGGGACAGTGTCAATCAGCATATGAGAGTGAAGCGTGGGATCGAGAGTCAGTCAGGACAGGAGAGAGAGGGGTTTGTGACATGAGTCCATCAGGACAGGAGAGAGAGGCTGGGGATGAGGGACAGGCATTACAGGAGAGAGTGGTTTTGTACGAGAGTCAGTCAGGACAGGAGAGAGAGGCTTAGAACGAGAGTCATGCAGGATAGGAGAGGACTGAGACTAGAGTCAGGCAAAGCAGGAGAGTGAAGCTTGGGACGAAAGTCAGGCATGTCAGGAGAGAAAGTCATGGGACGAGAGTCAGGCAGGACAGGAGAGAGAGGCTTGGGACTAGAGTCAGGCAAGACAGGGGAGAAAAGCTTGGGACGAGAGTCAGGGAGGACATCAGAGAGAGGCTTGACGGGAGAGTCAGCCAGGACAGGAGAGAAAGGCTTGGGACGACGGTCAGGCATGATACGAGAAAGATGCTTTGGACGAGAGTCAGGCAGGACAGAAGAGAAAGGATTAGGACGAGAGTCAGGCAGTACAGGAGATAGAGTCATGGGACGAGTGTCAGGCAGGACAGGAAAGAGGCTTGGGATGAGAGTCAGGATGGATAGGAGAGAGAGGCTTGGGACGAGAGTCAGGCAGGACCGTAGATAGAGGTTTGGGACGAGAGTCAGGCAGGACAGGAGAGAGAGGCTTGGGACAAGAGTCATGCACGACAGGAGAGAGAGGCTTGGGACGATAGTCAGGCACGACAGGAGAGAGAGGCTTAGGACGAGATTCAGGCTCGACAGGAGAGAGAGGCTTGGGACGAGATTCAGGCAGGGTAGGAGATAGGGGCTTGGGACGAGAGTAAGGCAGGACAGAACAGAGAGGCTTGGAACGAGAATCATGCTGGGTAGTAGAGGAGCTTCCGACAATATTCAGGCAGTACATGAGAGATTGGCTTGTGACGAGAGTCAGGCAGGACAGGAGAGGGAGGCCTGGGACGAGAGTCAGGCAGGACAGGAGAGAGAGGCTTGGGACGAGAGTCATGCAGGACATGAGAGAGAGGCTTGGGACGAGAGTCAGGCAGGACCAGAGAGAGGGGTTTGGGACGAGAGTCAGACAGGAGAGGAGAGAGAGGCTTTGGATAAGAGTCAGGCAGGACAGGAGAGAATCTTGGGACGAGAGTCAAGCAGGGTAATAGAGAAGGGTTATGGACGAGAGTCAGTCTAGTAGGAGATAGAGTCTTGGGACGAGAGTCAAGCAGGACAAGAGAGAAAAGCTTGGGACAGGAGTCAGGCAGGACAGTAGAAAGAGGCTTGCGACGAGAGTCAGAAAGGACACGAGAGAGAGACTTTGGACGAGAGTCAGGCAGGATACGAGAGAGAGGCCTAGGACGAGAGTCAGGCAGGACAAGAGAGAGAGGCTTGGGAGGAGAGTCAGAAAGGACAGGAGAGAGAAGCATGGGACGATTGTCAGGCAGGAGAGGAGAGAGAGAGGCTTGGGACAGTGTCAATCAGCATAGGAGAGTGAGGCGTGGGATCGAGAGTCAGTCAGGACAGGAGAGAGAGGGGTTTGTGACATGAGTCCATCAGGACAGGAGAGAGAGGCTGGGGATGAGGGACAGGCATTACAGGAGAGAGTGGTTTTGTACGAGAGTCAGTCAGGACAGGAGAGAGAGGCTTAGAACGAGAGTCATGCAGGATAGGAGAGGACTGAGACTAGAGTCAGGCAAAGCAGGAGAGTGAAGCTTGGGACAAAAGTCAGGCATGTCAGGAGAGAAAGTCATGGGACGAGAGTCAGGCAGGACAGGAGAGAGAGGCTTGGGACTAGAGTCAGGCAAGACAGGGGAGAAAAGCTTGGGACGAGAGTCAGGGAGGACATCAGAGAGAGGCTTGACGGGAGAGTCAGCCAGGACAGGAGAGAAAGGCTTGGGACGACGGTCAGGCATGATACGAGAAAGATGCTTTGGACGAGAGTCAGGCAGGACAGAAGAGAAAGGATTAGGACGAGAGTCAGGCAGTACAGGAGATAGAGTCATGGGACGAGTGTCAGGCAGGACAGGAGAGAGGCTTGGGATGAGAGTCAGGATGGATAGGAGAGAGAGGCTTGGAACGAGAGTCAGGCAGGACCGTAGATAGAGGTTTGGGACGAGAGTCAGGCAGGACAGGAGAGAGAGGCTTGGGACAAGAGTCATGCACGACAGAAGAGAGAGGCTTGGGACGAGCGTCAGGTTCGACAGGAGGGAGGCTTGGGACGAGAGTCAGGCAGGGTAGGAGAGAGGGAGTTAAGACGAGAGTCAGGCAGGACAGGAGAGAGAGGCTTGGGATGAGAGTCAAGCAGGACAGGAGAGAGAGACTTGGGACGAGAGTCAGGGAGGATAGGAGAGAGAGGTTTGAAAATAGAGTCAAGAAGGGCAGGAGAGAGAGGTGTGGGTTCGAGAGTCAGTTAGGAGAGGAGACACAGGTTTGGAACAAGAATCAGGAAGGACAGGATAGAGAGGCTTGGGATGACAGTCAGGCAGGACAGGAGTAATAGTCTTGGGACGAGAGTCAGGGAGGACAGGATAATGAGGCTTGGGACGAGAGTCAGGCAGGACCGGAGAGAGAGACTTGGGACGAGAATCAGGCAAGAGAGGAGATAGACGCTTGGGACGAGAGTCAGGCAGGACAGGAGAGAGAGGCTTCAGACGACAGTCAGGCAGGACAGGATAGAGAGGCTTGGGATGAGAGTCAGGCAGGACAGGAGAAATAGTCTTGTGACGAGAGTCAGGCAGGACAGGATAATGAGGCTTGGGACGAGAGTCAGGGAGGACCGGAAAGAGAGACTTGGTACCAGAATCAGGCAAGAGAGGAGATAGACGCCTGTGACGAGAGTCAGGCAGGACAGGAGAGAGAGGCTTCAGACGACAGTCAGGCAGGACAGGAGAGAGAGGCTTGGGACGAGAGTCAGAAAGGATAGGAGAGAAGGGCTTGGAACGAGAGTCACGCAATTAGGAGAGACAGGCTTGAGACGAGAGTCAGTCAGGACAGGAGAGATAGGACTACGACGAGAGTCAGGCAGGAGAGGAGAGAATGGCTTGGGACTAGAATCAAGGTCGACGGGAGAGAGGCTTGGGACGAGAGTCAGGCGTGGTAGGAGAGAGAGGCTTGGAACGAGAGTAAGGCAGGACAGAACAGAGAGGTTTGGATCGAGAATAATGCAGGGTAGGAGAGAGGGGCTTCCGACAATATTCAGGCAGTACAGGAGAGATTGGCTTGGGACGAGATCAGGCAGGACAGGAGAGGGAGCTTTGGGAAAGAGAGTCAGGCAGGGCAAAAAGAGGAAGCTTGGACGAGTTCAGACAAAAGGTTTGGAGAGAAGGGCTATGGGAGAGGTCAAGGGAATAGGAGAGAGTTTTGGGAAAGGGGAGCAAAAGACAAGAGAGAAGCTTGGGAAGGATCAGGCAGACAGGAGAGAGAAGTTGGGACAGAGTCAGGGCGGGAGAGGAGATGAGGCTTCGGACGAAGTCAGGCAGGGAAAAAGAGAGAGAGTTCGTTGGACGAGAGTCAGGCCGGACAGGAGTGAGAGGCTTGGGTGGGAAGTCAAGCAGGACAGAGAGAGAGGCTTGGAGGGGGAGTCAGGGAAAGGGCCGGAGAGAGATAGCATGGGGCTAGAGCCAGGCAGGAGAGGAGAGAGAGGCTTGGGAAAGAGTATGCAGGGCAGGAGAGAGAGGCTTGGGACGAGACTCAGTTCGACAGGAGAGAGGCTTGGGACGAGGATCAGGGAGGGAAGGAGAGAGGGAAATAGGACGAGAGTAAGGCAGTACAGGCAGGAGGAGAGAGGGACTTCGGATGACAGCCAAGGCGGACAGGAGAAAGAGGGCTTGGGGAAAAAAGTAAGGCAGGATAGGAGAGAGTAGGATTGAGAATAGAGTCAGCAGGGCAGGAGAAGACGCTTGGGACGAGAATCACTTAGAGGAGTAGACCAGGGTTTTTGGGAAAAAGAATCAGGCAGGATAAGATAGAGAGGCTTTGGGATGAGGTCAGGCAGGACCGGAGAGAGAGACTTGATACGGAGTCAGAAAGGGGAGGAGAGAAGGCTTTGGGAAAGAAAGTCAGGCAAATTTGGAGAGAGGCTTTTGGGGGCGAGGAGTCAGTCAGGACAGGAGGATATTACTACGTCGAGAGTCAGGCAAGGGAAGGAGAGAATGGCTTGGAAGGAGAGTCAAGGTCGACAGGAGAGGGAGGCTTTAGACGGGGAGTCAGTTATGGTAGGAGGGGAAAGGGGCTTGGGACGAGAGTAAGGCAGGACAGAACACAGAGCTTGGAACGAGATCATGAGGGTAGATAAAGAGGGGCTTCCGACAATATTCAGGCAGTTCAGGAGAGATTTCTTGGGAAAGAGAGTCTGGCAGTGACAGAGAGGGAGTCCTGGATTAGGGGGTCAGGCAAGAAGGAGAGAAAAGCTTGGGACGAATCAGGCAGGATAGGAGAGAGAAGCTGGCACGAGAGTCAAAGGGGGGGGAGGACAGGAAAGAGAGGGTTGGAACGAGAGGCATGCGACAGGAGAAAAGGGGGCTTGGGACGAAAGTCAGGAAGGACAGAGAGAGGGTTTGGACGAGAGTCAGGCAGGAGGGGGAGAGAGAGGCTTTGGATAAGAGTCAGGCAGGAAGAGAGAGAGTCTTGGGGACGAGAGTCAAGCATGGTATAGACAAGGGTTAGGACTAGAGTCATCTTGTAGGAGATAGAAAAGTTCTTGGCGAGAGGCAGGTTCGACAGGAAAGAGGCTTGAGACGAGAGGGGGCAGGGGCCCCCCCGGGTATTGGGGGGAGGGGGGAGTTTTAAAACGGAGTCAGGGAAATTTCAGGAGAGAGGGCTTGGAGACAGTCAAGCGGACAGGGGGGGGGAGACTTGGGGGCGGGAGGGCAGGCATATAGGAGAGAGAGGATTGAGAATAGATCAACGGGCAGGTTGAAGAGGCTTGGGCAAAGTCAGTTAGGGGAGGGGACACAGGTTTGGAACAAGGGAAAGAGGAGGACAGGTTTGAGAGGCTTGGGGGTGAAAGTCAGGGAGGGCAGGAGAAATAGTCTTGGGGCGAGAGTCAGGGGAAGGATAATGAGGGTTGGGACGAGAGTCAGGCAGGACCAGGGGGAGGGGAAATGGGAAAAATCAGGGAAAAAAGAGGAGATAGACGCCTGTGGGCGAGAGTCAAGCAGGCCAGGAGAGAGAGGCTTCAAACGACAGTCAGGCAGGACAGGAGAGAGAGGCTTGGGACGAGAGTCATAAAGGGTAGGAGAGAAGCGCTTGGAACGAGAGTCAGGCAATTAGGAGAGACAGGCTTTGGACGAGAGTCAGTCATGACAGGAGAGATAGGACTAAGACGAGAGTCAGGCAGGAGAGGAGAGAATGGTTTGGGATGAGAATCAAGGTCGACGGGAGAGAGGCTTGGGACGAGAGTCAGGCGTGGTAGGAGAGAGAGGCTTCGGACGAGAGTAAGGCAGGACAGAACAGAGAGGTTTGGAACGAGAATCATGCAGGGTAGGAGAGAGGGGCTTCCGACAATATTCAGGCAGTACAAGAGAGATTGGCTTGGGACGAGAGTCAGGCAGGACAGGAGAGGGAGGCCTGGGACGAGAGTCAGGTAGGACAGGAGAGAGAGGCTTGGGACGAGATTCAGACAGGGTAGGAGAGAAGGGCTATGGAAGAGAGTCAGGCAAGTAGGAGAAAGAGGCTTGGAAAGAGATTCAAGAAGGACAAGAGAGAGAAGCTTGGAACAGGAGTCAGGCAAGACAGGAGAGAGAAGCTTGGGACGAGAGTCAGACGGGAGATGAGATAGAGGCTTCGGACGAGAGTCAGGCAGGACAAGAGAGAGTCTTGGGACGAGAGTCAGGCTGGACAAGAGAGAGAGGTTTGGGAGGCGAGTCAGGCACAACAAGAGAGAGAGGCTTGGGAGGAGAGTCAGGAAGGACAGGAGAGAGAACCATATGACTAGAGTCAGGCAGGAGAGGAGAGAGAGTCTTGGGACAAGAGTCATGCAAGACAGGAGAGAGAGGCTTGGGGCGAGACTCAGGTTCGACAGGAGAGAGGCTTGGGACGAGAGTTAGGCAGGGTAGGAGAGAAGGAGTTAGGACGAGAGTCAGGCAGGACAGGAGAGAGAGGCTTCGGATGACAGTCAAGCAGGACAGGAGAGAGAGACTTGGGACGAGAGTCAGGCAGGATAGGAGAGAGAGGATTGAGAATAGAGTCAGGCAGGGCAGGAGAGAGAGGCTTGGGACGAGAATCACTTATGAGAGGAGACACAGGTTTGGAACAAGAATCAGGCAGGATAGGATAGAGAGGCTTGGGATGACGGTCAGGCAGGACAGGAGAGATAGGATTGATAAGAGAGTCAGAAAGGGTAGGAGAGAAGGGCTTGGAACGAGAGTCAGGTAATTAGGAGAGACAGGCTTGGGACGAGAGTCAGTCAGGACAGGAGAGATATTACTACGACGAGTGTCAGGCAGGAGAGGAGAGAATGGCTTGGGACGAGAGTCAAGGTCGACAGGAGAGAGGCTTGAGGCGAGAGTCAGGCATGGTAGGAGAGAGGGGCTTGGGACGAGAGCAAGGCAGGACAGAACACAGAGGCTTGGAACGAGAATCATGCAAGGTAGGAGAGAGTGGCTTCCGACAATATTCAGGCAGTACAGGAGAGATTGGCTTGGGACGAGAGTCAGGCAGGACAAGAGAGTGAGGCCTGGGACTAGTGTCAGGCAAAATAGGAGAGAATAGCTTGGGACGAATCAGGCAGGATAGGAGAGAGAATCTTGGGACAAGAGTCAGGCAGGACAGGAAAGAGAGGCTTGGAACGAGAGTCATGCAGGACAGGAGAGAGAGGCTTGGGACGAGAGTCAGGCAGGACCAGAGAGAGGGGTTTGGGACGAGAGTCAGGCAGGAGAGGAGAAAGAGGCTTTGGATAAGAGTCAGGCAGGAAATGAGAGAGAGTCTTGGGACGAGAGTCAATCAGGGTAATAGAGAAGGGTTATGGACGAGAGTCAGTCTAGTAGGAGATAGAGTCTTGGGACGAGAGTCAAGCAGGACAAAAGAGAAAAGCTTGGGATAGGAGTCAGGCAGGACAGTAGAGAGAGGCTTGCGACGAGAGTCAGACAGGACACGAGAGAGAGACTTGGGACGAGAGTCAGGCAGGAGACGAGAGAGAGGCCTGGGACGAGAGTCAGTCAGGACAAGAGAGAGAGGCTTGGGAGGATACTCAGAAAGGACACGAGAGAGAAGCATGGGACGAGAGTCGGGCAGGAGAGGTGAGAGAGGCTTGGGACAGTGTCAATCAGCATATGAGAGTGAGGCGTGGGATCGAGAGTCAGTCAGGACAGGAGAGAGAGGCTTGGGACGTGAGTCAGTCAGGACAGGAGAGAGAGGCATGGGACGAGAGTCAGGCAGGACAGAAGAGAGGGTTATGGGACGAGAGTCAGGCAGGACATCAGAGAGAGGCTTGACGAGAGAGTCAGCCAGGACAGGAGAGAGAGTCTTGGGACTAGAGTCAGGCAGGATAGGGGAGAAAAGCTTGGGACTAGAATCAGGCAGGACATCAGAGAGAGGCTTGACGAGAGAGTCAGCCAAGACAGGAGAGAGAGGCTTGGGACGATGGTCAGGCATGGTACGAGAAAGATGCTTTGGACGAGAGTCAGACAGGACAGAAAAAGAGAGGATTAGGACGAGAGTCAGGCAGTACAGGAGATAGAGTCATGGGACGAGTGTCAGGCAGGACAGGAGAGAGGCTTGGGATGAGAGTCAGGATGGATAGGATTGAGAGGCTTGGGACGAGAGTCAGGCAGGACCGTAGATAGAGGTTAGGGGCGAGAGCCAGGCAGGACAGGAGAGAGAGGCTTGGGACTAGAGTCATGCAGGACAGGAGAAAGAGGCTTGGGACGAGAGTCAGGTTCGACAGGAGAGAGGCTTGGGACGAGAGTCAGGCAGGGTAGGAGAGGGGGAGTTACGACGAGAGTCAGGGAGGACAGGAGAGAGAGGCTTGGGATGACAGTCAAGCAGGACAGGAGAGAGAGACTTGGGACAAGAGTCAGGCAGGATAGGAGAGAGAGGATTGAGAATAGAGTCAAGAAGGGCAGGAGAGAAAGACGTGGGACGAGAGTCAGTTAGGAGAGGAAAAACAGGTTTGGAACAAGAGTCAGGCAGGACAGGATAGAGAGGCTTGGGATGACAGTCAGGCAGGACAGGAGAAATAGTCTTAGGACGAGAGTCAGGGAGGACAGGATAATGAGGCTTGGGACGAGAGTCAGGCAGGACCGGAGAGAGAGACTTGGGACGAGAATCAGGCAAGAGAGAAGATAGACGCTTGGGACGAGAGTCAGGCAGGACAGGAGAGAGATGCTTCAGACGACACTCAGGCAGGACAGGAGAGAGAGGCTTGGAACGAGAGTCAGAAAGGGTAAGAGAGAAGGGCTTGGAACGAGAGTCAGGCAATTAGGAAAGATAGGCTTGGGACGAGAGTCAGTCAGGACAGGAGAGATAGGACTACGACGAGAGTCAGGCAGGAGAGGAGAGAATGGATTGGGTAGAGAGTCAAGGTCGACAGGAGAGAGGCGTGAGACGAGAGTCAGGCAGGGTAAGAGAGAGGTGCTTGGGACGAGAGTAAGGCAGGACAGAACACAGAGGCTTGGAACGAGAATGATGCAGGGTAGGAGAGAGGGGCTTCCGACAATATTCAGGCAGTACAGGAGAGATTGGCTTGGGACGAGAGTCAGGCAATACAAGAGAGGGAGGCCTGGGACGAGAATCAGGCAGAACAGGAGAGAGAGGCTTGGGACGAGAGTCAGGCAGTGTAGGAGAGAAGGGCTATGGACGAGAGTCAGGCAAGTAGGAGAAAGAGGCTTGGGAAGAGACTCAAGAAGGACAAGAGAGAGAAGCTTGGAACAGGAGTCAGTCAGGACAGGAGAGAGAAGCCTGTGACGAGAGTCAGACTGGAGAGGAGATAGAGGCTTCGGACGAGAGTCAGGCAGGACAAGAGAGGGAGTCTTGGGACGAGAGTCAGGCAGGACAGGAGAGAGAGGCTTAGGAGGAGAGTCATGCAGGACAGGAGAGAGAGGCTTGGGACGAGAGTCAGGCAGGGTAATAGAGAAGGGTTATGGACGAGAGTAAGTCTAGTAGGAGATAGAGTCTTGGGACGAGAGTCAAGCAGGACAAGAGAGAAAGGTCTGGGGCGAGAGTCAGGCAGGACAAGAGAGAGAGGCTTGGGAGGAGAGTCAGGCAGGACAGAAGAGAGAGTCATGGGACGAGAGTCAGGTTCGACAGGAGAGGGACTTGGGACGAGAGTCAGTCAGGACAGGAGAGAGAGGCTTGGGACGTGAGTCAGGCAGGACAGGAGAGATGGCTGGGGAGTAGGGTCAGGCATTAAAGGAGAGAGAGGTTTTGAACGAGAGTCAGTCACGACAGGAGAGAGAGGCTTAGAACGAGAGTCATGCAGGACAGGATTGAGAGGACTGGGACTAGAGTCAGGCAGAACAGGAGAGAGAAGATTGTGACGAAAGTCAGGCATGACAGGAGAGAAAGTCATGGGACGAGAGTCAGGCAGCCCTGGAAAGAGAGCTTGGGACGAGAGTCATGCTGGGTAGGAGAGAGGGGCTTGGGACGAGAGTCAAGCAGGAGAAGAGAGAAAGGCTTGTGACGAGAGTCAAGCAGGACAGGAGGGAGAGTCTTGGGACGAGAGTCAGGCAGTACAGGAGAGAGAGGCTTGGGACGAGGGTCAGGCAGGACAGAAGAGAGAGTCATGGGACGAGAGTCAGGCAGGACAGGAGAGAGAGGCTTGGGACTAGAGTCAGGCGGGACAGGGAGAAAAGTTTGGGACGAGAGTCAGGCAGGTTATCAGAGAGAGGCTTGACGAGAGAGTCAGCCAGGACAGGAGAGAGAGACTTGGGACGACGGTCAGGCAGGGTACGAGAAAGATTCTTTGGACGAGAGTGAGGCAGGACAGAAGAGAGAGGGTTAGGACGAGAGTCAGGCAGGACAGGACAGACGCATAGGACGAGAGTCAGGATGGATAGAAGAGAGAGGCATGGGACAAGAGTCAGGCAGGACAGGACAGACGCTTAGGACGAGAGTCAGGATGGATAGAAGAGAGAGGCATGGGACAAGAGTCAGGCAGGACCGTACAGAGAGGTTTGGGACGAGAGTCAGGCAGGACAGGAGAGAGAGGCTTAGGACAAGAGTCATGCAGGACAGGAGAGAGAGGCTTGGGACGAGAGTCATGTTCGACAAGAGAGAGTCTTGGGACGAGAGTCTGGCAGGGTAGGAGAGAGGGGGTTAGGACGAGAGTCAGGCAGGACAGGAGAGAGAGGCTTGGTATGACAGTCAAGCAGGACAGGAGAGAGAGACTTAGGACGCGAGTCAGGCAGGATTGGAGAGAGAGGATTGAGAATAGGGTCAAGCGGGGCAGGAGAGAGAGGCTTGGGACGAGAGTCAGTTAGGAGAGGAGACACAGGTTTGGAACAAGAATCAGGCAGGAGAGGATAGAGAGGCTTGGGATGACAGTCAGGCAAGACAGGAAAAATAGTCTTGAGACGAGAGTCAGGGAGGACAGGAGAGAGAGACTTGGGACGAGAGTCTGGCAGGACCGGAGAGAGAGACTTGGGACGAGAGTCAGGCAGGACAGGAGAGAGAGTCTTCAGACGACAGTCAGGCAGGATAGGAGAGAGAGGCTTGTGACGAGAGTCAGAAAGGGTAGGAGGGAAGTGCTTGGAACGAGAGTCAGGCAATTAGGAGAGACAGGCTTGGGACGAGAGTCAGTCAGGACAGGAGAGATAGGACTACGATGAGAGTCAGGCAGGAGAGGAGAAAATTGCTTGGAACGAGAGTCAAGGTCGACAGGAGAGAGGCTTGGGACGAGAGTAAGGCAGGGTATGAGAGAGGGGCTTGGGACGAGAGTAAGGCAGGACAGAACAGAGAGGCTTGGAATGAGAATCATGCAGGGTAGGAGAGAGGGGCTTCCGACAATATTCAGGCAGTACAGGAGAGATTTGCTTGGGACGACAGTCAGGCAGGTCAAGAGGCAGAGGCTTGGGATGAGAGCCAGGCAGACCAGGAGAGAGAGGGTTGGGACGAGAAACAGGCAGAACAGGAAAGAGAGGCTTGGGACGAGAGTCAGGCAGGACAGGATATAGAGGCCTGGGACTAGTGTCAGGCAAGATAGGAGAGAAAAGCTTGTGACGAGAGTCAACCAGGATAGGAGAGAGAAGCTTGGGAAGGGAGTCATGCAGGACAGGAAAGAGAGGCTTAGAACGAGAGTCATGCAGGACAGGAGAGAGAGGCTTGGGACGAGAGTCAGGCAGGACCAGAGAGAGAGGTTTGGGTCGAGAGTCAGGCAGGAGAGGAGAGAGAGGCTTTGGATGAGAGTCAGGCAGGACAGGAGAGAGAGTCCTGGGACGAGAGTCAGGCAGGGTAATAGAGAAGGGTTATGGACGAGAGTCAGTCTAGTAGGAGATAGAGTCTTGGGACGAGAGGCAAGCAGGACAAGAGAGAAAAGCTTGGGACAGGAGTCAGGCAGGACAGTAGAGAGAGGCTTGCGACGAGAGTCAGACAGGACACGAGAGAGAGACTTGGGACGAGAGTCAGGCAGGACAAGAGAGAGAGGTCTGGGACGAGAGTCAGGCAGGACAAGAGAGAGAGGCTTGGGAGGAGAGTCAGGCAGGACAGAAGAGAGAGTCATGGGGACGAGAGTCAGGTTCGACAGGAAAGGGGCTTGGGACGAGAGTCAGTCAGGACAGGAGAGAGAGGCTTGGGACGTGAGTCAGGCAGGACAGGAGAGATGGCTGGGGAGTAGGGTCAGGCATTACAGGAGAGAGAGGTTTTGGACGAGAGTCAGTCACGACATTAGAGAGTGGCTTAGAACGAGAGTCATGCAGGACAGGATTGAGAGGACTGGGACTAGAGTCAGGCAGAACAGGAGAGAGAAGATTGTGACGAAAGTCAGGCATGACAGGAGAGAAAGTCATGGGACGAGAGTCAGGCAGCCCTGGAAAGAGAGCTTGGGATGAGAGTCATGCTGGGTAGGAGAGAGAGGCTTGGGACGAGAGTCAAGCAAGAGAAGAGAGAAAGGCTTGTGACGAGAGTCAGGCAGGACAGGAGGGAGAGTCTTGGGACGAGAGTCAGGCAGTACAGGAGAGAGAGGCTTGGGACGAGAGTCAGGCAGGACAGAAGACAGAGTCATGGGAAGAGAGTCAGGCAGGACAGGAGAGAGAGGCTTGGGACTAGAGTCAGGCGGGACAGGGGAGAAAAGTTTGGGCCGAGAGTCAGGCAGGTTATCAGAGAGAGGCTTGACGAGAGAGTCAGCCAGGACAGTAGAGAGAGACTTGGGACGATGGACAGGCAGGGTACGAGAAAGATTCTTTGGACGAGAGTTAGGCAGGACAGAAGAGAGAGGGTTAGGACGAGAGTCAGGCAGGACAGGACAGACGCTTAGGACGAGAGTCAGGATGGATAAAAGAGAGAGGCATGGGACAAGAGTTAGGCAGGACCGTACAGAGAGGTTTGGGACGAGAGTCAGGCAGGACAGGAGAGAGAGGCTTAGGACAAGAGTCATGCAGGACAGGAGAGAGAGGCTTGGGACGAGAGTCATGTTCGACAGGAGAGAGTCTTGGGACGAGAGTCTGGCAGGGTAGGAGAGAGGGGGTTAGGACGAGAGTCAGGCAGGACAGGAGAGAGAGGCTTCGTATGACAGTCAAGCAGGACAGGAGAGAGAGACTTGGGACGCGAGTCAGGCAGGATTGGAGAGAGAGGATTGAGAATAGGGTCAAGCGGGGCAGGAGAGAGAGGCTTGGGACGAGAGTCAGTTAGGAGAGGAGACACAGGTTTGGAACAAGAATCAGGCAGGATAGGATAGAGAGGCTTGGGATGACAGTCAGGCAAGACAGGAAAAATAGTCTTGAGACGAGAGTCAGGGAGGACAGGAGAGAGAGACTTGGGACGAGAGTCTGGGAGGACCGGAGAGCGAAACTTTGGACGAGAATCAGGCAGGACAGGAGAGAGAGGCTTCAGACGACAGTCAGGCAGGATAGGAGAGAGAGGCTTGGGACGAGAGTCAGAAAGGGTAGGAGGGAAGTGCTTGGAACGAGAGTCAGGCAATTAGGAGAGACAGGCTTGGGACGAGAGTCAGTCAGGACAGAAGAGATAGGACTACGACGAGAGTCAGGCAGGAGAGGAGAAAATTGCTTGGGACGAAAGTCAAGGTCGACAGGAGAGAGGCTTGAGACGAGAGTGAGGCAGGGTATGAGAGAGGGGCTTGGGACGAGAGTAAGGCAGGACAGAACACAGAGGCTTGGAACGAGAATGATGCAGGGTAGGAGAGAGGGGCTTCCGACAATATTCAGGCAGTACAGGAGAGATTGACTTGGGACGAGAGTCAGGCAATACAAGAGAGGGAGACCTGGGACGAGAATCAGGCAGAACAGGAGAGAGAGGCTTGGGACGAGAGTCAGGCAGTGTAGGAGAGAAGGGCTATGGACGAGAGTCAGGCAAGAAGGAGAAAGAGGCTTGGGAAGAGACTCAAGAAGGACAAGAGAGAGAAGCTTGGAACAGGAGTCAGTCAGGACAGGAGAGAGAAGCCTGTGACGAGAGTCAGACTGGAGAGGAGATAGAGGCTTCGGACGAGAGTCAGGCAGGACAAGAGAGGGAGTCTTGGGACGAGAGTCAGGCAGGACAGGAGAGAGAGGCTTAGGAGGAGAGTCATGCAGGACAGGAGAGAGAGGCTTGGGACGAGAGTCAGGCAGGGTAATAGAGAAGGGTTATGGACGAGAGTCAGTCTAGTAGGAGATAGAGTCTTGGGACGAGAGTCAAGCAGGACAAGAGAGAGAGGTCTGGGGCGAGAGTCAGGCAGGACAAGAGAGAGAGGCTTGGGAGGAGAGTCAGGCAGGACAGAAGAGAGTCATGGGACGAGAGTCAGGTTCGACAGGAGAGGGGCTTGGGACGAGAGTCAGTCAGGACAGGAGAGAGAGGCTTGGGACGTGAGTCAGGCAGGACAGGAGAGATGGCTGGGGAGTAGGGTCAGGCATTAAAGGAGAGAGAGGTTTTGAACGAGAGTCAGTCACGACAGGAGAGAGAGGCTTAGAACGAGAGTCATACAGGACAGGATTGAGAGGACTGGGACTAGAGTCAGGCAGAACAGGAGAGAGAAGATTGTGACGAAAGTCAGGCATGACAGGAGAGAAAGTCATGGGACGAGAGTCAGGCAGCCCTGGAAAGAGAGCTTGGGACGAGAGTCATGCTGGGTAGGAGAGAGGGGCTTGGGACGAGAGTCAAGCAGGAGAAGAGAGAAAGGCTTGTGACGAGAGTCAAGCAGGACAGGAGGGAGAGTCTTGGGACGAGAGTCAGGCAGTACAGGAGAGAGAGGCTTGGGACGAGAGTCAGGCAGGACAGAAGAGAGAGTCATGGGACGAGAGTCAGGCAGGACAGGAGAGAGAGGCTTGGGACTAGAGTCAGGCGGGACAGGGGAGAAAAGTTTGGGACGAGAGTCAGGCAGGTTATCAGAGAGAGCCTTGACGAGAGAGTCAGCCAGGACAGGAGAGAGAGACTTGGGACGACGGTCAGGCAGGGTACGAGAAAGATTCTTTGGACGAGAGTGAGGCAGGACAGAAGAGAGAGGGTTAGGACGAGAGTCAGGCAGGACAGGACAGACGCTTAGGACGAGAGTCAGGATGGATAGAAGAGAGAGGCATGGGACAAGAGTCAGGCAGGACCGTACAGAGAGGTTTGGGACGAGAGTCAGGCAGGACAGGAGAGAGAGGCTTAGGACAAGAGTCATGCAGGACAGGAGAGAGAGGCTTGGGACGAGAGTCATGTTCGACAAGAGAGAGTCTTGGGACGAGAGTCTGGCAGGGTAGGAGAGAGGGGGTTAGGACGAGAGTCAGGCAGGACAGGAGAGAGAGGCTTCGTATGACAGTCAAGCAGGACAGGAGAGAGAGACTTGGGACGCGAGTCAGGCAGGATTGGAGAGAGAGGATTGAGAATAGGGTCAAGCGGGGCAGGAGAGAGAGGCTTGGGACGAGAGTCAGTTAGGAGAGGAGACACAGGTTTGGAACAAGAATCAGGCAGGATAGGATAGAGAGGCTTGGGATGACAGTCAGGCAAGACAGGAAAAATAGTCTTGAGACGAGAGTCAGGGAGGACAGGAGAGAGAGACTTGGGACGAGAGTCTGGCAGGACCGGAGAGAGAGACTTGGGACGAGAGTCAGGCAGGACAGGAGAGAGAGTCTTCAGACGACAGTCAGGCAGGATAGGAGAGAGAGGCTTGGGACGAGAGTCAGAAAAGGGTAGGAGGGAAGTGCTTGGAACGAGAGTCAGGCAATTAGGAGAGACAGGCTTGGGACGAGAGTCAGTCAGGACAGGAGAGATAGGACTACGACGAGAGTCAGGCAGGAGAGGAGAAAATTGCTTGGAACGAGAGTCAAGGTCGACAGGAGAGAGGCTTGGGACGAGAGTAAGGCAGGGTATGAGAGAGGGGCTTGGGACGAGAGTAAGGCAGGACAAGAGAGGGAGTCTTGGGACGAGAGTCAGGCAGGACAGGAGAGAGAGGCTTAGGAGGAGAGTCATGCAGGACAGGAGAGAGAGGCTTGGGACGAGAGTCAGGCAGGGTAATAGAGAAGGGTTATGGACGAGAGTCAGTCTAGTAGGAGATAGAGTCTTGGGACGAGAGTCAAGCAGGACAAGAGAGAGAGGTCTGGGGCGAGAGTCAGGCAGGACAAGAGAGAGAGGCTTGGGAGGAGAGTCAGGCAGGACAGAAGAGAGTCATGGGACGAGAGTCAGGTTCGACAGGAGAGGGGCTTGGGACGAGAGTCAGTCAGGACAGGAGAGAGAGGCTTGGGACGTGAGTCAGGCAGGACAGGAGAGATGGCTGGGGAGTAGGGTCAGGCATTAAAGGAGAGAGAGGTTTTGAACGAGAGTCAGTCACGACAGGAGAGAGAGGCTTAGAACGAGAGTCATACAGGACAGGATTGAGAGGACTGGGACTAGAGTCAGGCAGAACAGGAGAGAGAAGATTGTGACGAAAGTCAGGCATGACAGGAGAGAAAGTCATGGGACGAGAGTCAGGCAGCCCTGGAAAGAGAGCTTGGGACGAGAGTCATGCTGGGTAGGAGAGAGGGGCTTGGGACGAGAGTCAAGCAGGAGAAGAGAGAAAGGCTTGTGACGAGAGTCAAGCAGGACAGGAGGGAGAGTCTTGGGACGAGAGTCAGGCAGTACAGGAGAGAGAGGCTTGGGACGAGAGTCAGGCAGGACAGAAGAGAGAGTCATGGGACGAGAGTCAGGCAGGACAGGAGAGAGAGGCTTGGGACTAGAGTCAGGCGGGACAGGGGAGAAAAGTTTGGGACGAGAGTCAGGCAGGTTATCAGAGAGAGCCTTGACGAGAGAGTCAGCCAGGACAGGAGAGAGAGACTTGGGACGACGGTCAGGCAGGGTACGAGAAAGATTCTTTGGACGAGAGTGAGGCAGGACAGAAGAGAGAGGGTTAGGACGAGAGTCAGGCAGGACAGGACAGACGCTTAGGACGAGAGTCAGGATGGATAGAAGAGAGAGGCATGGGACAAGAGTCAGGCAGGACCGTACAGAGAGGTTTGGGACGAGAGTCAGGCAGGACAGGAGAGAGAGGCTTAGGACAAGAGTCATGCAGGACAGGAGAGAGAGGCTTGGGACGAGAGTCATGTTCGACAAGAGAGAGTCTTGGGACGAGAGTCTGGCAGGGTAGGAGAGAGGGGGTTAGGACGAGAGTCAGGCAGGACAGGAGAGAGAGGCTTCGTATGACAGTCAAGCAGGACAGGAGAGAGAGACTTGGGACGCGAGTCAGGCAGGATTGGAGAGAGAGGATTGAGAATAGGGTCAAGCGGGGCAGGAGAGAGAGGCTTGGGACGAGAGTCAGTTAGGAGAGGAGACACAGGTTTGGAACAAGAATCAGGCAGGATAGGATAGAGAGGCTTGGGATGACAGTCAGGCAAGACAGGAAAAATAGTCTTGAGACGAGAGTCAGGGAGGACAGGAGAGAGAGACTTGGGACGAGAGTCTGGCAGGACCGGAGAGAGAGACTTGGGACGAGAGTCAGGCAGGACAGGAGAGAGAGTCTTCAGACGACAGTCAGGCAGGATAGGAGAGAGAGGCTTGGGACGAGAGTCAGAAAAGGGTAGGAGGGAAGTGCTTGGAACGAGAGTCAGGCAATTAGGAGAGACAGGCTTGGGACGAGAGTCAGTCAGGACAGGAGAGATAGGACTACGACGAGAGTCAGGCAGGAGAGGAGAAAATTGCTTGGAACGAGAGTCAAGGTCGACAGGAGAGAGGCTTGGGACGAGAGTAAGGCAGGGTAGGAGAGAGGGGCTTGGGACGAGAGTAAGGCAGGACAGAACACAGAGGCTTGGAACGAGAATCGATGCAGGGTAGGAGAGAGGGGCTTCCGACAATATTCAGGCAGTACAGGAGAGATTGGCTTGGGACGAGAGTCAACCAAGACAGGAGAGGGAGGCTTGGAAAGAGAGTCAGGCAGGTGGGAGAGAAGGGCTAAGGACGAGAGTCAGGCAAGTAGGAGGAAGAGGCTTGGGAGGAGAGTCAAGAAGGACAAGAGAGAGAAGCTTGGAACAGGAGTCAGGTAGAACAGGAGAGAGAAGCTTGGGACGAGAGTCAGACAGGAGAAGAGATAGAGGCTTCTGACGAGAGTCAGGCAGGACAAGAGAGAGAGTCTTGGGACGAGAGTCAGGCAGGACAGGAGAGATAGGCTTAGGAGGAGAGTCAGGTAGGAGAGGAGAGAGAGGCTGGGGACGACAGTCAGTCAGGACAGGAGACAGAGTCTTGGAACGAGAGTCATGCGGGACAGGAGGGAGAGGACTAGGACTAGAGTCAGGCAGGACAGCATAGAGAAGATTGGGACGAAAGTCAGTCATGAGAGGAGAGAGAGTCATGTGACGAGAGTCAGGCAGCCCTGGAAAGAGAGCTTGGGACGAGAGTCAGGCTGGGTAGGAGAGAGGGGCTTGGGACGAGAGTCAAGCAGGACAAGAGAGAAAGGCTTGGGACGACAGTCAGGCAGGATAGGAGAGAGAGTCTTGTGACGAGAGTAAGGCAGTACAGGAGAGAGAGGCATGGGAGGAGAGTCAGTCAGGACAGAAGAGAGAGGCATGGGACGAGAGTCAGGCAGGACAGGAGAGAGAGTCTTGGGACTAGAGTCAGCCAGGACAAGGAGTCAGGACAGGAGAGATAGGACTACGACGAGAGTCAGGCAGGAGAGGAGAAAATTGCTTGGGACGAGAGTCAAGGTCGACAGGAGAGAGGCTTGGGACGAGAGTCAGGCAGGGTAGGAGAGAGGGGCTTGGGACGAGAGTCAGGCAGGACAGAACACAGAGGCTTGGAACGAGAATCATGCAGGGTAGGAGAGAGGGGCTTCCGACAATATTCAGGCAGTACAGGAGAGATTGGCTTGGGACGAGAGTCAACCAAGACAGGAGAGGGAGGCTTGGAAAGAGAGTCAGTCAGGACAGGAGAGAGGCTTGGGACGAGAGTCAGGCAGGTGGGAGAGAAGGGCTAAGGACGAGAGTCAGGCAAGTAGGAGGAAGAGGCTTGGGAGGAGAGTCAAGAAGGACAAGAGAGAGAAGCTTGGAACAGGAGTCAGGTAGGACAGGAGAGAGAAGCTTGGGACGAGAGTCAGACAGGAGAGGAGATAGAGGCTTCTGACGAGAGTCAGGCAGGACAAGAGAGAGTCTTGGGACGAGAGTCAGGCAGGACAGGAGAGATAGGCTGAGGAGGAGAGTCAGGTAGGAGAGGAGAGAGAGGCTGGGGACCACAGTCAGTCAGGACAGGAGACAGAGTCTTGGAACGAGAGTCATGCGGGACAGGAGAGAGAGGACTAGGACTAGAGTCAGGCAGGACAGCATAGAGAAGATTGGGACGATAGTCAGTCATGAGAGGAGAGAGAGTCATGTGACGAGAGTCAGGCAGCCCTGGAAAGAGAGCTTGGGACGAGAGTCAGACTGGGTAGGAGAGAGGGGCTTGGGACGAGGGTCAAGCAGGACAAGAGAGAAAGGCTTGGGACGACAGTCAGGCAGGATAGGATAGAGAGTCTTGTGACGAGAGTCAGGCAGTACAGGAGAGAGAGGCATGGGAGGAGAGTCAGGCAGGACAGAAGAGAGAGGCATGGGACGAGAGTCAGGCAGGACAGGAGAGAGAGTCTTGGGACTAGAGTCAGCCAGGACAAGGAGAAAAGTTTGTGACGAAAGTCAGACAGGACATCAGAGAGAGGCTTGACGAGAGAGTCAGCCAGGACAGGCGAGAGAGGCTTGGGACGACGGTCAGGCAGTGTAGGAGAGATATGTTTGGGGCGAGAGTCAGGCAGGACAGGAGAGAGAGGGCTAGGACGAGAGTCAGGCAAGACAGGAGATAGAGTCATGGGATGAGTGTCAGGCAGGACAGGAAAGAGAGGCTTGGGACCAGAGTCAGGATGGATAGGAAAGAAAGGTCTGGGACGAGAGTCAGGCAGGACCGTAGAGAGAGGTTTAGGACGAGAGTCAGGCAGGACAGCAGAGAGAGGCTTGGGACAAGAATCATGCAGGACAGGAGAGAGGGAGTTAGGACGAGAGTCAGGCAGGACAGAAGAGAGAGGCTTGGGATGACAGTCAAGCAGGAAAGGAGAGAGAGACTTGGGACGAGAGTTAGGCAGGATTGGAGAGAGAGGATTGATGATATAGTCAGGCAGGGCAGGAGACAGAGGCTTGGGACGAGAGTCAGTTAGGAGAGGAGACACAGGTTTGGAACAAGAATCAGGCAGGACAGGATAGAGAGGCTTGGGATGACAGTCAGGCAGGACAGGAGAATTAGGTTTGGGAGAAGAGTCTGGGAGGACAGGAGAAAGAGGCTTGGGACGAGAGTCAGGCAGGACCGGAGAGAGAGACTTGGGATGAGAGTCAGGCAAGAGAGGAGATAGACGATTGGGACGAATGTCAGGCAGGAGAGGAGAGAGAGGCTTCAGACGACAGTCAGGCAGCACAAGAGAGAGAGGCTTGGGACGAGAGTCAGAAGGGGTAGGAGAGAACGGCTAGGAACGAGTGTCAAGCAATTAGGAGAGACATGCTTGGGACGAGAGTCAGTCAGGACAGGAGATATAGGACTAGGACGAAAGTCAGCCAGGAGAGGAGAGAAAGGCTTGGGACGAGAGTCAAGGTCGACAGGAGAGATGATTGGGACGAGAGTTAGGCTGCGTAGGAGAGAGGGGCTTGGGACAAGAGTAAGGCAGGACAGAACAGAGAGGCTTGGAACGAGAATCATGCAGGGTAGGAGAGAGGTGCTTCCGACAATATTCAGGCAGTACAGGAGAGATTGGCTTGGGACGAAAGTCAGGGAGGACAGGAGAGGGAGGCTTGGGACGGGAGTCAGGCAGGACAGGAGAGAGAGGCTTGGGACGAGAGTCAGGCAGGGCAGGAGAGAGAGGCCTGGGGCGAGAGTTATGCAGGAGAGGAGAAAGAGGCCTGGGACGAGAGTCAGGAAGGACAGTAAATAGAGGGTTGGTACGAGAGTCATGCATGAGAGTCATGCATGGACGAGGGTCAGGCAAGTAGGAGAAAGAGTCTTGGGAGGAGAGTCAAGAAGGCCAAGAGAGAGAAGCTTGGGACAGTAGTCAGACAAGACAGGAGAGAGAAGCTTGGGACGAGAGTCAGACGGGAGAGGAGATAGAGTCTTCGGACGGGAGTAAGGCAGGAGAAGAGAGAGAGTCTTGGAACGAGAATCAGGCAGGACAGCAGAGAGAGGCTTGGGAGGAGAGTGAGGCAGGAGAGGAGAGAGAGGCTGGGGACGAGAGTCAGGCATTACAGGAGAGAGAGGCTTTGGACGAGAGTCAGTCAGGACAGGAGAGAGAGTCTTGGAACGAGAGTCATACAGGACAGGAGAAGGAGGACTGGGACTAGAATCAGGCAGGACAGGATAGAGAAGTTTGGGACGAAAGTCAGGCGTGACAGGAGAGAGAGTCATGTGACGAGAGTTAGGCAGCCCTGGAAAGAGAGCTTGGGACGAGAGTCAGGCTAGGTAGGAGAGAGGGGCTTGGGACGAGAGTCAAGCAGGAGAAGAGAGAAAGGCTTGGGACGAGAGTCAGGCAGGACAGGATGGAGAGTCTTGGGACGAGAGTCAGGCCGTACAGGAAAGAGACGCTTGAGACGAAAGTCAGGCAGGACAGAGGAGTGAGGCATTGGACGAAAGTCAGGCAGGACAGGAGAGAGAGTCTTGGGACTAGAGTCAGGCAGGACAGGGGAAAAAAGTTTAGGACGAGAGTCAGGCAGGACATCAGAGAGAAGCTTGACGAGAGAGTCAGCCAGGACATCAGAGAGAGGCTTGACGAGAGAGTCAGCCAGGACAGGAGAGAGAGGCTTAGGACGACGGTCAGGCAGGGTAGGAGAGATATGCTAAGGACGAGACTCAGGCAGGACAGGAGAGAGAGGATTAGGACGAGAGTCAGGCAGTACAGGAGATAGAGTCATGGGACGAGTGTCAGGCAGGGCAGGAGAGAGAGGCTTGGGACGAAAGTCAGGATGGATGGGAGAGAGAGGCTTGGGACGAGAGTCAGGCAGGACCGGAGAGAGAGGTTTGGGACGAGAGTCAGGCAGGACAGCAGGGGGAGGCTTGGGACAAGAATCATGCAGGACAGGAGAGAGAGGCTTGGGACGAGAGTCAGGCAGGACAGGAGAGAGAGTCTGGGGACAAGAGTTAGCCAGGACAAGAGAGGGAGGCTCGGGACGAGAGTCATGCAAGACAGGAGTGAGAGGCTTGACACGACAGTCAGGCAGGTCAAGAGACAGATGTTTGGGATGAGAGTCAGGCAGAACAAGAGGGAGAGGCTTGGGACGAGAGTCAGGCAAACAGGAGAGAGAGGCTTTGGACGAGAGTCAGACAGGACAGGAGACAGGCGTGGGACTAGTGCCAGGCAAGATAGGAGAGAAAAGCTTGGGACGACAGTCAGACAAGATAGGAGAGAGAAGCTTGGGAAGAGAGTCAGGCAGGACAGGAGAGAGAGGCTTGGGATGATAGTCAGGCAGGACAGGAGAGAGAGGCTTAGGACGAGAGTCAGGCAGGACAGGAGAGAGAGTCTTGGGACAGGAGTCAGGCAGGGTAGGAGAGAAGGGCTATGGACGAGAGTCAGTCTAGTAGGAGATATAGGCTTGGGACGAGGGTCAAGCAGGACAAGAGAAAAAAGCTTGGGACAGGAGTCAGGGAGGACAGGGGAGAGGGGCTTGGGACGAGAGTTAGGCAGGATAGCAGAGAGATGCTTGGGAGGAGAGTCAGGCAGGATAGGAGAGAGAGGCTTGGGACAAGAGTCATGCAGGACAGGAGAGAGAGGCTTGGGACGAGAGTCAGGTAGGGTAAGAGAGAGGGAGTTACGACAAGAGTCAGGCAGGACAGGAGAGAAAGGCTTGGGATGAAAATTAAGCAGGACAGGAGAGAGAGACTTGTGACGAGAGTCAGGCAGGATAGGAAAGAGAGGCTTGATAAGGGAGCAGACACGGCAGGAGAGAGAGGCTTGGGCGAGAGTCAGGCAGGAGAGGAGACATATGTTTTGGACAAGAATCAGGCAGGACAGGAAAGAGAGGCTTGGGATGACAGTCAGGCAGTACAGGAGAAATAGGCTTAGTACGAGAGTCAGGGAGGACAGGAGAAAGAGGCTTGGGACGAGAATCAGGCAGGACCGGAGAGAGAGACTTGGGACGAGAGTCAGGCAAGAGAGGAGATAGACGCTTGGGGTGAGAGTCAGGCAGGACAAGAGAGAGAGGCATCAGACGACAGTCAGGCAGGACAGGAGAGAGAGGCTTGGGACGAGAGTCCGAAAGGGTAGGAGAGAAGGGCTTGGAAAGAGAGTCAAGCAATTAGGAGAGACAGGCTTGGGACGAGAGTCAGTCATGACAGGAGAGATAGGACTAGGACGAGTCAGGCAGGAGAGGAGAGAATGGCTTGGGACGAGAGTGAGGCAGGGCAGAACAGAGAGGTTTGGAACGAGAGTCAGGCAGGGTAGGAGAGAGGAGCTTCCGACAATGTTCAGGCAGTACAGGAGAGATTGGCTTGGGACGAGAGTCAACTAAGACAGGAGAGGTAGGCTTGGGATGAGAGTCAGGCAGGACAGGAGAGAGAGGCTTGGGATGAGAGTCAGGCAGGGCAGGAGAGAAGGGCTATGGACGAGAGTCAGGCAAGTAGGAGAAAGAGGCTTGGGAGGAGTGTCAAGAAGGACAAGAGAGAGAAGCTTGGGACAGGAGTCAGGCAGGACAGGAGAGAGAAGCTTGGGACGAGGGTCAGGAATGACAGGAGAGAGATTCATAGGATGAGAGTCAGGCAGTCCTGGAAAGAGATATTGGGACGAGAGTCAGGCTTGGTAGGAGAGAGGGGCATGGGACGAGAGTCAAGCAGGACAAGAGAGATAGTCTTGGTACGACAGTCAATCAGGACATGATAGAGAGGCTTTGGACGAGAGTCAGGCAGGACAGGAGATAGAGTCCTGGAACGAATGTCAGGCAGGACAGGAAAGAGAGGCTTGGGACGAGAATCAGGCAGGACAGGAGAGAGAGGCTTGGGACGAAAGTCAGGCAGGACAGGAGAGAGAGGCTTGGGACGAGAGTCAGGCTCGACATGAGACAGGCTTCCGACGAGAGTCAAGCAGGGTAGGAGAGAGGGAGTTGGGATGAGAGTCAGGCAGGACAGGAGAGAAAGGCTTGGTACGAGAATCATGCAGGGTAGGAGAGAGGGGTTTTTGACGTGAGTCAATCAGGACAGGAGAGAGAGTCTTGGGACGAGAGTCAGGCTGGACAGGAGAGAGAGGCCTGGGGCGAGAGTTATGCAGGAGAGGAGAAAGAGGCCTGGGACGAGAGTCAGGAAGGACAGTAAATAGAGGGTTGGTACGAGAGTCATGCATGAGAGGAGAGAGAGGCTTGATTTGAGTCAGTAAGGACAGGAGAGAGAGGCTTGAGGTGAGTCAGTTAGGACAGAAGAGAGAGGCTTGGGACGACAGTCATGCAGGAGAGGCGGGAGGGGCTTGGGACGAGAGTCATACTGGACAGGGGAGAGAGGCCTGGGACGAGAGTCTGGCACGGCAGGAGAGAGAGGCTTAGGACGATATTCAGGCAGGACAGGAGAGAGAGACTTGGGACGAGAGTCAGGCAGGACAGGAGAGAGAGGCTTGGGACGAGAATCAGGCAGGACAAGAGAGAGAGGCTTGGGAAGAGAGTCAAGCAGAACAGGAGAACGAGGCATGGGACGATAGTCAGGCAGGAAAGGAGAGACAGACTTGGGACGAGAGTCAGGCAGGACAGGAGAGAGAGGCTTGCTCTGAGAGTTAGGCATGGCAGGAGAGGGAGGCTTTCGACGATAGTCAGGCAGTGTAGGAGAGAGAGGGTTGGGACGAGACTCAGGGAGGGCAGAAGAGAGAGGCTTGTGACGAGAGTCAGAAAGGACAGGAGAGGGAGGCTTGGGACGAGAGCCAGGCAGGAGAGGAAAGAAAGGCCTGGGACGAGAGTCAAGCAGGACAGGAGAGAAACAGGCTTGGGACGAGAGTCAGGAAGGACAGAAGAGAGATGCTTGGGACGAGAGTCAGCCAGGACAAGAGAGGGAGGTTTGGGACAAGAGTCAGGCAAGACAGGAGAGACAGTTTTGTGACGACAGTCAGGCAAGACAGGGGAGAGAGGTTTGGGAGGAGAGTCAGCCAGGACAGGAAAGAGAGGCTTAGGAAGAGAGTCAGGCAGGAAAAGAGGGAGAGGCTTGGGACGAGAGTTATGCAGTACAGGAGAAAGAGGCCTGGGACGAGAGTCAGACAGGACTGGATAGAGAGGGTTGGTACGATAGTCAGGTATGAGATGAGAGAGAGGCTTGATGTGAGAGTCAGTCAGGACAGGACAGAGAGGCTTGGAACGAGAGTCAGGAAGGAGAGGAGAGAGAGACTTCGGACGAGAGTCAGGCAGGATATTAGAGCGAGGCTTGAGGAGAGAGTCAGGCACAAGAGAGAGAGGTTTGAGACGAGAGTCAGGCATGGTAGGAGAAAGAGGCTTTGGTCGAGAATTGGCACGGGTGGAGAGAAGTGCTTGTGACGAGAGTCAGGCAATTAGGAGAAAGAAGCTTGGGACGAGAGTCAGGGAGGAGAGGAGAGAGAGGCTTGGGACGACAGTCAGGCAGGACAGTAGAGAAAGGCTTGAGACCAGAGTCAGCCAAGACAGCAGAGAGATGCTGAGGACGAGAGTCAGCCAGGACAAGAGAGGGAGGTTCGGGACGAGAGTCAGGCTAGACAGGAGTAAGAGGCTTGGGACGACAGTCAGGCAGGACAAGAGAGAGAGGCTTGGGAGGGGAGTCAGGCGGAACAGGAGAGGGAGTTTTGGGATTAGAGTCAGGCAGGACACGAGAGAAAGGCTTCGGACGAGAGTCAGACAGGACAGGATATAGACGCCTAGGACTTGTGTCAGGCAAGATAGGAGAGAAAAGCTTGGGACGAGAGTCAGTCAGGACAGAAGAGAGAGGCTTGGGACAAGAGTCAGGTAGGACAGGAGACAAAGGCTTTGGACGATAGTCAGGCAAGACAGGAGAGAGAGACTTGGGACGATAGTCAGGCAGGATAGGAGAGAGAAGCTTGAGGAGAGAGTCAGGCACGAAAGGAAAGAAAGGCTTGGGATATGAATCAGGCAGGAGAGGAGAGAGAAATTTGGGATGAGAGTCAGGCGCGACAGGAGAGAGAGGCTTGGGATGACAGTCACGCAGGACAGGAGAAATAGCTTTGGGACTAAAGTCAGGGAGGACAGGAGAGAGAGGCTTGGGACGAGAGTCAGGAAGGACCGGAGAGAGAGACTTGGGACAAGAGTCAGGCAAGAGAGGAGGTAGACGCTTGGGACGAGTATCAGGCAGGACAGGAGAGAAAGGTTTAAGACGACAGTTAGGCAGGGCGGGAGAGAGAAGCTTGGGACGAGAGTCGTGGAGGGTAGGAGACAAGGGCTTGGACCGAGAGACAGGCAATTAGGAGAAAGAGGCTTGGGACGAGAGTCAGTCAGGACAGGACAGAGAGGACTGTAACGAGAATCAGGCAGGAGAGGAGAGAGAGGCTTGGGTCAAGTGTCAGGCAGAGTAGGAGAGAAGGGCTTGGAACGAGAGTCAGGCAATTAGGAGAAAGAGGCTTGGGACGAGAGTCAGTCAGGACAGGACAGAGAGGACTGTAACGAGAACCAGGCAGGAGAGGAGAGAGAGAGGCTTGGGTCAAGTGTCAGGCAGAGTAGGAGAGAAGGGCTTGGGACGAGAAGCAGGCATGTAGGAGAAAGAGGCTTGGGACGAGAGTCAGGCAGGACAGGAGAGAGATGCTTGGGACGAAAGTCAGGAAGGACAGGAGAGAGAGGGTTGGGACGAGAGTCAGGCAGGACCGGAGAGAGAGACTTGGGACAAGAGTCAGGCAAGAGAGGAGATAGACGCTTGTGACGAGTATCAGGCAGGACAAGAGAGAAAGGTTTAGGACGACAGTTAGGCAGGGCGGGAGAGGGAAGCTTGGGACGAGAGTCGGGGAGGGTAGGAGAGAAAGGCTTGGAACGAGAGTCAGGCAATTAGGAGAAAGAGGCTTGGGACGAGAGTCAGTCAGGACAGGACAGAGAGGACTGTAACGAGAATCAGGCAGGAGAGGAGAGAGAGGCTTGCGACGAGAGTCATACAGGACAGGAGAGAGAGGCTTGGGTCGAGTGTCAGGCAGAGTAGGAGAGAAGGGCTTGGGACGAGAAGCAGGCATGTAGGAGAAAGAGGCTTGGGACGAGAGTCAGGCAGGACAGGAGAGAGATGCTTGGGACGAAAGTCAGGCAGGACAGGAGAGGGTTGGGACGAGAGTCAGGCAGGACCGGAGAGAGAGACTTGGGTCGAGAGTCAGGCAAGAGAGGAAATAGATGCTTGGGACGAATGTCAGGCAGGACAGGAGAGAGAGGCTTCGGATGACAGTCATGCAGGACAGGAGAGAGAGGCCTGGGACGAGAGTCACGAAGTGTCGGAGAGTGGGGCTTGGAATGAGAGTCAGGCAATTAGGAGAGACAGGCTTGGGACGAGAGTCATTCAGGACAGGATAGAGAGGACTGGGACGAGAGACAGGCAGGAGAGGAGAAAGTCCCTTGGGACGAGAGTCAGTCAGGAGAGGAGAGAGAGTCTTGGGACGAGAGTCAGGCAGTGTAGGAGAGAAGGGCTATGGACGAGAGTCAGTCTAGTAGAAGATAGAGGCTTGGGACGAGAATCAAGGAGGCCAAGAGAGAAAAGCTTGGGACAGGAGTCAGGCAGGACAGGAGAGAGGCTTGGGACGAGAGTCAGACAGGACAGGAGAGAGAGACTTGGGACGAGTGTCAGGCAAGAGAGGAGATAGATGCTTGGGACTGGATACAGGCAGGACTGGAGAGAGAGGCTTCGGATGACAGTCATGCAGAACAGTAGTGAGAGGCTTGGGACGAGAGTCACGAGGGGTCGGAGAGAGGTGCTTGGAATGAGAGTCAGACAATTAGGAGAGACAGGCTTGGGACGAGAGTCAGTCAGGACAGGATAGAGAGGACTGGGAAGAGAGTCAGGCAGGAGAGGAAAGAGACCCTTGGACGAGAGTCAGGCAGGACAGGAGAGAGAGTCTTGGGACGAGAGTCAGGCAGGGTAGGAGAGAAGGGCTATGGACGAGAGTCAGTCTAGTAGGAGATAGAGGCTCGGGACGAGAGTCAAGGAGGACAAGAGAGAATAGCTTGGGACAGGAGTTAGGAAGGACAGGAGAGAGAGGCTTGGGACGAGAGTCAGACAGGACAGGAGAGAGAGACTTGGGACGAGAGTCAGGCAGGACACGAGAGAGAGGCCTGGGACGAGAGTCAGGCAGGACAAGACAGAGAGGCTTGGGATCGAGATTCAAGCAGGACAGAAGAGAGAGGTTTGGGACGAGAGTCAGGCAGGACAGGAGAGAGAGAGGATATGGACGAGGGTCAGCCATTACAGGAGAGAGAGGCTTTGCATGCCAGTTAGTCAGGGCAGGAGAGAGAGGCTTGGAACGTCAGTCAGGCACGACAGGAGAGAGAGGACGGGGACTAGAATCAGGCAGGACAGGAGAGAGAAGCTTGGGATGAAATCCAGGTATGACAGGAGAGGGAGTCATGGGACGAGAGTCAGGCATCCCTGGAAAGAGAGCTTGTGACCAGAGTCAGGCTGGGTAGGAGAGAGGGGCTTGGGATGAGAGTCAAGCAGTACAAGAGAGATAGGCTTGGGACGACAGTCAAGCAGGACAGGAGGGAGAGGCTTGGGACGAGAGTCAGGCAGTACAGGAGAGAGAAGCATAGGACGAGAGGCAGGGAGGACAGAAGAGAGAGCATGGGGCGAGAGTCAGGCAGTACAGGAGAGAGAGGCTTGGGACTAGAGTCAGGCAGGACAGGGGAGAAAAGCTTGTGACGAGAGTCAGGCAGGACATCAGAGAGAGCCTTGAAGAGAGAGCAAGCCAAGACAGGATAGAGAGGCTTGGGACGACGGTCAGGCAGGGTAGGAGAGAGATGCGTGGGACAAGAGTCAGGCAGAACAGTAGAGGGGGAGGGTTAGGACGAGAGTCAGGCAGGACAGGAGAGAGGCTTCGGACGAGAGTCAGGCAGGGTAGGAGAGAGGGAGTTAGGACGAGAGTCTGGCAGGATAGGGGAGAGAGGCTTGGGACGACAGTCAGACAGGACAGGAGAAATAGGCTTGGGACGAGAGGCAGGGAGGACAGGAGAAAGAGGCTTGGGACGAGAGTCAGGAAGGACCGGAGAGAGAAACTTGGAACGAGAGTCAGGCAAGAGAGGAGATAGACGCTTTTGACGAGAGTCAGGCAGGACAGGAGAGAGAGGCTTCAGACGACAGTCAGGCAGGACAGGAGAGAGAGGCTTGGGACGAGAGTGTGTAAGGGTAGGATAGAAGTGCTTGGAACGAGAGTCAGGCAATTTGGAGAGACAGTCTTGGGACGAGAGTCAGTCAAGACAGGAGAGATAGGGCCGGGACGACAGTCAGGCAGGAGAGGAGAGAATGGCTTGGGACGAGAATCAAGGTCGACAGGAGAGAGGCTTGGGACGAGAGTCAGGCAGGGTAGGCGAGAGGGGCTTGGGACGAGAGTAAGGCAGAACAGAAAAGAGAGGCTTGGAACGAAAATCATGCAGGGTAGGAGAGAGGGGCTTCCGAAAATATTCAGGCAGTACAGGAGAGATTGGTTTGGGACGAGAGTCAAACAGGACAGGAGAGGGAGGCTTGGGACGAAAGTCAGGCAGGACAGGAGAGAGAGGCTTGTGACGAGAGTCAGGCAGGGTAGGAGAGAAGGGCTATGGACCAGAGTCAGGCAAGTAGGAGAAAGAGTCTTGGGAGGAGAGTCAAGAATGACAAGAGAGAGAAGCTTAGGAAAGGATTCAGGCAGGACAGGAGAGAGAGGCTTAGGACGAGATTCAGGCAGGACAGGAGAGAGAGGCTAGGGAGGAGAGTCACGCAGGAGAGGAGAGAGAAGCTTGGGACGAGAGTCAGGAATGACAGGAGAGAGATTCATGGGACGAGAGTGAGAGAGGCCTGGAAAGAGAGCTTGGGACGCGAGTCAGGATTGGTAGGAGAGAGGGGGTTGGAACGAGAGTCGAGCAGGACAAGAGAGATAGGCTTGGGACGACAGTCAGGCAGGACATGATAGAGAGGCTTTGGACGAGAGTCAGGAAGGACAGGAGATAGAGGCATGGACGAGAGTTAGGCAAGACAGAAGAGAGAGCCATGGGACGAGAGTCAGGCAGGACAGGAGACAGAAGCTTTGGATTAGAGTCAGGCATGACAGGGGAGAAAAGCTTGGGACGAGAGTCAAGCAGGACAAGAGAGAGAGGCTTCAAGAGTGAGTCAGGAAGGAAAGGAGAGAGAGGCTTGGGACGACGGTCAGGCAGTGTAGGAGAGAGAAGCTTGGGATGAGAGTCAGGCAGGACAGGAGAGAGAGTGTTAGGACGAGAGTCGGCCAAACAGGAGCTAGAGTGCTGGAACGAGTGTCATGGAGGACAGGAAAGAGAGGCCTGGGACAAGAGTCAGGCAGGATAGGAGAGAGAGGCTTGGGACGAGAGTCAGGCAGGACCGGAGAGAGAGGCTTGGGAAGAGAGTCAGGCAGGACAGGAGAGAGAGGCTTCGGACAAGAGTCAGGCAGGACAGGAGAGAGAGGCTTGGGACGAGAATCAGGCTCGACATCAGAGAGGCTTCGGACGAAAGTCAAGCAGGGTAGGAGAGAGGGAGGTGGAATGAGAGTCAGGCAGGACAGGAGAGAGAGGCTTTTGTACGAGAATCATGAAGGGAAGGAGAGAGGGGCTTCGGACGTGAGTCAGGCAGGACAGGAGGGAAAGTCTTGGGACGAGAGCCAGGCTGGACAGGAGAGAGAGGCTTGGGACTAGAGTTATGCAGGACAGGACAAAGAGGCCTGAGACGAGAGTCAGGCAGGACAGGAGATAGAGTGTTCGTATGAGAGTCAGGAATGAGAGGAGAGAGAGGCTTGAGGTGAGTCAGTCAGGACAGGAGAGTGATGATTGGGACGACAGTCAGGAGAGAGAGGAGAGAGGGTCTTGGTACGAGAGTCAGACTGGCTAGGAGAGAGAGGCTTGGGACGAGAGCCTAGCACGACAGGAGAGAGAGGCTTGGGACGATAGTCAGGCGGGACAGGAGAGAGTGACTAGGGACGAGAGTCAGGCAGGACAGGAGGGAGACGCTTGGGACGAGAGTCAGGCAGGACCGGAGAGAGAGGCTTGGGAAGAGAGTCAAGGAGGACAGGAGAGAGAGGCTTCGGAGAAGAGTCAGGCAGGACAGGAGAGAGAGGCTTGGGACGAGATTCAGGCTCGACATGAGAGAGTCTTCGGACGAGAGTCAAGCAAGGTAGGAGTGAGGGAGGTGGAATGAGAGTCAGGCAGGACAGGAGAGAGAGGATTTTGTACGAGAATCATGAAGGGAAGGAGAGAGGGGCTTCGGACGTGAGTCGGGCAGGACAAGAGGGAAAATCTTGGGACGAGAGTCAGGCGGGACAGGAGAGAGAGGCTTGGGACGAGAGTTATGCAGGACAGGACAAAGAGGCCTGGGACGATAGTCAGGCAGGACAGGAGACAGAGTGTTCGTATGAGAGTCAGGCATGAGAGGAGAGAGAGGCTTGAGGTGAGTCAGTCAGGACAGGAGAGTGATGCTTGGGACGACAGTCAGGAGAGAGAGGAGAGAGGGTCTTGGGACGAGAGTTAGACTGGCCAGGAGAGAAAGGCTTGGGACGAGAGTCTGGCACGACAGGAGAGAGAGGCTTGGGACGATAGTCAGGCGGGACAGGAGAGATTGACTTGTGACGAGAGTCAGGCAGGATAGGAGGGAGATGCTTGGGACGAGAGTCAGGCAGGACAAGAGAGAGAGCCTTGGGAGGAGAATCAGGCAGAACAGGAGAGAGAGGCATCGGACGAGAGTCAAGCAGGACAGGAGAGAGAGGCTTGGGACGAGAGGCAGGCAGGACAGGAGAGAGAGGCTTGACTAGAGAGTTAGGCAGTACAGGAGAGGGAGGCTTTCGACGACTGTCAGGCAGGGTAGGAGAGAGGCTTGGGACGAGACTCAGGTAGGGCAGAAGATAGAGGCTTGGGAAGAGAATTAGGAAGGACAGGAGAGAGAGGTTTGGGACGAGAGTCATGCAGGACAGGAAAGAGAGGCCTAGGACGAGAGTCAAGCAGGACAGGAGAGAGAGAGGCTTATGACGAGAGTCAGGCAGGACATGAGAGAGAGGCTTGGGACGAGAGTCAGCCAGGACAAGGGAGGGAGGTTTGTGACGAGAGTCAAGCAAGACAGGAGAGAGAGGCTTGGGACTACAGTCAGGAAAGACAGGGGAGAGAAATTTGGGACGAGGGTCAGCCAGGACAGGAGAGAGAGTCTTGGGAAGAGAGTCAGGTGGTAAATGAGAGAGAGGCTTGGGACGAGAGTTATGCAGGACAGGAGAAAGAGGCCTGGGACGAGAGTCAGGCAGGACATGAGTGAGAGGGTTGGTACGAGAGCCAGGTATGAGAGGAGAGAGATGCCTGAGATGAGAGTCAGTCAGGACAAGAGATAGAGGCTTGTGACGAGAGTCAGGCAGAAGAGGAGAGAGAGACTTCGGACGAGAATCAGGCAGGATAGGAGAGACAGGCTTGAGGAGAGAGTTAGGCACGACAGGAGAAAGAGGCATGATACGAGAGTCAGGCAGGGTAGGAAAAAGAGGCCTGGGACTAGTGTCAGGCAAGATAGGTGAGAAAAGCTTGGGACGAGAGTTAGTCAGGACAGGGGAGAAGGGCTTGGAACGAGACTCAGGAAGGACAGGAGAGAGAGGCTTGGAACGACAGTCAGGCACGACAGGAGAGAGAGGACTGGGACTAGAATCAGGCAGGACAGGAGAGAGAAGCTTGGGACGAAATCCAGGTATGACAGGAGAGGGAGTCATGGTACGAGAGTCAGGCATCCCTGGAAAGAGAGCTTGTGACCAGAGTCAGGCTGGGTAGGAGAGAGGGGCTTGGGATGAGAGTCAAGCAGTACAAGAGAGATAGGCTTGGGACGACAGTCAAGCAGGACAGGAGGGAGAGTCTTGGGAAGAGAGTCAAGCAGTACAGGAGAGAGAAGCATGTGACGAGAGGCAGGGAGGACAGAAGAGAGAGCATGGGGCGAGAGTCAGGCAGTACAGGAGAGAGAGGCTTGGGACTAGAGTCAGGCAGGACAGGGGAGAAAAGCTTGTGACGAGAGTCAGACAGGACATCAGAGAGAGCCTTGAAGAGAGAGCCAGCCAGGACAGGATAGAGAGGCTTGGGACGACGGTCAGGCAGGGTAGGAGAGAGATGCGTGGGACGAGAGTCAGGCAGGACAGGAGGGAGAGGGTTAGGACGAGAGTCAGGAAGGACAGGAGAGAGGCTTCGGACGAGAGTCAGGCAGGGTAGGAGAGAGGGAGTTAGGACGAGAGTCAGGCAGGATAGGGGAGAGAGGCTTGGGATGACAGTCAGACAGGACAGGAGAAAAAGGCTTGGGACGAGAGGCAGGGAGGACAGGAGAAAGAGGCTTGGGACGAGAGTCAGGCAGGACCGGAGAGAGAAACTTGGAACGAGAGTCAGGCAAGAGAGGAGATAGACGCTTTTGACGAGAGTCAGGCAGGACAGGAAAGAGAGGCTTCAGACGACAGTCAGGCAGGACAGGAGAGAGAGGCTTGGGACGAGAGTCTGTAAGGGTAGGATAGAAGGGCTTGGAACGAGAGTCAGGCAATTTGGAGAGACAGTCTTGGGATGAGAGTCAGTCAAGACAGGAGAGATAGGACCGGGACGACATTCAGGCAGGAGAGGAGAGAATGGCTTGGGACGAGAATCAAGGTCGACAGGAGAGAGGCTTGGGACGTGAGTCAGGCAGGGTAGGCGAGAGGGGCTTGGGACGAAAGTAAGGCAGAACAAAAAAGAGAGGCTTGGAACGAGAATCATGCAGGGTAGGAGAGAGTGGCTTCCGACAATATTCAGGCAGTACAGAAGAGATTGGTTTGGGACGAGAGTCAAACAGGACAGGAGAGGGAGGCTTGGGACGAAAGTCAGGCAGGACTGGAGAGAGAGGCTTGGGAGGAGAGTCAGGCAGGGTAGGAGAGAAGGGCTATGGACCAGAGTCAGGCAAGTAGGAGAAAGCGTCTTGGGAGGAGAGTCAAGAAGGACAAGAGAGAGAGGCTTGGGATAGGATTCAGGCAGGACAGGAGAGAGAGGCTTAGGACGAGATTCAGGCAGGACAGGAGAGAGAGGCTTGGGAGGAGAGTCACGCAGGAGAGGAGAGAGAAGCTTGGGACGAGAGTCAGGAATGACAGGAGAGAGATTCATGGGACGAGAGTGAGAGAGGCCTGGAAAGAGAGATTGGGACGCGAGTCAGGATTGGTAGGAGAGAAGGGGGTTGGAACGAGAGTCGAGCAGGACAAGAGAGATAGGCTTGGGACGACAGTCAGGCAGGACATGATAGAGAGGCTTTGGACGAGAGTCAGGAAGGACAGGAGATAGAGGCATGGACGAGAGTTAGGCAAGACAGAAGAGAGAGGCATGGGACGAGAGTCAGGCAGGACAGGAGACAGAAGCTTGGGACTAGAGTCAGGCATGACAGGGGAGAAAAGCTTGGGACGAGAGTCAAGCAGGACAAGAGAGAGAGGCTTCAAGAGTGAGTCAGGAAGTAAAGGAGAGAGAGGCTTGGGACGACGGTCAAACAGTGTAGGAGAGAGAAGCTTGGGATGAGAGTCAGGCAGGACAGGAGAGAGAGTGTTAGGACGAGAGTCGGCCAAACAGGAGCTAGAATGCTGGAACGAGTGTCATGGAGGACAGGAAAGAGAGGCTTGGGACAAGAGTCAGGAAGGATAGGAGAGAGAGGCTTGGGACGAAAGTCAGGCAGGACAGGAGAGAGAGGTTTGGGAAGAGAGTCAGGCAGGACAGGAGAGAGAGGCTTCGGACAAGAGTCAGGCAGGACAGGAGAGAGAGGCTTGGGACGACAATCAGGCTCGACATGAGAGAGGCTTCGGACGAGAGTCAAGCAGGGTAGGAGAGAGGGAGGTGGAATGAGAGTCAGGCAGGACAGGAGAGAGAGGCTTTTGTACGAGAATCATGAAGGGAAGGAGAGAGGGGCTTCGGACGTGAGTCAGGCAGGACAGGAGGGAAAGTCTTGGGACGAGAGTCAGGCTGGACAGGAGAGAGAGGCTTGGGACGAGAGTTATGCAGGACAGGAGAAAGAGGCCTGGGACGAGAGTTAGGCAGGACAGGAGATAGAGTGTTCTTATGAGAGTCAGGCATGAGAGGAGAGAGAGGCTTGAGGTGAGTCAGTCAGGACAGGAGTGTGATGCTTGGGACGACAGTCAGGAGAGAGAGGAGAGAGGGTCTTGGGACGAGAGTCTGGCACGACAGGAGAGAGAGGCTTTGGACGATAGTCAGGCGGGACAGGAGAGAGTGACTTGGGACGAGAGTCAGGCAGGACAGGAGGGAGATGCTTGGGACGAGAGTCAGGCAGGACAAGATAGAGAGGCTTGGGAGGAGAATCAGGCAGAACAGGAGAGAGAGGCATCGGACGAGAGTCAAACAGGACAGCAGAGAGAGGCTTGGGACGAGAGTCAGGCAGGACAGGAGAGAGAGGCTTGACTATAGAGTTAGGCAGGACAGGAGAGGGAGGCTTTCGACGACTGTCAGGCAGGGTAGGAGAGAGAGGTTTGGGACGAGACTCAGGTAGGGCAGAAGATATAGGCTTGGGAAGAGAGTTAGGAAGGACAGGAGAGAGAGGTTTGGGACGAGAGTCAGGCATGACAGGAAAGAGAGGCCTAGGACGAGAGTCAAGTAGGACAGGAGAGAGAGACAGGCTTATGACGAGAGTCAGGCAGGACAGGAGAGAGAGGCTTGGGACGAGAGTCAGCCAGGACAAGGGACGGAGGTTTGGGACGAGAGTCAAGCAAGACAGGAGAGAGAGGCTTGGGACTACAGTCAGGAAAGACAGGGGAGAGAAATTTGGGACGAGGGTCAGCCAGGACAGGAGAGAGAGTCTTGGGAAGAGAGTCAGGTGGTAAAGGAGAGAGAGGCTTTGGACGAGAGTTATGCAGGACAGGAGAAAGAGGCCTGGGACGAAAGTCAGGCAGGACATGAGTGAGAGGGTTGGTACGAGAGCCAGATATGAGAGGAGAGAGATGCCTGAGGTGAGAGTCAGTCAGGACAAGAGATAGAGGCTTGTGACGAGAGCCAGGCAGGAGAGGAGAGAGAGACTTCGGACGAGAATCAGGCAGGGTAGGAAAAAGAGGCCTGGGACTAGTGTCAGGCAAGAAAGGTGAAAAAGCTTGGGACAAGAGTTAGTCAGGACAGGGGAGAAGGGCTTGGAACGAGACTCAGGAAGGACAGGAGAGAGAGGCTTGGAACGACAGTCAGGCACGACAGGAGAGAGAGGACTGGGACTAGAATCAGGCAGGACAGGAGAGAGAAGCTTGGGACGAAATCCAGGTATGACAGGAGAGGGAGTCATGGGTCGAGAGTCAGGCATCCCTGGAAAGAGAGGTTGTGACCCGAGTCAGGCTGGGTAGGAGAGAGGGGCTTGGGATGAGAGTCAAGCAGTACAAGAGAGATAGGCTTGGGACGACAGTCAAGCAGGACAGGAGGGAGAGGCTTGGGACGAGAGTCAGGCAGTACAGGAGAGAGAAGCATGGGACGAGAGGCAGGGAGGACAGAAGAGAGAGCATGGGGCGAGAGTCAGGCAGTACAGGAGAGAGAGGCTTGGGACTAGAGTCAGGCAGGACAGGGGAGAAAAGCTTGTGACGAGAGTCAGGCAGGACATCAGAGAGAGCCTTGAAGAGAGAGCCAGCCAGGACAGGATAGAGAGGCTTGGGACGACGGTCAGGCAGGGTAGGAGAGAGATGCGTGGGACAAGAGTCAGGCAGGACAGGAGGGAGAAGGTTAGGACGAGAGTCAGGCAGGACAGGAGAGAGGCTTCGGACGAGAGTCAGGCAGGGTAGGAGAGAGGGAGTTAGGACGAGAGTCTGGCAGGATAGGGGAGAGAGGCTTGGGATGACAGTCAGACAGGACAGGAGAAATAGGCATGGGACGAGAGGCAGGGAGGACAGGAGAGAGAGGCTTGGGACGAGAGTCAGGCAGGACCGGAGAGAGAAACTTGGAACGAGAGTCAGGCAAGAGAGGAGATAGACGCTTTTGACGAGAGTCAGGCAGGACAGGAAAGAGAGGCTTCAAACGACAGTCAGGCAGGACAGGAGAGAGAGGCTTGGGACGAGAGTGTGTAAGGGTAGGATAGAAGGGCTTGGAACGAGAGTCAGGCAATTTAGAGATACAGTCTTGGGACGAGAGTCAGTCAAGACAGGAGAGATAGGGCCGGGACGACAGTCAGGCAGGAGAGGAGAGAATGGCTTGGGACGAGAATCAAGGTCGACAGGAGAGAGGCTTGGGACGAGAGTCAGGCAGAGTAGGAGAGAGGGGTTTGTGACGAGAGTAAGGCAGGACAGAAAGAGAGGCTTGGAACGAGAATCATGCAGGGTAGGAGAGAGGGGCTTCCGACAATATTCAGGCAGTACAGGAGAGATTGGCTTGGGACGAGAGTCAAGCAGGACAGGAGAGGGAGGCTTTGGACGAAAGTCAAGCAGGACAGGAGAGAGAGGCTTGGGAGGAGAGTCAGGCAGGGTAGGAGAGAAGGGCTATGGACGAGAGTCAGGCAAGTAGGAGAAAGAGTCTAGGGAGCAGAGTCAAGAAGGACAAGAGAGAGAAGCTTGGGACAGTAGTCAGGCAGGACAGGAGAGAGAGGCTTGGGACGAGAGTCAGGCAGGACAGGAGAGAGAGGCTTGGGAGGAGAGTCAGGCAGGACAGGAGAGAGAAGCTTGGGACGAGAGTCAGGAATGACAGGAGAGAGATTCATAGGACGAGAGTCAGGCAGGCCTGGAAAGAGAGCTTGGGACGCGAGTCAGGATTGGTAGGAGAGAGGGGGTTGGAACGAGAGTCGAGCAGGACAATAGAGATAGGCTCGTGACGACAGTCAGGCAGGACATGATATAGAGGCTTTGGACGAGAGTCAGGCAGGACAGGAGAGAGAAGCATTGGACGAGAGCTAGGCAAGACAGAAGAGAGAGGCATGGGACGAGAGTCAGGCAGGACAGGAGACAGAAGCTTGGGACTAGAGTCAGGCATGACAGGGGAGAAAAGCTTGGGACGAGAGTCAAGCAGGACAAGAGAGAGAGGCTTCAAGAGTGAGTCAGGAAGGAAAGTAGAGAGAGGCTTGGGACGACGGTCAGGCAGTGTAGGAGAGAGAAGCTTGGGATGAGAGTCAGGTAGGACAGGAGAGAGAGTGTTGGGACGAGAGTCAGCCAAACAGGAGCTAGAGTGCTGGAACGAGTGTCATGGAGGACAGGAAAGAGAGGCCTGGGACAAGAGTCAGGCAGGATAGGAGAGAGAGGCTTGGGACGAGAGTCAGGCAGGACCGGAGAGAGAGGCTTGGGACGAGAGTCAGGCAGGACAGGAGAGAGAGGCTTGGGACAAGAGTCAGCCAGGACAGGAGAGAGAGGCTTGGGACGAGAGTCATGCTCGACATGAGAGAGGCTTCGGACGAGAGTCAAGCAGGGTAGGAGAGAGGGAGGTGGAATGAGAGTCAAGGCAGGACAGGAGAGAGAGGCTTTTGTACGAGAATCATGAAGTGAAGGAGAGAGGGGCTTCGGACGTGAGTCAGGCAGGACAGGAGGGAAAGTCTTGGGACGAAAGTCAGGCTGGACAGGAGAGAGAGGCTTGGGACTAGAGTTATGCAGGACAGGAGAAAGAGGCCTGGGACGAGAGTCAGGCAGGACAGGAGATAGTGTTCGTATGAGAGTCAGGAATGAGAGGAGAGAGAGGCTTGAAGTGAGTCAGTCAGGACAGGAGAGTGATGATTGGGACGACAGTCAGGGGAGAGAGGAGAGAGGGTCTTGGGACGAGAGTCACACTGGCTAGGAGAGAGATGCTTGGGACGAGAGTCTGGCACGACAAGAGAGAGAGGCTTGGGACGATAGTCAGGCGGGACAGGAGAGAGTGACTTGGGACGAGAGTCAGACAGGACAGGAGGGAGATGCTTTTGACGAGAGTCAAGCAGGACCGGAGAGGCTTGGGAAGAGAGTCAAGCAGGACAGGAGAGAGAGGCTTCGGAGAAGAGTCAGGGAGGACAGGAGAGAGAGGCATGTGACGATAGTCAGGCTCGACATGAGAGAGTCTTCGGACGAGAGTCAAAAAGGGTAGGAGAGAGGGAGGTGGGATGAGAATCAGGCAGGACAGGAGAGAGAGGCTTTTGTACGAGAATCATGAAGGGAAGGAGAGAGGGGCTTCGGACGTGAGTCGGGCAGGACAAGAGGGAAAATCTTGGGACGAGAGTCAGGCGGGACAGGAGAGAGAGGCTTGGGACGAGAGTTATGCAGGACAGGAGGTAGAGGCCTGGGATGAGAGTCAGGCAGGACAAGAGACAGAGGGTTGGTATGAGAGTCAGGCATGAGAGGAGAGAGAGGCTTGAGGTGAGTCAGTCAGGACAGGAGAGAGAGGCTTGGGACGACAGTCAGGAGAGAGAGGAGAGAGGGTCTTGGGACGAGAGTTAGACTGGCCAGGAGAGAAAGGCTTGGGACGAGAGTCTGGCACGACAGGAGAGAGAGGCTTGGGACGATAGTCAGGCGGGACAGGAGAGATTGACTTGTGACGAGAGTCAGGCAGGATAGGAGGGAGATGCTTGGACGAGAGTCAGGCAGGACAAGAGAGAGAGGCTTGGGAGGAGAATCGGGCAGAACAGGAGAGAGAGGCATCGGACGAGAGTCAGGCAGGACAGGAGAGAGAGGCTTGGGACGAGAGTCAGGCAGGACAGGAGAGAGAGGCTTGACTAGAGAGTTAGGCAGTACAGGAGAGGGAGGCTTTCGACGACTGTCAGGCAGGGTAGGAGAGAGAGGCTTGGGACGAGACTCAGGTAGGGCAGAAGATAGAGGCTTGGAAGAGAATTAGGAAGGACAGGAGAGAGAGGTTTGGGACGAGAGTCATGCAGGACAGGAAAGAGAGGCCTAGGACGAGAGTCAAGCAGGACAGGAGAGAGAGAGGCTTATGACGAGAGTCAGGCAGGACATGAGAGAGAGGCTTGGGACGAGAGTCAGCCAGGACAAGAGAGGGAGGTTTGGGACGAGAGTCAAGCAAGACAGGAGAGAGAGGCTTTGGACGACAGTCAGGAAAGACAGGGGAGAGAAGTTTGGGACGAGGGTCAGCCAGGACAGCAGAGAGAGGCTTGTTAAGAGAGTCAGGTAAGAAAGGAGAGAGAGGCTTGGGACGAGAGTTATGCAGGACAGGAGAAAGAGGCCTGGGACGAGAGTCAGGCAGGACATGAGTGAGAGGGTTGGTACGAGAGCCAGGTATGAGAGCAGAGAGATGCCTGAGGTGAGAGTCAGTCAGGACAAGAGATAGAGGCTTGTGACGAGAGTCAGGCAGAGAGGAGAGAGAGACTTTCGGACGAGAATCAGGCAGGATAGGAGAGACAGGCTTCAGGAGAGAGTTAGGCACGACAGGAGAGAGAGGCATGATACGAGAGTCAGGCAGGGTAGGAAAAAGAGGCCTGGGACTAGTGACAGGCAAGATAGGTGAGAAAAGCTTGGGACGAGAGTTAGTCAGGACAGGGGAGAAGGGCTTGGAACGAGACTCAGGAAGGACAGGAGAGAGAGGCTTGGAACGACAGTCAGGCACGACAGGAGAGAGAGGACTGGGACTAGAATCAGGCAGGACAGGAGAGAGAAGCTTGGGACGAAATCCAGGTATGACAGGAGAGGGAGTCATGGTACGAGAGTCAGGCATCCCTGGAAAGAGAGCTTGTGACCAGAGTCAGGCTGGGTAGGAGAGAGGGGCTTGGGATGAGAGTCAAGCAGTACAAGAGAGATAGGCTTGGGACGACAGTCAAGCAGGACAGGAGGGAGAGTCTTGGGAAGAGAGTCAAGCAGTACAGGAGAGAGAAGCATGTGACGAGAGGCAGGGAGGACAGAAGAGAGAGCATGGGGCGAGAGTCAGGCAGTACAGGAGAGAGAGGCTTGGGACTAGAGTCAGGCAGGACAGGGGAGAAAAGCTTGTGACGAGAGTCAGACAGGACATCAGAGAGAGCCTTGAAGAGAGAGCCAGCCAGGACAGGATAGAGAGGCTTGGGACGACGGTCAGGCAGGGTAGGAGAGAGATGCGTGGGACGAGAGTCAGGCAGGACAGGAGGGAGAGGGTTAGGACGAGAGTCAGGAAGGACAGGAGAGAGGCTTCGGACGAGAGTCAGGCAGGGTAGGAGAGAGGGAGTTAGGACGAGAGTCAGGCAGGATAGGGGAGAGAGGCTTGGGATGACAGTCAGACAGGACAGGAGAAAAAGGCTTGGGACGAGAGGCAGGGAGGACAGGAGAAAGAGGCTTGGGACGAGAGTCAGGCAGGACCGGAGAGAGAAACTTGGAACGAGAGTCAGGCAAGAGAGGAGATAGACGCTTTTGACGAGAGTCAGGCAGGACAGGAAAGAGAGGCTTCAGACGACAGTCAGGCAGGACAGGAGAGAGAGGCTTGGGACGAGAGTCTGTAAGGGTAGGATAGAAGGGCTTGGAACGAGAGTCAGGCAATTTGGAGAGACAGTCTTGGATGAGAGTCAGTCAAGACAGGAGAGATAGGACCGGGACGACATTCAGGCAGGAGAGGAGAGAATGGCTTGGGACGAGAATCAAGGTCGACAGGAGAGAGGCTTGGGACGTGAGTCAGGCAGGGTAGGCGAGAGGGGCTTGGGACGAAAGTAAGGCAGAACAAAAAAGAGAGGCTTGGAACGAGAATCATGCAGGGTAGGAGAGAGTGGCTTCCGACAATATTCAGGCAGTACAGAAGAGATTGGTTTGGGACGAGAGTCAAACAGGACAGGAGAGGGAGGCTTGGGACGAAAGTCAGGCAGGACTGGAGAGAGAGGCTTGGGAGGAGAGTCAGGCAGGGTAGGAGAGAAGGGCTATGGACCAGAGTCAGGCAAGTAGGAGAAAGCGTCTTGGGAGGAGAGTCAAGAAGGACAAGAGAGAGAGGCTTGGGATAGGATTCAGGCAGGACAGGAGAGAGAGGCTTAGGACGAGATTCAGGCAGGACAGGAGAGAGAGGCTTGGGAGGAGAGTCACGCAGGAGAGGAGAGAGAAGCTTGGGACGAGAGTCAGGAATGACAGGAGAGAGATTCATGGGACGAGAGTGAGAGAGGCCTGGAAAGAGAGATTGGGACGCGAGTCAGGATTGGTAGGAGAGAAGGGGGTTGGAACGAGAGTCGAGCAGGACAAGAGAGATAGGCTTGGGACGACAGTCAGGCAGGACATGATAGAGAGGCTTTGGACGAGAGTCAGGAAGGACAGGAGATAGAGGCATGGACGAGAGTTAGGCAAGACAGAAGAGAGAGGCATGGGACGAGAGTCAGGCAGGACAGGAGACAGAAGCTTGGGACTAGAGTCAGGCATGACAGGGGAGAAAAGCTTGGGACGAGAGTCAAGCAGGACAAGAGAGAGAGGCTTCAAGAGTGAGTCAGGAAGTAAAGGAGAGAGAGGCTTGGGACGACGGTCAAACAGTGTAGGAGAGAGAAGCTTGGGATGAGAGTCAGGCAGGACAGGAGAGAGAGTGTTAGGACGAGAGTCGGCCAAACAGGAGCTAGAATGCTGGAACGAGTGTCATGGAGGACAGGAAAGAGAGGCTTGGGACAAGAGTCAGGAAGGATAGGAGAGAGAGGCTTGGGACGAAAGTCAGGCAGGACAGGAGAGAGAGGTTTGGGAAGAGAGTCAGGCAGGACAGGAGAGAGAGGCTTCGGACAAGAGTCAGGCAGGACAGGAGAGAGAGGCTTGGGACGACAATCAGGCTCGACATGAGAGAGGCTTCGGACGAGAGTCAAGCAGGGTAGGAGAGAGGGAGGTGGAATGAGAGTCAGGCAGGACAGGAGAGAGAGGCTTTTGTACGAGAATCATGAAGGGAAGGAGAGAGGGGCTTCGGACGTGAGTCAGGCAGGACAGGAGGGAAAGTCTTGGGACGAGAGTCAGGCTGGACAGGAGAGAGAGGCTTGGGACGAGAGTTATGCAGGACAGGAGAAAGAGGCCTGGGACGAGAGTTAGGCAGGACAGGAGATAGAGTGTTCTTATGAGAGTCAGGCATGAGAGGAGAGAGAGGCTTGAGGTGAGTCAGTCAGGACAGGAGTGTGATGCTTGGGACGACAGTCAGGAGAGAGAGGAGAGAGGGTCTTGGGACGAGAGTCTGGCACGACAGGAGAGAGAGGCTTTGGACGATAGTCAGGCGGGACAGGAGAGAGTGACTTGGGACGAGAGTCAGGCAGGACAGGAGGGAGATGCTTGGGACGAGAGTCAGGCAGGACAAGATAGAGAGGCTTGGGAGGAGAATCAGGCAGAACAGGAGAGAGAGGCATCGGACGAGAGTCAAACAGGACAGCAGAGAGAGGCTTGGGACGAGAGTCAGGCAGGACAGGAGAGAGAGGCTTGACTATAGAGTTAGGCAGGACAGGAGAGGGAGGCTTTCGACGACTGTCAGGCAGGGTAGGAGAGAGAGGTTTGGGACGAGACTCAGGTAGGGCAGAAGATATAGGCTTGGGAAGAGAGTTAGGAAGGACAGGAGAGAGAGGTTTGGGACGAGAGTCAGGCATGACAGGAAAGAGAGGCCTAGGACGAGAGTCAAGTAGGACAGGAGAGAGAGACAGGCTTATGACGAGAGTCAGGCAGGACAGGAGAGAGAGGCTTGGGACGAGAGTCAGCCAGGACAAGGGACGGAGGTTTGGGACGAGAGTCAAGCAAGACAGGAGAGAGAGGCTTGGGACTACAGTCAGGAAAGACAGGGGAGAGAAATTTGGGACGAGGGTCAGCCAGGACAGGAGAGAGAGTCTTGGGAAGAGAGTCAGGTGGTAAAGGAGAGAGAGGCTTTGGACGAGAGTTATGCAGGACAGGAGAAAGAGGCCTGGGACGAAAGTCAGGCAGGACATGAGTGAGAGGGTTGGTACGAGAGCCAGATATGAGAGGAGAGAGATGCCTGAGGTGAGAGTCAGTCAGGACAAGAGATAGAGGCTTGTGACGAGAGCCAGGCAGGAGAGGAGAGAGAGACTTCGGACGAGAATCAGGCAGGGTAGGAAAAAGAGGCCTGGGACTAGTGTCAGGCAAGAAAGGTGAAAAAGCTTGGGACAAGAGTTAGTCAGGACAGGGGAGAAGGGCTTGGAACGAGACTCAGGAAGGACAGGAGAGAGAGGCTTGGAACGACAGTCAGGCACGACAGGAGAGAGAGGACTGGGACTAGAATCAGGCAGGACAGGAGAGAGAAGCTTGGGACGAAATCCAGGTATGACAGGAGAGGGAGTCATGGGTCGAGAGTCAGGCATCCCTGGAAAGAGAGGTTGTGACCCGAGTCAGGCTGGGTAGGAGAGAGGGGCTTGGGATGAGAGTCAAGCAGTACAAGAGAGATAGGCTTGGGACGACAGTCAAGCAGGACAGGAGGGAGAGGCTTGGGACGAGAGTCAGGCAGTACAGGAGAGAGAAGCATGGGACGAGAGGCAGGGAGGACAGAAGAGAGAGCATGGGGCGAGAGTCAGGCAGTACAGGAGAGAGAGGCTTGGGACTAGAGTCAGGCAGGACAGGGGAGAAAAGCTTGTGACGAGAGTCAGGCAGGACATCAGAGAGAGCCTTGAAGAGAGAGCCAGCCAGGACAGGATAGAGAGGCTTGGGACGACGGTCAGGCAGGGTAGGAGAGAGATGCGTGGGACAAGAGTCAGGCAGGACAGGAGGGAGAAGGTTAGGACGAGAGTCAGGCAGGACAGGAGAGAGGCTTCGGACGAGAGTCAGGCAGGGTAGGAGAGAGGGAGTTAGGACGAGAGTCTGGCAGGATAGGGGAGAGAGGCTTGGGATGACAGTCAGACAGGACAGGAGAAATAGGCATGGGACGAGAGGCAGGGAGGACAGGAGAGAGAGGCTTGGGACGAGAGTCAGGCAGGACCGGAGAGAGAAACTTGGAACGAGAGTCAGGCAAGAGAGGAGATAGACGCTTTTGACGAGAGTCAGGCAGGACAGGAAAGAGAGGCTTCAAACGACAGTCAGGCAGGACAGGAGAGAGAGGCTTGGGACGAGAGTGTGTAAGGGTAGGATAGAAGGGCTTGGAACGAGAGTCAGGCAATTTAGAGATACAGTCTTGGGACGAGAGTCAGTCAAGACAGGAGAGATAGGACAGGGACGACAGTCAGGCAGGAGAGGAGAGAATGGCTTGGGACGAGAATCAAGGTCGACAGGAGAGAGGCTTGGGACGAGAGTCAGGCAGGGTAGGCGAGAGGGGCTTCGGACGAGAGTAAGGCAGAACAAAAAAGAGAGGCTTGGAACGAGAATCATGCAGGGTAGGAGAGAGGGGCTTCCGACAATATTCAGGCAGTACAGAAGAGATTGGTTTGGGACGAGAGTCAAACAGGACAGGAGAGGGAGGCTTTGGACGAAAGTCAAGCAGGACAGGAGAGAGAGGCTTGGGAGGAGAGTCAGGCAGGGTAGGAGAGAAGGGTTATGGACCAGAGTCAGGCAAGTAGGAGAAAGAGTCTTGGGAGGAGAGTCAAGAAGGACAAGAGAGAGAAGCTTGGGACAGGATTCAGGCAGGACAGGAGAGAGAGGCTTAGGACGAGATTCAGGCAGGACAGGAAAGAGAGGCTTGGGAGGAGAGTCAGGCAGGACAGGAGAGAGAAGTTTGGGACGAGAGTCAGGAATGACAGGAGAGAGATTCATGGGACGAGAGTGAGAGAGGCCTGGAAAGAGAGCTTGGGACGCGAGTCAGGATTGGTAGGAGAGAGGGGGTTGGAACGAGAGTCGAGCAGGACAAGAGAGATGGACTTGGGACGACAGTCAGGCAGGACATGATAGAGAGGCTTTGGACGAGAGTCAGGAAGGACAGGAGATAGAGGCATGGACGAAAGTTAGGCAAGACAGAAGAGAGAGGCATGGGACGATAGTCAGGCAGGACAGGAGACAGAAGCTTGGGACTAGAGTCAGGCATGACAGGGGAGAAAAGCTTGGGACGAGAGTCAAGCAGGACAAGAGAGAGAGGCTTCAAGAGTGAGTCAGGAAGGAAAGTAGAGAGAGGCTTGGGACGACGGTCAGGCAGTGTAGGAGAGAGAAGCTTGGGATGAGAGTCAGGTAGGACAGGAGAGAGAGTGTTGGGACGAGAGTCAGCCAAACAGGAGCTAGAGTGCTGGAACGAGTGTCATGGAGGACAGGAAAGAGAGGCTTGGGACAAGAGTCAGGCAGGATAGGAGAGAGAGGCTTGGGACGAGAGTCAGGCAGGACCGGAGAGAGAGGCTTGGGAAGAGAGTCAGGCAGGACAGGAGAGAGAGGCTTCGGACAAGAGTCAGGCAGGACAGGAGAGAGAGGCTTGGGACGAGAATCAGGCTCGACATGAGAGAGGCTTCGGACGAGAGTCAAGCAGGGTAGGAGAGAGGGAGGTGGAATGAGAGTCAAGCAGGACAGGAGAGAGAGGCTTTTGTACGAGAATCATGAAGTGAAGGAGAGAGGGGCTTCGGACGTGAGTCAGGCAGGACAGGAGGGAAAGTCTTGGGACGAAAGTCAGGCTGGACAGGAGAGAGAGGCTTGGGACGAGAGTTATGCAGGACAGGAGAAAGAGGCCTGGGACGAGAGTCAGGCAGGACAGGAGATAGTGTTCGTATGAGAGTCAGGAATGAGAGGAGAGAGAGGCTTGAAGTGAGTCAGTCAGGACAGGAGAGTGATGATTGGGACGACAGTCAGGGGAGAGAGGAGAGAGGGTCTTGGGACGAGAATCACACTGGCCAGGAGAGAGATGCTTGGGACGAGAGTCTGGCACGACAAGAGAGAGAGGCTTGGGACGATAGTCAGGCGGGACAGGAGAGAGTGACTTGGGACGAGAGTCAGACAGGACAGGAGGGAGATGCTTTTGACGAGAGTCAAGCAGGACCGGAGAGGCTTGGGAAGAGAGTCAAGCAGGACAGGAGAGAGAGGCTTCGGAGAAGAGTCAGGGAGGACAGGAGAGAGAGGCTTGGGACGAGAGTCAGGCTCGACATGAGAGAGTCTTCGGACGAGAGTCAAGCAGGGTAGGAGTGAGGGAGGTGGAATGAGAGTCAGGCAGGACAGGAGAGAGAGGCTTTTGTACGAGAATCATGAAGGGAAGGAGAGAGGGGCTTCGGACGTGAGTCGGGCAGGACAGGAGGGAAAGTCTTGGGACGAGAGTCAGGCTGGACAGGAGAGGCTTGGGACGAGAGTTATGCAGGACAGGAGAAAGAGGCCTGGGACGAGAGTCAGGCAGGACAGGAGGTAGAGTGTTCGTATGAGAGTCAGGCATGAGAGAAGAGAGAGGCTTGACTAGAGAGTTAGGCAGGTCAGGAGGGAGATGCTTGGAACGAGAGTCAGGCAGGACAAGAGAGAGAGTCTTGGGAGGAAAACCAGGCAGAACAGGAGAGAGAGGCATCGGACGAGAGTCAAGCAGGACAGGAGAGAGAAGCTTGGGACGAGAGGCAGGCAGGACAGAAGAGAGAGGCTTGACTAGAGAGTTAGGCAGGACAGGAGAGGGAGGCTTTCGACAACTGTCAGGCAGGGTAGGAGAGAGAGGCTTGGGACGAGACTCAGGTAGGGCAGAAGACAGAGGCTTAGGAAGAGAGTTAGGAAGGACAGGAGAGAGAGGTTTGGGACGAGAGTCAGGCAGGACAGGAAAGAGAGGCATAGGACGAGAGTCAAGTATGACAGGAGAGAGAGAGGCTGATGACGAGAGTCAGGCAGGACAGGAGAGAGAGGCTTGGGACGAGAGTCAGCCAGGACAAGGGACGGAGGTTTGGGACGAGAGTCAAGCAAGACAGGAGAGAGAGGCTTGGGACGATAGTCAGGAAAGGCAGGGGAGAGAGGTTTGGGACGAGGGTCAGCCAGGACAGGAGAGAGAGTCTTGGGAAGAGAGTCAGGTGGTAAATGAGAGAGAGGCTTGGGACGAGAGTTATGCAGGACAGGAGAAAGAGGCCTGGGACGAGAGTCAGGCAGGACATGAGTAAGAGGGTTGGTACGAGAGCCAGGTATGAGAGCAGAGAGAGGCCTGAGGTGAGAGTCAGTCAGGACAAGAGATAGAGGCTTGTGACGAGAGTCAGGCAGGAGAGGAGAGAGAGATTTCGGACGAGAATCAGGCAGGATAGGAGAGACAGGCTTCAGGAGAGAGTTAGGCACGACAGGAGAGAGAGGCATGATACGAGAGTCAGGCAGGGTAGGAAAAAGAGGCCTGGGACTAGTGACAGGCAAGATAGGTGAGAAAAGCTTGGGACGAGAGTTAGTCAGGTCAGGGGAGAAGGGCTTGGAACGAGACTCAGGAAGGACAGGAGAGAGAGGCTTGGAACGACAGTCAGGCAGGACAGGAGAGAGAGGACTGGGACTAGAATCAGGCAGGACAGGAGAGAGAAGCTTGGGACGAAATCCAGGTATGACAGGAGAGGGAGTCATGGGACGAGAGTCAGGCATCCCGGGAAAGACAGCTTGTGACCAGAGTCAGGCTGGGTAGGAGAGAGGGGCTTGGGATGAGAGTCAAGCAGTACAAGAGATATAGGCTTGGGACGACAGTCAAGCAGGACAGGAGGGAGAGGCTTGGGACGAGAGTCAGGCAGAACAGGAGAGAGAAGCTTGGGACGACAGTCAGTCAGGACAGGAGAGAGAGGCTTAGGACGTGAGTCAGGCATGACAGGAGAGAGAGGCTTTGGAGGAGAGTTGGGCAGGACAGGAGAGAGAGTCTTTGGACGAGAGTCTGGCCGGACAGGAGACAGATGCTTGGGAGGAGAGGCAGGCAAAACCTGAGAGAGAGGCATAGGACGAGATCAGGCAGGACAGTATAGAGAGGCTTGGGACGAGAGTCATGCAGGACAGGAGTAGGTGGTTTAGGTCGAGAGTTAGGCAGGACAGGAGAAAGAGGCTTGGGAAGAGAGTGAGTAAGGACAGGAGAGAGAGTCTTGGGACGAAAGTCAGGCAGGACAGGAGAGAGAAGCTTGGGAGTAGAGGCATGCAGGAACGGAGAGAGAGTTTTGGGACGAGAGTCAGGCAGGACAGGAGAGAGAGGCTTGTGACGAGAATCAGTCTCGGCAGGAGAGAGGCTTGGGACGAGAGTCAGGCCTGGTAAGAGAGAGGGTCATGTGACGAGAGTCATTCAGGACAAGAGATAGATGCTTGGGTCGAGAAAGAGGCAGTATAGGAGAGAGAGGCTTGGGACCGAGACATGTACAATTGGAAAGGGAGGCTTGGGACGAGAGTCAGGCAGGACAGGAGGGAGACACTTGGAGTGTGAGTCAGGCAGGACAGTAGAGGCTTGTGACGAGAGTCAGGCTCTACAGGAGAGAGGCTTGGGACGAGAGTCAGGCCGGGTAAGAGAGAGGGGCTTGCGACGAGAGTCATGCAGTACAAGAGAGAGAGGCTTGGGACGAGAATGAGGCAGGGTAGGGGAGAGGGTCATCGTACCAGTCAGGCAAGATAGGAGGGAGAGTCTTGGGACAAGAGTCAGGCAGGAAAGGAGAGAGAGGCTTCGAATGTGTTTCTTGCAGGATAGAAGAGAGAGGCATGGGACGAGAGCCAGGTAGGACATGAGAGAGAGTGTTCGGACGAGAGTCAGGCAGAACAGGAGAGAAAGTCTTGGGACAGTTTCTGGCAGGATAGGAGATAGAGGCTTTGGATGAGAGTCAGGCAGGAGAGGAGAGAGAGGCTTGGGGCAAGAGTCAGTGAGGATAGGAGAGAGAGGGTGGAAACGATTGTCAGGCAGGACAGGAGAGAGAGACTTGCACGAGAGTCAGGAAGGACATGTGAGGGAGGAGTGGATCGAGAGTCATGCAGGACAGGAAAGAGAGGCCTGGGACTAGAGTCAGGCAGGATAGGAGAGAGAGGCTTGGGATGAGAGTCAGGTAGGACAGGAGAGAGAGGCATGTGACCAGAGTCATTCAGGACAGGATGGAGAGGTTTAGGACGAGAGTCATGCAAGACAGGAGAGAGAGGCTTGGGACGAGAATCAGGCAAGACAGGAGAGAGAGGCTTGGGACGAGAGTCAGACATGGTGGGAGAGAGAGAATTGGCACGATAGTCAGGCAGGACTTGAGAGAGATCTTGGGACGAGAGTTAGGCGGGGTAGGAGAGTGGGGCTTCGGAAAATAGGTAGGTAGCTTGGGATGAGAGCTTGGAATGAGATTTCAGGCAGGATCGGACAGAGAGTCTTGTGACGAGAGTCAGGTAAGACAGGAGAGAGAGTCTTGGGAGGAGAGGGAGGCAGGACCGGAGAGATAGTCTTTTGACGAGAGTCAGGCAGGACAGGAGAGAGAGGCTTGGGACGAGAGTCAGGCAAAATAGGAGTGAGAGGCTTGGGACGAGAGTCAGGCAAGACAGGAGAGAGAGTCTTGGGACGAAAGTCAGGCAGGGTGGGAGAGAGAGGATTGGGACGAGAGTCAGGCAGGAGTGAAGAGAGAGCTTGGGACTAGAGTCAGGCTGGTTAGGAGATAGGGGCTTGGGAAGAGAGTCAGGTAGGATAGCAGAGAGCGGCTTGGGACGAGATTTCAGCAGGACAGGACAGAAAGTCTAGGGAGATGAGTCAGGCAGGAAAGGAGAGAGAGAAATTTGTGAGGAGAGGCAGGTAGGACCGCAGAGAGTCTTGGGACGAGAGTCATGCAGGACAGGAGAGAGAGGCTTGGGACGACAGTCAGTCAGGACAAGAAAGAGAGGCTTAGGACGAGAGTCAGTCACGACATGAGAGAGAGGCTTTGGACGAGATTCAGGCAGGACAGGAGAGAGAGGGTTAGGACGAGAGTCAGGCAGAATAGGAGATAGAGGCCTGGGACGAGTGTCAGGCAGGACACGAGAGAGAGGCTTGGGAAGAGAGTATGGGAGGACAGGAGAAAGAGGCTTAGGACGAAAGTCAGGAAGGACAAGAGAGATAGTCTTGATACGAGAGTCTAGCGGGACAGGAGAGAGAGGCTTGGGAGGAGAGGCAGGCAAGAACGGAGAGAGAGGCAAATGACGAGAGTCAGACAGGACAGGATAGAGAGGCTTGGGACGAGAGTAAGGCAGGACAGGAGGGAGAGGTTTGGGTCGAGAGTCAGGCAGGATAGGAGAAAGAGGCTTGGGAAGACAGTGAGGAAGGACAGGAGAGAGAGTCTTGGGACGAGAGTCAGGCTGGACAGGAGAGAGATGCTTGGGAGGAGAGTCAGGCAGGACCGGAGAGAGAGTCTTGGGACGAGAGTCAGGCAGGACAGGAGAGAGGCTTAGGACGAGAGTCAGGCAGGGCAGGAGAGAGAGGCTTGGGACGAGAATCAGGCTCGGCAGGAGAGAGGCTTGGGACAAGAGTCAGGCCGGGTAAGAGAGAGGTCTTGTGATGAGATTCAATCAGAACAAGAGAGAGAGGCTTGGGTCGAGAAAGTGGCAGGGTAGGAGAGAGAGGCTTGGGACCGAGACAGGTGGGATTGGAAAGGGAGGCTTGTGACGAGAGTCAGCCAGGACAGGAGGGAGACACTTGGAACGTGAGTTAGGCAGGACAGGAGAGAGAGGCTTGTGACGAAAGTCAGGCTCGGCAGGAGATAGGCTTGGGATGAGAGTCAGGCCGGGTAAGAGAGAGGGACTCTTGACGAGACTCAGGCAGGACAAGAGAGAGAGGCTTTGGAGGAGAATCTGGCAGGGTAGGGGAGAGGGTCTTCGTACCAGTCAGGCAAGATAGGAGGGAGAGTCTTGGGACAAGAGTCAGGCAGGAAAGGAGGGAGAGGCTTCGAATGTGTTTCAGGCAGGACAGAAGAGAGAGGCATGGGACGAGAGTCAGGCAGGATAAGAGAGACAGTGTTCGGACGAGAGTCAGGCAGAACAGGAGAGAAAGTCTTGGGACAGTTTCTGGCAGGATAGGAGAGAGAGGCTTGGGATGAGAGTCAGGCAGGAGAGGAGAGAGAGTATTGGGGCGAGAGTCAGGGATGACAGGAGAGAGAGGCATGGAACGAGAGTCATGCAGGACAAGAGAGAGAGGCTGGAGACGAAAGATAGGCAGGACATGAGAGATAGGCTTTCGACGAGAGTCAGGAAGGACAGGACAGGTAGGATTGGATCGAGGGTCATGCAGGAATTGAAAGAGAGGCCTGGGACTAGAGTCATGCAGGATAGGAGAGAGAGGCTTGGGACGAGAGTCAGGTAGGAAAGGAGAGAGAGGGATGGGACGAGAGTCATGCAGGATAGAGGGAAAGGCTTGGGACGAGAGTCAGTCAAGACAGGAAAGAGAGGCTTGGGACGAGAGTCAGGCAGGGTGGGAGAGAGAGGACTGGGACTAGAGTCAGGCAGGACTGGAGAGAGAGCTTGGGATGAGAGTCAGGCTGGCTAGGAGAGAGGGGCTTGGGAAGAGAGTCAGGTAGGGTAGCATAGAGCGGCTTGTGACGAAATTTCATCCATGACAGGACAGAGAGTCTAGGGAGGAGGGTCAGGCAGGACAGGAGAGAGAGAATTGGGAGGAGAGGCAGGCAGGACCGGGGAGAGTCTTGGGACGATATTTCAGGCGGGACAATACAGAGCGTCTTGGGACGAGAGTCAGTCACGACAGGAGAGAGAGGGTTGGGACGAGAGTCAGTCAGGACAGGAGAGAGAGGCTTGGAACGAGAGTCAGTCAAAACAGGAGAGAGAGGCTTAGGACGAGAGTCAGGCATGACATGAGAGAGAGGTTTTTTAACGAGAGTCAGGCAGGACAGGAGAGAGATGGTTAGGACGAGACACAGGTAGAATAGGCGATAGAGGCCTGTGACCAGTGTCAGGCAGGACACGAGAGAGAGGCTTGTGAAGAGAGTATGGGAGGACAGGAGAAAGAGGCTTAGGACGAGAGTCAGGAAGGACAAGAGAGTCTTAGGACGAGAGTCTGGCGGCAAAGGAGAGAGAGGTTTGGGAGGAGAGGCAGGCAAGACCGCAGAGATAGGCATAGTACGAGAGTCAGGCAGGACAGAATAGAGAGGCTTGGGACGAGAGTCAGGCAGGACAGGAGGGAGAGGTTTGGGTCGAGAGTCAGGCAGGACAGGAGAAAGAGGCTTGGGAAGACAGTGAGGAAGGACAGGAGAGAGAGTCTTGAGACGAGAGTCAGGCAGGACAGGAGAGAGAGGCTTGGTAGGAGAGGCAGACAGGACCGGAGAGAGAGTCGTGGGACGAGAGTCAGGCAGGACAAGAGAGAGAGGCTTAGGACGAGAGTCAGGCAGGACAGGAGAGAGAGGCTTGGGACGAGAATCAGGCTCGGCAGGAAAGAGGCATGGGACGAGAGTCAGGCCGGGTAAGAAAGAGGGTCTTGTGACGAGAGTCATTCAGGACAAGAGAGAGAAACTTGAGTCGAGAAAGAGACAGGGTAGGAGAGAGAGGCTTGGGACCGAGACAGGTAGGTATGGAAAGGGAGGCTTCGGACGAGAGTCAGGCAGGACAGGTGAGAAAGGGGCTTGCGACGAGAGTCAGGCAGGACAGGAGGGAGACACTTGGAACGTGAGTCAGGCAGGACAGGAGAGAGAGGCTTGTGACGAGAGTCAGGCTCGGCAGGGGAGAGGCTTGGGACGAGAGTCAGTCAGGGTAAGAGAGAGAGGCTTGTGACGAGAGGCAGGCAGGACAAGAGAGAGAGGCTTAGGATGAGAAGGCAGGGTAGGGGAGAGGGTCTTCGTACCAGTGAGGCAAGATAGGAGGGAGAGTCTTGGGACAAGAGTCAGGCAGGAAAGGAGAGAGAGGCTTCGAATGTGTTTCAGGCAGGACAAAAGAGAGAGGCATGGGACTAGAGCCAGGCAGGACGTGTGAGAGAGTGCTCGGACGAGAGTCAGGAAGAACAGGAGAGAAAGTCTTGGGACAGTTTTTGGCAGGATAGGAGAGAGACGCTTGGGATGAGAGTTAGGCAGGAGAGGAGAGAGAGGCGTGGGTCGAGAGTCAGGGATGCCATGAGAGAGAGGCTGGTGACGAGAGTCAGGCAGGACAGGAGAGAGAGGCTTGCACGAGAGACAGGAAGGAAAAGAGAGAGAGACTTTGGACGAGAGTCTGGCGGGACAGGAGAGAGAGGTTTGGGAGGAGAGGCAGGCAAGACCGGAGAGAGAGGCATAGGACGAGAGTCATGCAGGACAGGAAAGAGAGGCCTGGGACTAGAGTCAGGCAGGATAGGAGAGAGAGGCTTGGGACGAGAGTCAGGTAGGGCAGGAGAGAAAGGCATGGGACGAGAATCATGCAGGACAGGAGAGAGAGGTTTGGGACGAGAGTCAGGCAAGGCAGGAAAGAAAGGCTTTGGACGAGAGTCAAGCAATGTGGGAGAGAGAGGATTGGGACGAGAGTCAGTCAGGACTGGAGAGAGAGCTTTGAACGAGAGTCAGGCTGGTTGGGAGAGAGGAGCTTGAGAAGAGAGACAGGTAGGGTAGGAGAGTGAGGCTTGGGACGAGATTTCAGGCAGGACAAGACAGACCGTCTTGGGACGAGAGTCACGCAGATAGGAGAGAGAGGCCTGGGAGGAGATGCAGGCAGGACCGGAGAGGGAATCTTAGGACGATAGTCAAGCAGGACAGTAGAGAGAGGCTTGGGACGAGATTCAGGAAAGACAGGAGGGAGAGGCTTGGGACGAGAGTCAGGCAAGACAGGAGAGAGAGGCTTGGGACGAGAGTCAGGCAGGACAGGAGTGAGAGGCTTGTGACGAGAGTCAGGCAAGACAGGAGAGAGAGGCTTGGGACGAGAGTCAGGCAGGTTGGGAGAGAGAGGATTGGGACGAGTCAGGCAGGGTAGGAAAGAGGGGCTTGGGACGAGAGTCAGTCAGTACAGGAGAGAGAGGCTTAGGACGAGAGTCAGGCATGACAGGAGAGAGAGGCTTTGGACGAGAATCAGGAATTAAAGGAGAGGGAGGGTTAGGACGAGAGTCACGCAGAATAGGAGATAGAGGCCTAGGACCAGTGTCAGGCAGGACACGAGAGTGAGGCTTGGGAAGAGAGTCAGGTAGAGTAGCAAAGAGCAGCTTGGGACGAGATTTCAGGCAGGACAAGACAGAGAGTCTAGGGAGATGATTCAGGCAGGACAGGAGAGAATTGAGAGGAGAGGCAGGCAGGACCGGAGAGAGTCTTGGGACGAGAGGCATGCAGGACAGGAGAGAGAGACTTGGGACGAGAGTCAGTCAGTACAGGAGAGAGAGGCTTAGGACGAGTCAGGCATGACAGGAGAGAGAGGCTTTGGACGACAGTCAGGCATTAAAGGAGAGGGAGGGTTAGGACGAGAGTCAGACAGAATAGGAGATAGATGCCTGGGACCAGTGTCAGGCAGGACACGAGAGTGAGGTTTGGGAGGAGAGTATGGGAAGACAGGAGAAAGAGGCTTAGGACGACAGCCAGGAAGGACAAGAGAGATAGTCTTGGGACGAGATTATGGCGGGACAGGCGAGAGAGGCTTAGGAGGAGAGGCAGGAAAGACCGGAGAGAGAGGCACACGACGAGAGTCAGGCAGGACAGGATAGACTCGCTTGGGACGAGAGTGAGGCAGGACAGGAGGGAGAGGTTTGGGTCGAGAGTCAGGCAGGTCACGAGAAAGAGGCTTGGGAAGACAGTGAGGAATGATAGGAGAGAGAGTTTTGGGACGAGAGTCAAGCAGGACAGGAGAGAGAGTCTTGGGAGGAGAGGCAGGCAGGACCGGAGAGGGAGTCTTGGGACGAGAGTAAGGCAGGACAGGAGAGAGAGGCTTAGGACGAGAGTCAGGTAGGATAGGAGAGAGAGGCTTGGGACGAGAATCAGGCTCGGCAGGAGAGAGGCTTGGGCGAGAATCAGGCCGGGTAAGAGAGAGGGGCTTGAGACGAGAGTCCTTCATGATAAGAGAGAGAGAGGCTTGGGTCGAGAAAGAGGCAGGGTAGGAGAGAGAGGCTTTGGACCTAGAAAGGTAGGAATGGAAAGGGAGGCTTGGGACGAGAGTCACTCAGGACCGGTGAGAGAGGGGCTTGCGACGAGAGTCAGGCAGGACAGGAGGGAGACACTTGGAACGTGATGCAGGCAGGACAGAAGAGAGAGGCTTATGACGAGAGTCAGGCTCGGTAGGAGAGAGGTTTGGGATGAGAGTCAGGCCGGGTAAGAGAGAGGGGCTTGTGACGAGAGTCAGGCAGGACAAGAGAGAGAGAGGGTTTGGAGGAGAATCAGGCAGGGTAGGGGAGAGGGTCTTCGTACCAGTCAGGGAAGATAGGAGGGAGAGTCTTGGGACAAGAGTCAGGCAAGAAAGGAAAGAGAGTCTTCGAATGTGTTTCAGGCATGACAGAAGAGAGAGGTATGGGACGAGAGGCAGGCAGGACATGAGAGAGAGTGTTCGGACGAGAGTCTTGTTGAACAGGAGAGAAAGTCTTGGGACACTTTCTGGCATTATAGGATATAGAGTCTTGGGATGAGAGTCAGGCAGGAGAGGAGAGAGAGTCTTGGGGCGAGAGTCTTCGGGGACAGGAGAGAGAGGCTGGAGACGAGAGTCAGGCAGGACAGGAGAGAGAGGCTTGCACGAGAGTCAGGAAGGACAGGAGGGAGAGGCTTGGGACGAGAGTCAGGCAAGACTGGAGAGAGAGGCTTGGGACGAGAGTCAAGCAGGGTGGGAGAGAGATGATCGGGACTAGAGTCAGGCAGGACTGGAGAGAGAGCTTGGGACGAGAGTCAGGCAGGATAGGAGAGAGAGGCTTGGAACGAGAGTCGGGTAGGACAGGAGAGAGAGGCATGTGACTAGAATCATGCAGGACAGGAGGGAGAGGTTTGGGACGAGAGTCAGGCAAGACAGGAGAGAGAGGCTTTGGACGAGAGTCAGGCAGGGTGGGAGAGAAAGGATTGGGACGAGAGTCAGGCAGGACTTAAGAGAGAGCTTCGGTCGAGAGTCAGGCTGGGTAGGAGAGTGGGGCTTGGGAAGAGAGGTAGGTAGGGTAGGAGAGAGAAGCTTGGGACGAGATATCAGGTAGGATCAGACAGAGAGTCTTGGGACGAGAGTCAGGCAGGACAGGAGAGAGAGTCTTGGGAGGAGAAGAGGCAGGACAAGGGAGAGAGTCTTGGAACGAGAGTCAGGCATGACAGGAGAGAGAGGCTTGGGACGAGAGTCAGACAGGACAGGAGAGAGAGGCTTTGGACTAGAGTCAGGAAGGACAGGAGGGAGAGGCT